>NC_140618.1:16260594-16855594 GCF_057382275.1 Copadichromis virginalis
TCTCTGAAACCAAAAAGAAATAAATAAATAACTGAAGTGTTTTCTCAGTAACAATACACACATGCTGCACAGCAATGCAGTCGTCCGCTGATGGCTCCAAACCCAGTTTGTTCAAAATCTCTCTCGCCTTGATCAACCCTTCCTTGCTCCTAAACAAAAGAGATAAATAAAAAAAAAAAGTTTACAATTTCATTTAAAAATCATTCAATTTTTTTGTCTACTCGGTTTAAGACTGTGGTGTGACTCACTTCTCTATGGCTGAGATGTGCTTGGTCTCGATCTTTCCTTTAGTGAGCAGCTCAGGGGTGATCCTTCCCTCAAACAGCAAGCCTTCTCTGGCCATCTTCACCAGGATGAGGCGAACCAGCTCCCCCATGTACATCCCACTGACCATCTTCTCAAATCTAATGCACAGAAAAGACATTTCAGCTTGAGGTTCAGAAATGCATCACTACTCACTATAGCTGCTCTTTCACAGCTGCCGGTAGTTGTGTTTGTAGCAGCTGAAAGGATGTTTACAGGTTTCTCATGGTTTTCTGGTAAATTAACTGGGAGCAGTTTAAGTATTAATTTTATGATGTGAGGAAAGGTGTGATACTTTTGGTTTGACTTACAGCTGGCTGCCTGGGTTGAGAGAGCCTCTGTCTATCTCCCTGTCAAACTCAGTCCTGATGTCTTCCAGCCTGCCGTCGTCCCCGAAGGCTCCCCACTCAGTGTTCACGCACATCCTGCCCTCGTCTCCCTCCACCAGGTCAATGTGACGCAGCTCCTCCATGTAGCATGCATTAGTACCTGTACCTAAAGCACAAATACGCCTACAGTTACATCGATTTTACACAGACTGGCTACAATTATCCATTTGTCTTCAATTTTTCCCATATAAGCATCTAATTTTTATTTTGCTTCTTTATTTTTATGGACAGTAAATCTGCAATACCGATAATAATGCCGACTTCACAGCGCTGGTCATCAAAGCCGCAGGTCATCATTGTTCCCACAGTGTCATTTACGACTGCCATAATGTCAGCCTCATAGTCCTGAAATATTTAAAAGCCAAAATACATAAGAGAGCCTTTTAGCACCATTTTTGTTAAACTATATCCCAGTTTAATGACATTAACTAAAGTGTGGTACCAAGGGAGATGACAGCAGACACTCACCCCTCGTTTCTTGATGGCTTTGTTAAGCAGCTGGACAACATCCATCCCCTCCACTCCACTGGCCTTGAAACGCTTAGTCCATGTTATCAGAAAGCCCTGGAGACAACCAAAGAAAGCCAGAGGAAAAAGTAAGAGATTCAAGTCTCTGTTGAGTGTTTATTTTCTTGGCTGAGTCTGCAAACTGTGACGACTTGTTACGGGAAAAGGGTGGAGGGAAGTTTGTTGACTGCTTAGTTTACCTCATCCAGTTTGGTCTGCTGGCAGGGGAAGGAGAAGGTGAAACCAACTGGAAGTTTCTTGTCTTTGATGTTGTGTTTTTCCATGAAGTTACCAAGACACTCTGCCACATGGTCAAACAGCTGGAATGGAGGTGGAAAGAGAGGGAAGTTATCTCATGTGGAGCTCAGAATAAGCTGTTTACATGTGTATATTTCTCTGTAAACCTACTCTCGCTCCAGTGCCGTTAATAATATCCTCGGGCGTGTCGTAGATTTCACTCTCCATCTGCACAGTCTGTTTCTTCTCATGGCTCACTTTGACGCGGAGGATTCTGAAGTTGCTGCCTCCCAAATCGAGTGCAATGAAGTCTCCTTTCTCTGTTGCGATGGAAAGAGTTGGAATACAGGGAGAGACCAAAAGTGGGAGAGGGGAAGAGCGAAAAAAAACGTCAGTACAGTTCAGGTTCATTTACAGAACACCAATTCACAACAACAGTCTGTGAGGTAAAGATCCAGCAGTACTGTAGAAAACAACAATCGAGTGACCTCCTAGAGCGAACGCTTTGCCATGTGGGAAAGGAAAAACTCACTTGTAACACTAAAAAGCGAGTCAGAGCATTTCAGGAATATTTTATTCACTGAAAGGGGCAACACATGAGCATTAGTGTTTGAGACTTCTACCTACAGAAAGCATTGAATGTGTCCAATGTCACTGCCTCATCTGCATGTCTAATATCTGTAAGCTTAAACAAATACAGTGAGAGTGGCCTATAAGGAAGATGAGGTAAAGAATCAGATTATAAGATTAATGTTTGCTTAAAAGCTCCCATCTATAAACTCCTACTGTTTCTTGTGAGCCTATGTTTGTTCATGTGTATGAATAGCTCAGGTTTACTTTGCTCTGTCTGTCCTGCTGTGGCTTCCTGTATATTCATTGGTTAATGATTACCACCACCAGGGGCATTATGATCAAGGACATATATTCACAAGGTCAACAGCTTATCAGAAATGGTGCTTCATAGGTAAATGAAACAATTATACGGCTGGTGAAATCCTAACTCCTGACAATACCCTGCATAATAAAAGCTTGTGAGAGGTCAATAGGCTGTTGATGGGCTGTGAAAAAGTACTACTTAATCTCACCACCGATATCCCTTTAAGTCCTATGTGTATATTTAGCTGAATAATGGTACAGTAGTTTATTTAGTGTATCTCAACGAGGAACTTAATTTCTTTATAGCTTTCTGACTAGATAAACAGTAGAGTTAGATAAACCGGGCTGCGTCATCATGGCTCATTTGAATTTAAAGCATACTGACCTTTGATAAAACTGGCAGTAATCTCAGATTCATCACATAAGGTCTGTTCACTTCCTAACGCTTACTGAGCAGCAAGTCAGTCCAAACAAATCAAGCTGTAACTCTAGAAAGTACAAACCAGGGACAATTTTGCGATGGGGTCACTCCTGCAGTGAAGCCATTGAGTTCTCGGCCGACATCCTTCTTGGAAAATAATTTTTTGTTTTTACAGTACATATAGAGAGATCATGTGGAGCGTTAAAAGTACACGAAGCTTGCAAAAACTGGCTGCATTTTTTAACTTGGCTTTTATTTTGAGCTCAACTACACAGCTACAATTTTTTTTATTCTTTATCTTACATGACTGAGACACTGTTGATAATAACAGACCCATTTGGCGTACCCTTTAATTAACACAACTGGGGCAATCTGATTTTGTTGGACCTGATTTAAAAAAAACAACAACAAAAACAACAAACATCGAATATCTTCCACTACATGTACCCATTTTCCCCCACAGCTGTTCAGTGATATCTGCGCACATTTTTAAAAAAGCAGGTGATGAAACAGCCCCCAAACAGACTGGTGACCTAGGGAGTACCTGCACTTTCACCCTGTGACACCTGGGATAGGCTTCAAACCCCCCACAACCCTGAATAGACAAGTGCTGTAAAAATCTGTTCACTTTAAATCACCACACATCAAGCTGTCTCTCTTTAAAAATCAGGGAGTAAAATTCCTGTTCACAAATTATTTATTTGTGAATTAAAATAAGTAAAAAACTGTGCTACAAAGCAACACTGGCTGAGCTATTACACCTCGTCTGCAACTGCAACAGTAACTAATTTCCTTGAATTTTTTATATAACTCTAATTGACTCCATGTGCATTTCTGTAAGTTTAGGACCAGCTTTCACAGTGATGTCTTCTCCAACAATGGCAGCAGGATTAGTGCTAATCTCTGATTTATGTGTGTAATGTGTGTCAGGGCTCACAGCTCTTACACTGTAAACTAAAGTAGACTTGTTGCAAGGCAGAAATGTTGTGTTCATTCAAAGAGCTTTGCTGTTAATGATGATGACTGTGCATAAGTAACAAAAGTCAGTCTTCGTTGGACCGATGCTCCCAGAAGTACAGCAAGTAAAAGATAAGGGACCGTCTGTCACCTTGCTCCTGCATAACACACTCTCTACAAAACACTGTCCCATTAAGGTTTTCTCTGAATTTTACTGACCTGCATAATAAAAGGATATTCCTGGATCTGCAACTCTAAGGTCAGTGTTCCTGTTTCTGAGCTGTAAAGCTTTTCTACACTTTCACACACCAAACATGAAGAAATATGATCTAAATATAAATGACCTCATGGACTTTACCAAGCCTTTACTGCCTGTGGAGACTGGCTTCTGTTCCCTGATACAGTGATATAAAAGCAGGTTTAGATGGACTAACCTGATCCATCGGGGATTGAGCGTACAAATGTTGGCAGCATCTTCAGTGTAGCAGTGGCGTTAGTATCCCGACCCAGTCCTGTGACCAGCTCCTTGCGAAATCGCTGCGTGATGTCCAGTAACGTCTCATCAGAGAAACGCATGGAGTACAGGTACTTATCGATCTAAGAGTAAAAATAACGACAAACAAAAAATAGAAATTATTTCCATCTAAACTATTAAGCATCTGTCTGCAATAAATACACTTCTAACTGACACACACACACACACACACACACACACACACAGTGACAATGACCAAGCATGAGGATATCGTAAATATGACTCCCTATCTCATAATGATTGGACTCATGCATAAAGATAACCTGCTTCGATATCATAAAATGTTAGATAACCTGTAGCTGGATAATATACCAGTAATGAAGATTTCTTATATAGCTTTATTCCAAAATAATCAGATCAATTTCTCAGATCGGAGTCATCGCAATGTGTGCACAGGGTCACCTTGGTGACACAGTGAAACAAGGAAGTCCACTGTGTGTCACTCAGTCCTAGCAAAAGGCAACACTGCACAGCAGGGTAGGGTTGCTCGAATGACAGTGATAAGGCAAAGTAGGAGGTATGCCGAGAATTCAGTCAGACATTATTCTTACCAGGAAAAAGAGCCAGTTGTCTTAAATTGCCTTAAACCATCAAGTCTTGAAATTCTAAAGTCTCCCTATTGAAACTTCCCACTTTAGCAACTGTGCAAAGGCTGAACTGTCTGACCCTTCAGGAACAGCACGTTAAACAATCTGCTGAAATCCAGTGTTACATCACACACTGTGATGAAGCAAAGAGATGCTTTTGTGGTTTCAGAAACCAAAAACAGAATATATTCTCAATTGTGGGTAAAAGTCCCAATCATTTGACCTCAGTCGACAGTAGGCTGGATGTTATGCCTAATGGTCACACAGACATGGCACATAATGAACAACATGTTGCCCCATGGGTATTATATAAAGATGTGGTTAAAGACTTGGTTTGACGACCATCAGAATAGGTTCTTCTCGGTTTTTCCTAATAAGCTGCATAGGCAGAGATCATCCTCACTAATTTCTGATACACACTCAGTCATTTTGTTGTGGAAGCAGGACTAAAATATGGCAAAACCACTCAGTCCAGAAAAAAAGGAAAAGGGTTAATTAACGCTAGTAGGCTTCAAAGGAGGAAAAACTAATTAAAGAATTGTAGATGGGGTCATAAAAGTTGGGGCCACGGCTGCTTTGACTGAGAGGTGTGCTGACAAAGGGAGCTAGTCAGTCTGCTTGCCTGGTCTCATTGATCTGGACCTCTATTTGTGGTGTTGAAGGAATCCAGAGCATTTTAATTTGTTTTAATTGAGTTAATTACCTGCCAGAGAAGAGACATGGACATATGGAGACCACCCAAGAAGTAAAATTTTATTCATCTGTTACTTACCCCTAAATAGCAGGTATCTATGGTATGAATGTGCATTACTTCAATTGTGATTATAGATTATACAGCCTGCTGTCCAAGCTTTCCAATGTTAACTTAATCACGGCAGCCGATAAAGTGTGGAGTTCGGGAACCAATGGGTGGCTTTTATACAGTCTGTGATTACTACTCAAAAATACTGCAGGCATGGACAAAACTCGCATCTTTCAGTTTGTTCTTGTATCGTCACTAGTGTCACATCTTGCAATGATCTCTCTCAACAATGTTGGCTAAGCTTCTGTAGCTGGTAAGTATTAAAAGTCACAGTGTAATGTGAAGCCAGGGAAATGTGACAGCTTACAGGCATCAGAAATTGTCAAATCTGTCACATAGGAATGTCGCAACATCCTCTTTTAGGGGTGTTAACTGTACTTCCTTTATAAATCTGGCCCTTGTGACATGACAATGGCAGTCTGCTGTGAAACAGGAAAAACTGTTGGCCACTGACATGGATTTTATATCACAGAAAACATGTGTGGTGAAACTAAGGCACAAATCCAGTGCAACCAGCAGAGACTTGTCTTTCTCACCTGCTAGTTTCACCTTGCAGCCATTCATGAATAATATATAAAAGCTTATCTCCAACCCATAGTACTATTCTCATGTATGTGACCATCCTATCTGCAGTAACTGTTAAGTAGTCTAACGGATTCATTGTATGGGGCCTAATGTGGAGTGTGTGGAATAAAGGCTCATTATGTGCACAAGCTCTTGTCAGACAGGAGGGCACAGCTGAGTAAATGTAACCTCTAACCCGAATATACTGCATACTCGGGTTAGAGTATGCAGGCACAGGAAACTTTTTGGATACAGCCAAAAACAAGTCCACACCTGTGCTGGGTTGTATTTTACACCCAAATGTAGTCCTTAGTTAGAAGGGATGGTTTAACAGCAGTGACATGTTGTTGCTTGCAAACGTCCTCCCTTTGTAACTCTACATCTGTTATTTCATTTACAGTGTGCACATACACACATTTACACGTGCATGCAAACATGTCTTCCATTCTGTTTTTCATACTCATAAGACAGTGATTAGAGATTTTAAATTAAACTAAATGGAACTGATACAGTTTACATGCATTACACAAATATTGATATTATTTAAACGTCTTTGTTCTTCATGGCTGATCTCCATAACGCTTGAAGTTAAATATCTTGAATTCTTTTCGACCTCTTTTCAGCTTCACGCTTGTCATCTAGCTTGTTGGGGTTATGTCTTGTTTACAGTCATCTTTAGGAAAGGACAGGAGGATCATATTTCAAAGCCTTGTAAATAGTCTGACTCTGCAGCCCTGGCCTCCCCTGAGCCAGCAAAATTTAAATAATTGCAGGTTACAAACGAAACGCAATTCTTTGTTAAGCAAGGAGTAGAGGAGTAACAAAAAATGTTATTCCAACAAATGGAATAATGAATTTTATTACAGTTTTCTGGAGTTACATATTACAGATCGATTAAAAAGACAAATATAAGCTAAAGTTAAAAAGCTTATGGCTTCTGTACCTCAAATTTCACAACAGGCTCACTCTAAAGGAACAACCTAAAGGTTTGTGGGGCTCGAACAGTCCTCCAAGCTATAACAAGACAGGCCCAAAATCTTACAGAACGAGAAGCCTTTATCAGGAAGCACGGGAAAATCTCCCAAACAAGAGATGAAAGACTTTATCTGCAACAAAAGGCCTTAAGAAAGTCCATGCAGTGGGGGTCAAACGTTTGGTTAAGGACATTTTTGTTATTGTGATGGAAATCGGTTCCTAATTTCGCCAACAGTGTTTTGAAAAAGTGTAATCTTTAACTTTTCACCCAATTTTGGAAGTCAGCTCATCTTTTATCCATTTCGCTATGCATGTGTGTATACTGCACATGTCCTAGACTCTACTGATCAGTACTGATTCAGGTGGTCTGCGCAGTCTGTTTCAGTTTATTTAGTATCTAACCCAATATTTTCGCTTGAGTATCATATTCAGAACGTGAATAACTGCTGAAAGGCTAAGTGGCACTTTTTAATAATGAAAACTGCACAGGCCAAAAGAGTGCAGGCTTGCCAATAGAGGGAGTCTTCTTAAAGTTATCTTTCACCCATTTCTTTATTTAGTGCAGCTCTTGTGCACTGCACTGACTGTCAGCTGATGTAAATAGATCCATTCAGGTTTGCAGCTCTGAGCTATTTAATCTTCCAACTGCTGGCAGCCCAGCTAGTTAGCCCGCAGTGCTGCTTCAACATCTATCATCAGAGGATCTCCTCATGTTCTGATTTCTAGATTTCGTTTTTAACTGCTGCTGGCAGGAACTTTGTAACGGTAAAAGCAACAATTGCATAAGCATTCATACAACATATGAATGCTTATAGGTGGCAGAGGTTTCAAACTCTCTGCCACCTACCCTTGGTGTATGTTTGCTGTTGGCTAACATACTTGCATGAGACTGTTTTTATTCTGTTGCCTTGTTTAAAACAATGTGCCCAATTAGCTAAGTGAATAGGGGGGCATTCTCTCCTCTACTTAAATAACAATGTGTTCTCAGCTGTCCTGCCTGATGCTCAGCTACAAAGGAGGAGGATTAAAAAGTTGCTTCACACTAACCTAAATGAAATCCCCTCCAAAATCTGACTAAATATTACTTGTACAGTTCCTTTCAAAGAAAAGAAAAAACATCTCTGACTCAGCAAAAATTCATGTCTAAGCATTTCATCGTATCAGGACACTATCTGATACGATATTGCTCATAAATAAAAAATATCTCTGCTGCCGTTTGTAGAGAAAATAGGTGTGTGTGATGACTAAGACTGTTTAGATTTCACGACCAACTTCATTTTCTTATTTGTACAGTTTCCCTTTTTGAGGAGACAGGAGGCAAGAGTTTGTAAAGGCCCTTCAACACACCTCTAAAACAGCTTTCTGTGCCTCCGCCCAGAGCTCGGTGCAAGTTTCAGGAAGAGGTCACACTCTCTGCCGCTGTTTCCCTCCCTCCCTCCTTCTCATTCTCCCTTTTGTTTGCATTCCTTCTCTCAACAATGCCTTGCTCTCCTCCTCACCACCAGGTGGCTCAGGGAAGCATTGAAACATGACTCCACTGTGTGTACGTGTGCGCACACAAGAAATTGTGCGCACGCATCCTCACCATGTGGAAAAATACCATCCTCTACAATGCCCCCTGCTGCAGCTTCCCTTTTTCAACTCCGTGTACACAGACGTACTCGCACGATGTACTCTGGATGACCTACCAGCTGCAGCGGGAACGTACGGTCAAGGACACGGCGGTGAATTGGGTTGACCGGAGAGACAATCAGCTGATCGAGTCTCTTTGGCAACCACAGGTCATCTAGAAACTCATTATTGATCAGATTGTGTGTACACGTTTAATTATAGCTGCTCAAATATTGAACTGCATGTTTGACAATTTCACAACTAGAGAAAGTGCTACACAAACCCTGCTCTTATAAAAGCTCCAAAATAGCTGGCGTTGTGTGCCTGTCTGTGTATGCGTGTGTGGGTGTAAGCCTCCTCCTGCTGTCCACCTGTGGTCACATGGTTCAAAGCTGGCCTATTTTAGGGAAGCAGGGAGAGGAAGAGAGCAGGAGTAAAAAGGGAGGGAGATGTGTTGTATTACATCAGATCCTGGCTGCTGATTCATGTCTTTTACCTTTACAGACTGCGCTCTGACTTTAGTGCAGCACAGCAGGCACAGCTGGAGACGACAGGGCCCCGTGTGAACAGACCACAAAGATTAGCTCGAATAAGAATGGGAAAGTGAGAATGGAAGAAGGAAGTGTGATAACAGACTTGTTGCTGAATCTGCAGCTTGTGTGTGACACGACAAGCGACCTTAAATGGACACCGTGCCGTGTGAAATTTAAGCACACGATGAGAAACGGCAATTTTAAATTTAGACACAAAGACTAAAAACTGTGACACCAGTGGGCCTGGTAGTAATTTAACCTCCTCTGACTAAGTTTTACTGTTTCGTAACTATGGCGACCAGATTTTATGGTGCATTCAATGAAGAGGTGCTGGAAACTGATTGGAAAAGATCAACTTTTTGATCTCACTCTCTCACACACACCTCTCTGAGGACAACTAAATCTGGTCCTAATGATCAGACAGACTTCTTTAAATTTCCTGAAGTGTACATCACATCACTCATCACTTTTAAATAGGGACACATGAACACACCATGAATAATTCAACCTATTCAAGGCCTCCGCCTCCTCGGCCGGGCCGTACCGAACCCCTTCGGGCTCCACTGAAGGTAAATTAAAGTGTGGGTATTTTTTTAACAAGAATATAATAGAAACTCTGTGACCCCTGAAGTAACTTCTACCCATTCATCCTGTGCTCATGCGTCCTTTCATCCTTGCAGCTCACTTCCTCTCTTGCTCTTTGCCACGCCCCCTCACATCTTCTATCACGACAAAAACGTTACTCATGTTGTGACTACATTTTACTACGCACACACACCTCCCTGTGCAGTTTGTCACGTCTCACTAGGCCGGGGTCATTCCCTTTAAAACGCGTGTCTCTGAAAATGACACGGGTCCGAGAAATCGGTCTGTTCTCGCGACAGGATGAAGCTTTCTTTCACTTCCTCGAAGAAATGTACCCGTGTGGTGGAAAAACTTATGATGGAGATACCTAGTAAACCCGGTGACCTCTACAACACATGTGCTTCTCTCATCTTTTATAAGCTCGTCTTCTTCGTGTATCTAAGACAAACAAACAGAATCAAAAAGGGAGGAAAGAGGTAAACACTCACCTTTTTAACCTGGTCATCCTTGAGCTCAGTGAAGTAATAGGCTAGTAGCTGAGCCGCAATCATTCTGCTGCTTGTTCTCGCTCTGTCTCTCTCACACACTCATACAGACTCACTCAAACGCTTCCTCAGTCTCTCACACGCCTTAACCTGCAGATGGATTTAAAAAACTCCAAAGATAAGAAAGTTAACTCAGACTTTTCTCTGCCCCTGTTTCGTAAATATAATCTGCAAGAGGTATAAAGATATCCCGAGTCTAGTCCAGTGTGGTTTAATATAGCCGGAGCTCCTTCATGTGTGGCTAAGACTCTAACTCTTCCTTCTCTGTGCATGTGAGTGAAGCCAGGAAGCATGAATGATACAGCAAGTTTGGCTGTGGGAGGCAGAGAGAGAGAGACACTCAGGGGGGGAGAGGGAGGCAGGAGTGCCGCAGAAAAGGACACGCCCACTGCCTGCAAGCTCATTGGCTAGACAGAACTATTGCTACATCCTCTGGCCTGCTATTGGTCGGGCCTGCTGATGCCTTGGAGGCAAACCCAGTGATGGAGGAAGAAGAGGGAGGGGGTGACGTGAGGATTTGAGCTTTACTGTCAAAAGGAAGTTGTAAAGTTTCATTCTGTTTAGCCTGTGCTAGGAAGACAATGAGCCACACAGTTATGGTATTACTCAGACTGCTGTAAAGTGCCACTTTAGTTACTGCTGCCGGCTAGCTGTGAGGAAATTCAAGGGAAACTTATTGCTCTTTGGTTCTCTAAACTCAGGGACATACCAGGAAGTTAAGGACATTACGAAGTGTTTCCTGTGGGCACGGGATACTGCTCAGCAGGAATGGGTAATATTTTTTCCCCTCAGGGTCATACTGACTAAGTTAAGGGACACACATTAGATAACTGAATCAAAAATGGCTAAAGGCTGAAATTATTAACAACAAAAAAAACAAAAACAAAAACAAAAAAACAAACAAACCCCAACCTGAAATCTACATCAACTTGAAATATAGTGAAGTATAGCAGCACAGGCTCATCATCTGAATGAGATTTTGAGGAGTGGGGGTTATTACACTGCTACCCCTCGGGCCATATTTCACACATTTACTGCAATGTGAGTGCACTTTCCCCACATTAATCTTTGGGATAGACATTTATTTATTATTCGTACCATTTCATCTTAAGTTACATGGTCTTTTTGCCTTTTCCACGCTATCTTCCTTCCAGTTAAGACATGTCTACTGTCCCACAGTGTCTTTGTCTTACTGACAATGGAGGTTTCTGGTTTCTGACCCACCTCCCCCACGGGTGAAGGTATTTGTTCTGCGTGACCGAGCATTTAGACAATAAACTGAATGTTTGTGATGCAGATAAGTGTGATGTACTGCTTCAGCTTGTTTTTGTTTAACAGAAGGACACACACCTGCCGCTCCTTTTGTGCACTACACCTGCTTGACCATAATTTAAGTAGAATGAAGGCCATTCATTCACTCGGCCTTCTTTCTCAAGATTCAGTCCATCAGCCTGCTACTTTCATAAACTGTCTTTTCAAACAGATGTGACATTGTCACTGCAGCAACAACAGCTGCCTCTAGACACTTTTTAGGACATTGATAGACTAGGGTCAGAACTATTATATTTTGTATATCTAATAAGTTGGCTCTAAATTCATTCTACCTTCTTTTAATTATTTTTCATGCGTTCAACTTCATGAAAAATAAAATAAAAATCTTTTTTTGTATTTTTACTTTTTAAAGGCTGAAGACAACAGAGATATGTATCAGTACTGTTAATGGAAAACTTTTCTGAGCCTTTTACAGCACATGACACCTGTAAAAGTTTATTAATTCATTCCAGAGTCCAGTTGTGGTCTTTTTTTTAATTGTTGCATCAATCTGTCTCTATTGCTTTTGAATTCCTCATTCTCTGGGGTACTATATATTTGACACACTGCCTGCAAGCCTGCCTTTACTTGTTATGCTCATGAGAGGCACGCTGCTTAAACAAAAAATAAACCGCTTTATGTGCATTGGATGCATGACTCACGAATACAATGGATTTTTCTGTGTGAGACTGACGAACACTGGAGCACGATAGTGTCTGGTTAACTTTACTGTTGATATTTTAGACAATGATATGGTTTCCTTGAAGAAACCTGAGCTGGAGATCATTTCTCCAACTATATGAAACCTAAAATATAGGTTTCATAAAGCACTTCACTCAAATATGAAATATAGTAAAATACCACCAAGGTCAGTGCGTTATCCAGTAACTTGCCACGTCAAACATCAAATTTTCCTCTGACTAACACAAAGAACAAAAAGTTTAACTGCAGTTATTTAAGTCTTTAGACTGTAAATCACAACACTGTAACAATCCGCCTGTTATAAGGTCTGGCATTGTAAACATTATAGAAAATGGTCACATCAAGGCACCACAAATTATACCAGATAATGAATGCATACCAAACAAGGAAGGTTTAGAGAAACCAGTGTGCAATTATGAAACTGTGATTTGTGATTTGTAAATATAAATGTACTTCTAATGATCAGTGTACAGTATTATAACATTTTTATGCACTAAAATAAAGGAGTCCTTTCAGATACAGTCATAATACAGATAATTATAAGTTAAAGTTATATACAGAAAATTTTGATTCCAACGTACTTCACATGGAAAAAATGGATACAGATTTTCAGAAGCTTAATAACAAATTCTTCTTCTTCTTCTTCTTAATAATATTATTGATTGATCGCCTTGAGGCGACTGTTGTTGTGATTTGGCGCTATATAAATAAAATTGAATTGAATAGAATAATAATAATAATATTCATTGTCACCTCTTTATTCAGTCTCAGAGGTCTTTCAGTTTACCATAAATAAGTTAGTTACCTTAATCAACAAAGGCTCCCCATGATGCAGCAGAGCTGGTGTCCAGCAGCTCTCATCACACTGATGTTTTGATGCATTGTGGCGTCTAATTCTTCCACTGTCCACTCCACTCAGAGGTTTAAGCCTGGGATTCAAACGTTGATTCATTGTATCTTTGAAGAGAATTAGTCGGGCTGTGAAACTAAACTGAAGGTCTATTTTCTCACAAAACTAATGACTGCAACACAATATCCAGAATAAGACCAGTGCTCTCTCCACTGTAGGCTGCAATAGCTCAGTTCTGCCCATCTACTGGAGAAAATTTCTGAGTGTGTGTGAAAGCTTGTATTGTTTGTTTGTAGGGCAGACAAAGACACACACATTCACAGAGCCATCAATCAAAAGATAAAATAAAAAATACACAGCAAAGACGCCTTGCTCCCTAAGACAGGCCCCTTTAGGAAAAACATCAGAGAAATGATGGATGGAGTGTTTTTAAATGAAAGATAGAGACAGAACGAGCCAAACAATGAAGGAAGGTAGAAAGGACAAGAATGTTAGTAGGCCTAATGTTAGAGGAAAAGAAAGGATGCAGTCTTTTTTATCAGTCTCTGCTCTGTTGTAGGATGCAGGAGCTATATTTTGAGGAGCCTATCTGCACTTGCATTCAGTGCCACATAAAGCTGCCGTGTCGCAGCCTGTGAAATTGTACTGTGAAGACAGTAGCTTGATACAAGGACAGCGTGGGATTATTGTGTGTATGTGTGAGGATGACGTAGCCCTCAGCTGGTAGCATTCTCACATGTTAATCCCTGAGAGATTAGCTAGTATTTCACTCCCGTTAGCACACTATTTTTCCTCCCTTACTTTAATCCCTCATCATTCATCAGTCATGCAGTGGTTATCGCACTCTGTCTTTATTTACTGTTCCTGTGCATTATTCTCTTCACTTATTACACTCCGCTACTGTCTTCCTGCCTGTCTTCATCTTCAACGCATCATCTAATCTGTCATGAATGGATTAGCCTCACACTGATCACCGCACCTCTCATTAACCCAGTGCAGTATCATCAGATCAATAGCTTCAGATTAAATGTGTAAACAAACAACAACGCAAATTGTAAGTTTTGCCTAATGAAACTAATTTTAAAGTTGACCATAGACTGAAATTTCATCAGAAATGCCAAAACATACAATCTTTACTTCTTTTTTCTTTTAAATTAATTAATTAATAAACTTTCAACAGCAGTCTATCACTGGAGTTCTTCAGGTTACTGCTTGGACTGCTAATGCACCGAGCAGACATACAGATAAAGACACAGAAAGACTGGGCAAAGCTCCAGCCAGACAGATAAAAGGGACAAGGAGAATGACTAAAATGGCACAGATGGCCAGAGACAGTTAGAGAGAGAGAGAGAGAGCCGGGTGACCACAAGGACAGAGAATCAGTGTACAGTGACTGAACAGAGGATTGGTTGTTTTTATTGTCAGGAAATGTGGTCAGCAGCATTCCAGTCCTCCTCCTGCTCCCCATCAATAAACTAAGAAACTGCTGACTAACCCCCACAAGCAAGCAAGCAAACACACACACACACACACACACACACACACACACACACACACAATTTTGTAACAGTTGGCTGCACAGGTAATTGCTTTTAGTTAGAATAAGACTGATGCCCATGATATCAGTGTGTAAAGAGATTTGTGTCTACACGATATGACCGTGTATACTTTCTCTTTTGCGGAATATTACATATTTTCTACACACACTTACATATAAATCATCAGGTTCACAACTGTTACACAATATAAAGTCATTCTAAGGAGTGTCTATAAATCTTTAAGTAAAAGAGAGGAACAAAATGTATTTAACTACAACTTCTTATCAGTCATACACATGTTTATCTATGAAATCAGTTATTTAAATCCCAGACATGTCTTGGGGAAATAAAAGCTTGAATGATTTTCTACCTTTAAATTCAGACAAAAATGAAGTTATTTTTACTCAAACCTGATGAAATGATGAAAAACATCTCAATTCAATTCAATTCAATTTTATTTATATAGCGCCAAATCACAACAAAAGTCGCCTCAAGGCACTGAGAAAAACCCAACAATCATATGACCCCCTATGAGCAAGCATTTTGGCGACAGTGGGAAGGAAAAACGCCCTTTTAACAGGAAGAAACCTCTGGCAGAACCAGGCTCAGGGAGGGGCGGCCATCTGCTGCGACTGGTTGGGGTGAGAGAAGGAAGACACACAATTTAGTGTGGATTAAAATCCACACTCGATTGTTCAAAAATCTCTCTTAAAAGCCAGTTAATCCAAAACACTGCAGAGAGACAGGGGGGGAGAATAACAGAGTAAATTTCTCCCATATTTGCTTGATTGGCTTCCTCTAAAATCAACAACTGAAACTAAAATCCTTCTCCTTACATGCAAAGTCTTCAATAATTAGGCCCCATCACATCATTGAGACCTCATAGTATCATATTATCCATCAGAGCATTTAAGATCTTAGAGTTTCTAAAAGTAGAATAGGACGCTGAGCCTTTAGCTATCAGCTCCTTCTCCTTTAGATCCAGCTCCCAGTTTGGTTTTGGGACATGCACACTCTTTAGTTTTTAAGCTTGACACTTGTGTTTGTGCTGGATCAGGTGACCCTGAAGCGTTCTGTAGTTTTGCGATGCTTCTTCTCCACTCACCTATTTCCTCTCCACATGTGTTTATATGTTTCTGCTACCTGACAATAATTTTTGGCTTCTCTTTTCTAAAGTTTTGTTTTGTCCTTGTCTCTCTATGTTCATACTTCTCTTCTCTTACCCCTCACAGCCCACAGATTGCTGCCCCACCCCAAACATGGTTCTGACGGCAGTTTCTTCCTGTTTAAAGGATGTTCTTCCTCCCCAGTGTCACCAAGCACTTCCTCATAGGATTGTTGGGATTTTCTCATTTTGGCATGTGACCACACAGCTGTGACTGACATTTTCCCACAGCTAACTTGGTGACTGGAATGTGGAGGGTTTGGGTTTGAAGCATATATATTAAACCACAGTGGGTTGTCTTATGCCAGGTTTTCATTTCAGTTCAAATGACATTGTCCATTTATTGCAAACACAGATAACCGTGGATTAACACAGAAGGCTTATCAAGTTACATATATTTTATTTTATGTTATTTGTGAGCAGTAAAGATAATAGAAGAAGTTTTCTTCTATTTAACTTAACTAACATGGATTAAGTTAACTAAGCTGAAGCAAACATAGTGTCAGAGTGTTGACTGGCACACCCTTAATATAATAGTCAATTCAAACCAATTACAGTTCTTTTAAAATTTATTACAAACAGTGATTTAATCACAGGCAGCAATGCTTCCATCTTCCATCCACACAGTCTGAAACTCTCTTAGGCCAATACAGAATTTTGGTAGTGCAAAAAAACCCCAACAAAAACCCAACAAAGAAACAGCAGTGCAACTGAATGCAAAAAGTGAAAAAACATCTTCGGACATCTTTCTTTTTTCCAGGTGTGTGAAGTCAACGATCTCGCTTCTGCCTGGCTACAGCAGTAATCAGGGCAGCACCTTTCCCGCTGCCTTCCTCTGAAGGCAAGAAGGTCACGTTACACTGAGGAGCCAAAACTCTGGTAGTCTCTTGAAGGACTCCAGAAAAACTAGAAACAACAGAAAATGTTTTAACCAAGCTGTTTGAATAATTATGAAAGGTTAAAATGAAAGTACAGTATACACCTGACACACACCCAACACATCACTGCACCCAAAACAAACAAACAATATTTTTATTAAATTAACTCACTGTGGGTGTAGTTTGTAGAGTGCACCATCAACCCCTACAGTGATGTTCAGATGGTCCAGTCCTCGGTTCTCTCTGATCTTATCTACCACGGCTGCCATGCCTGCCCCACACAGCTCTGCTGCTCGGCGCGATACCGCTCCACATACCTAAGCAACAATGGAAACCTTTATCAATATTGCAACAGGTAACAGTCTCCTGGCGTCACAGTTTTCTCAGCCAGACAATGCACCACACAAATAATATGAAGAATATTACCCAACCTCAAGGTAAGGTTGAAGCAGAGAGCATATTTCTTTGAACTACTTCCCAAACTATATCTGATGATAACCTTATTTCTGTTACTGTAAAAAAAATTAATGAAAGCTGTCCATAAGTCCAAATTTTGTGGAAATTTCAAGTTGGGTATCTCAAAATTTAGCTCAGAATTTCAAGATATTAAAGAAAATTTTGACTTATGGGCAGCATTTTTTTTTAATTAATTTATTTAAATGGCAGAAAGCTTTTACAGTAAAGGCAGATGAAGAATCTTTCCAACAGCACAACTGATTGTTTGTTAATTTAAACTTATTTTAATCTGGATATCTGGACTGCTTTTAACCATCAGTTATGGTTAGCAAGACTGTTTATGTTCATTCATTTCAACCAGGTATCCATACTCTTAGGAAACAGTTTCCAGACTTTTATTCAAACATTTTAACTGTTAGTCAGAAAAATTATTATTCCCCAACTGGCTGCAAGAGAATTTTCAGACAAACATGAAAAATTAGAGGCTATCATGCCTGTATGCTAGCAACTAAAGAAATCACAAGCAGGTTTCTGATTCTTTGCAGCCAGTTTCACTCAGCGAGAGCCAGCAAAATGCAGAAACCACTTCCAAATAGTCGGGGAATACATACAGTACTTTCCCCTAGCAACTGGTGGCTGTATCACATCTAGTATGGCAGAAAAATCTAGAGCATTATGTACATGATGTGATGTGAGAAAAATCTGAGGGCTTCCTCTCTCCATTAATATCTGGAGGGTTGGATCGATACCAGAAATAACAATATAACAATGCTACTTTTCAAGGACAATGCTTAGTTTTAACAGTTGCTTACAAGGTTCAAAAGTCTGACAGTCACAGTCCTCCAATTCCTCGCTGAAATGAGACTTTCTGATGTCCACAAACAAAGTTGTAACCAATAACATTACTAAATATTTATTTTAGTGTACCCAGAGTTTGTCTAGTCTTTCTGTTGTGCAAGATGGCTCACCAACATGGCTTAATAATAATGATAATAATGGATTGCATTTATATAGCGCTTTTCTAGGCACCCAAAGCGCTTTACCACTATTCATTCACTCTCACATTCACACACTGGTGGAGGCAAGTTAATGGAGAAGACACAGAAAATTTCAGGTGCGTCTTTCTTTAAGATACCAACAGGCTAAATAAAAGTTGAGAGCCGTCTTTGGCCTCAGTGTTCCACTTTGCAAAAACCCTGTAAAACAGCCAAGGTTATTACAAATTACACCTGTGCATTGTTTGCACTAGATCAAAATATCTGCTGGAAGTAAGCGACGTGGTCCGGGTCAAAACACATACACAATGGCTTAATTGTTAAAATTTTTATACCTTGTAAAAGAGGAAAACATTGAATTTGTGATGCAGTCTGTAGGAGGTTACTGTGTGGCATGTTGCTTTTCTATCTTGTACCTCTTTGACAATGATGCTGTCATCGCAGGTACTGTTGAGCCCCAGGTGCTGGAGAATAGATCTGACTTGCAGTAGAGCCAAACGGTCACTGGAGGGAGACAACACAGTTACACAGCAGAAAATGCAATATTCATGTTAAATTATGAATACTTTAACATGAAAAAAATATCAAAAAATAGCACAAACATAGGCATCATTTGTCCTACCTCTCTATTTGTGACAGATATTTAGTTTGGAATATTCCAGGTGTTTTTAAGGTTTCCGTGACGCGTCCTCTGAACAGCAAACCTCCTCTTGTTAGATCCAGTAATACCTCTCGGACAATTTCACCTAAATACATCCCACTGGTGAGCTTTTCAAACCTATAAACACGAACATAAACTTGTAAAAATGTTGTGTGACCATCTCAACTTGCTACAAGTTACTGAATAAATCTCAAAAACATCAACTAACTACTACACGAGACACATATGTGTCACAGTATGTTTAAAAAAATCAGTCATAAAACATCAAATTTTATGTGTGTGCCTCAAGTAGGCGTCATCATACATACACAGTAAGGTGAGTGTAGCTAACCTTTGTTTTCCAGAGTTTACTGAGTTGTGGTCCACCTCAGCATCAAAAGGTGTGATGATGTCATCCAAGGATCCATCATCACCCAGACCCCCCCACTCCGTGTTTATACACATCTTTGATGTCTCAGAAGTCTCCGCCTTCTTATCTCCTTTTGACCCATCATCCTGATGAGAGAGGGAAACACACACACACATAAAGTGTTTAATTATGTTTTAACAATATGTTTTTAGCTCCCAACAAGCAAGTCCTTCCACCTTGTCCTCCACTGCTTCAGGTGTCTCCTCGTCTCCTTCTGTTTTCTGTTTCTTTTGTCTAATCTTCTCAATGTTCTTGAGTTCCTCCATGTAACAAGCATTTGACCCAGTTCCTGTAAAACAGACTCATATAGCTTATTTCCTTATTACATCAAATGTTATAATACTGTTCTTTGCATTTAAAATTCTTAAATGAACCATCATAACTATAAGCTTATTCTTAACTTAGCATTTCTTCACCCTTGAGGCCACATACCTGCAATCAGTCCAACTTCACACTGAGGGTCTTCATAGGCACAGCTCATCATTGTCCCAACTGTGTCATTGACCACTGCTACTATGTCCAAGTCATACTCCTGTGTGCGCACACCCACAAATGCATTGTAATGTTCCTGTTAGCCTAGACGTGTACCAATCTGATGTAATGTTTCTTCCCCTCATCTGTTTAAAACCTGGCCATCATTTTAAATCTTTACTCTGTTGTTTTTATTGACTCACGTTACGTCTTTTGATGGCCTCCCGTAGCAAGTTAACAACATCATGTCCTTCGCAGTCTGTGGCCTTGAAGCCTTTGGTCCAGCTAACCAGGATACCCTACAGAACATCCAAAGGTTGAAAAAGATTACAAACTGCTACAGAAATAATAATGCTACTGCTTTAGGAGTCTGTTTACATTTTTATTTAACAGAACAGTTCTGTAAATATAACATTCTGAGAACGTCGAATGATCAAGTGCCAAAAAGGCTAGTTCCACTTGAGGCTAGTCAGTGCCCATAGATTCATATTTTAAAATGCCCAACATCAGAGCAATAAGACAGTTGCACTGAGAGGTGATTTAAAACAAAAAACAACTTGTCTATCTGTGTGCTCGAGTTTTGGATGTTGTCGCTTTAATTAACAGACGACTGAGTGTCTGTTATTTCAATGGCCTCACCTGTGCTGATTCACTGAATTGTACCTCTCATCTGTGTTTGTAAGTGTTCATCTCTTTTGGAGCATTTCTCATGGAACTATAGCCAGTGAGTACAATTTATTTGTAAAGCACATTTAAATACAGCTATATATGTATGTGTGTAATTACATTGAAATACTCAAAGGTGGACATATGGACCATAAACAATAAGCAATAAACATAATGACAACAACAACCAGATGATCCTACAAATGTGGCACAGCGACTACAAAGGCTTTTTGTTTGAGCCGTGACCTTGGGACATGTTAAGGATCTTTGCCTATAGATCTAAGAGAGCTGAATGTAACTGAATGAGTTGATGATGATGTCTGTGATGCCCCACATCATCCATCTTACACGTGGCTTCCTGTGTGGTATGAGCTTGAACAACAAGTTTGTGCTTCAGTTTTCTATCAGTCTCTCAGTTAGTCTGTCAGTGTTTTGTCTTTATGTGTCCCTATACAGTTCACAGATGCAACCAAGCTATCTAGTGTTAACTGATAACAGGCCACCCTCTCATCCAAATATAATAACTTCTGGCTCCAAAAAACTAACAAGTTGGTGGCTAAAATGTTGAGGCTTCAAAATGCAGACTTTAGAAACCAGTGAGTGATGTCAGGTTTGCTACATCAATCTACAATCTGTGGCCTTTAACCTTTATGAGAGCAGCACTTTGAGGAAATCAGATACCAAATAATATACTCCACAGGACTTTGAACAACATCCAGCCTGGAAGGGAAACAACCGTGTGAACCAGTGTAATTTTAAGACAGTGTAAAGCTACAGTTTTCTTCTAATGAGCGGGTGTCACGATCCTGGGTCTTATGACCCAGTGTTTTGAGTTTTAGTTCTTTTGATGTTTATAGTGTATGTTTAAGCTTATTAAGTTTCCTATGTGCATTTGCTTATTAGTTCCCCCTTGTGTTTTCAACCCCTGTGAAGTCTCTCTTGCCCTCCGTGTGTTTCATGTCTGTGTGTCTTATGTTGTCAGGTCTGCGTCTCATTATATTTCCTGTTTTATTTTGAAGGGGTCCTGTGTTCCTATGTTCAATGTTTTTAGTGTTACTCTCTCCTTGTGTCGTTATGTTCATGTGTGTCAGCTGTTTCTCCATGTGTTCCCACTTCCCTCATTATCCGCCTGTGTGTATTTAGTCCGTGTGCTTTCAGTCATTCTTTGTCAGGTCGTCTGCTCATCCATGTCACTACTTCAGGAATCTATGTCAGTTCACCATGTTTAAGGTTTTTTCATGTTTAGTTTTAGTTCACCCAGTTTAGGTTATTGTTTAGTTTCACCAATGCCCTTTTGTTTGTACCCTTTTTGCTAGCCTCAATAAATGGCTTGATTTTTGTTAAATCCACGCCACGTTCAGTTTTTGGAGTCTGCGTTTTGGGTCCTTTTGTCAACACATACAGTCTGCCCTCGCCAGACTGTGACAGCGGGTCTAAATATTGTTACTTTTATCAGCACTATATGATGTTTCTAATTATTTAGAACAGGTTCAAGGTGGTTTGGTTGTCTAATAAGAATTATTTCCATCCATCGGTCAGTTTTCTTAACAGCTTATCCAACTGTATCTGAGGGCTGAAGCCTGTCCCAGCAGGGACACGGTGTGTTAAAGCAGGTCAAACTCGGACAGGTTGCCAGTCCCTCACAGGGCATACTATGTCTTTTTTTTTCTTCTTTTTGCCTGTCCCATTTGGTTCTTTAGCTGTCAGAATTCTTGTCTGAAGACCAACAAGGATACCCAATGGATTTATTTTGCCAAATCGATCATCGTGGCATTGCCGTATTGGTCTATTTGATCGACCTTTGTTTTTATTATTTATTTTATTTTATTTTCAGTTGTTACAGACGGGACAGACATGAGTGAGGGATAGGAAAGGGAGAAAGAAAGAGGAAGGAAAAGAAAAACAGAAGGGGAGAGGGACAGTGAGAAGTGGGGGGGGGGGAATCTCCTGGATCACCTGTTGAGAGAAAAAGAATAGAAAACAAGCAAAAAAAACCAAAGCAACATACTAAACACAACACCATCACATTAATCTAGCTAAGTGTAAACAGCAGTAAGTACTAAATATTCAATGTTGTTGTGCAGCACGCAGGACAGACGGCGCACAATGTGCTTTGAAGTAGCAGCCGAGAAAGGTTTAATTTAAGTCTACGAACAGTGAACATCCGTGTGCACACCTGTGTGGATCAGCGCGCTTGTATTCAAATGGTTTCCACATGTAATGGTCTGCAAGAGGATGTAGAGAGCCATAGCCCCGTCCCCCAGGGCATGAAGCAGGCATGGAGGCATGCCTGCTTCATGGAGGAGGAGGAGGCCTGACCGAGCAACAGGCGCCAGGTAGCCACCGGGAGTGAGCTGGTACATACCTCAGCGCCCAGTCCCGGACACCAAGAACCACCAATGCACCGACCCCTGAGGGCATCAGTCACCGGCAGGGAGTGTGGTGAGGGGAGATAGGCCCTGGAGGGCCTGGGAGTTCCCAGAGAGGTGGAGTCTAAACTGACATATAGACACAGACACAAACATGCATTCCCACCCTCATGCACACATATACAAACACTCAGCACTCACCCAACGTAAGGATTGACATAAATGGACATGTACACACAATCACACTCCCCAAACATACTCTATACCCCGGGTCCAGGTACCCTCGCCCCCAGAGGGGGAAACAGAACCCAGACCCAAGAGATGTTACCCTTCCCCCCGGGGTGGAGGCAAGCAGACCGTCCCAGGCTCCGCAGCAGCAGGGAGGCCAATCGGACAGCCAACATCTCCTCCCAGCCCCCCCGCCGGCTAGCAGAGAACGGGGGTGTGTGAAGACCCCATACCTCCCTCCTCCCGCTCATGTGTAGTGTTGCTGCGTGTTGTTCTAAAGTGCATTTAAAACAAGGGAGAGCATGGTGCTGCTGCCAGAGAGCAGCAGGTGTTAGCACGGCCCCTCCCGAGAACCCTCAATGTCTACATGGATTTAAAATTGAGAGGTGGGCACCGGCGCCAGAGGTAGGTTTGAGTACACAGACCGTCCACTGTACGCCGTTAACGTGCCCACCCTCAAGGCCCTATATATATGTGTGTGTTATGAGAGTGTAAGTAATGTGGATGTCTAAGTTGTGAGATAAAATTGAGGCACAGGTGGCCAGAAGGGGACAGAGGGGAGGGGGGGGGGATGTCTCCCTTGCACCCTGGTGACACACCCGCACCCCAAGGCCCTACCTGTGTGGGTGAGTGTGGTGGAGCGGGAAGAGGGAGGTAGCCGGGGATGGGGAGGAAAAGGAGGGAGGGGAGGATGCCCCTCCCTAGGGCCAGCTCCCCCGCTGACCCCAGTAGGCACCCCTGTCCTCTGGTACCCACCAAGGCAAGGGAGCCCAGGTCCAGGTCATCTCCCAGACTACACAAGACAACAGACACCCAGGTTAAGTTTATTCTCCACCTCTCCTATGTCTCTCCCCCACCTGCAGAGTGGACTCCTGCAAGGATGGAACAACCTCCCCGCCAGTTGAAGAGCCCCCCAGTTAGGCCGATGCACAAGAGGCCCCCTGCGCCAGGGCTGAGCCCCCGTGCACCCACCCGCCCACAACCTCGGTGACACACCGACGAGGACCGAAGCCCCCAAGGCCCAGCCAGAGCCCCAGCACGGAGGCGAAGCACCCCCGAACCCCAAACCCCCACGCCTGCCCCCGATCCACTCAGGGGCAGCCAGGCCACCAGGCCAGGGCATACTATTTCTAATTTAACCACTTTGATACAAAGTCTAGCTTATTGTGTTTTACTGCTTCACTGTAAAATAAGGTGCAGCCAGGTTTTCTGTGGCTGCAACAAACGATTTTGACGTACCGTGTCAATGGCCGTCTGCTCACAGGGGAAAGAGAAGGTGAAGCCTGCTGGAAGATGTGCTTTCTTCATCCCCATGTAGTCCAGGAAGTCACTCACGTATTGCGCTAAATGATCAAACAGCTGGAGACAAACAGAGAGAGAAAAAAACAAACAAACTGTGTGTTAGATTTTCAGTACTGTTTTAGAAGAATTCAACCCTACCTCGTTTAGACAACACTGTCAGCAGTGTACAACTTCTTATAATTAATTTAATTACTTAATGACTAAACCCAGTTTGATGCTTTCTGTCAGGGTGCTGACGATATATGCATGTTTCTCACCTCTTCTCCTGTTCCCTGCATTATCTCCAGCGGTACAGTGTAGATTTTATGGTAAAGCCGTGTGTTGTTTTGAAGGCCTTTCTTGAATTTGACCAGCATAGCTCTGAAGTTGGTTCCTCCCAGATCCAAAGCAAGATATTTTCCACGCTCTGGTTAAAAAAATAATAATTATGATCTTTGTTTATATTTTAAAAATACAAACTTCCTAAAAAAGTTTTTAACAAAGCAGTTACATCTTTGCGAAAGCTAGAGGTGACGCTGAATGTATTGATTGTGAAGCTGCTGTTTGGGTTTGATTAAGAGGCCTGTAAGAACGTCAGCGTTTGTCTCTGACCTGTGCCATCAGGTGTATGGTAAACGTAAGAGGGCAGCATCTTAACTGCTGAGGGGCCTTTGTTCTTTAGCCCTGCCTCCAGCCCTGCTCTCATCGTGGCCTTGACCAACTGGAGCTGCTCTTGACTCAGTTTGAAGGGAGCCAGTGTCTCATCCACCTGGAAAACCAGAGATACTGTTTATCAGATATTTAAGCCCTTCTTTTTTATTTCACCTGTGAAGAATCACACAAACACAGACATACAACTTGCAGCGCTCTAACCTGTCTCTTCCGTGATGCCAAGCGTTGGGCAACTGCTGTTACCAGGGCAGCCCCTTTGCTGCTGCCGCTGTCCGAGAGGACGAATCTAACCTGGCACTCAGGAAGCAACCGGCGCACCACCTTATGGAGACGTTTAGCATACCTGGAATAGAAGTGACAGAAACACAAAACATTCGATATTTCATCAGGCTATTTTAGATGTTTGTTAAGAAGTATTTATATTAGTGATCTGCAGCTCATCAAGTAAGAGAGGACATGATGCTGTTATGTCCAAACTCTTCATCAAGGCCCTGTTTGTTGTGTTGGGTTCGCTGACTTTATCAGAGGTGATCAGGGCATCACTATCATACACATCATCCACTGGATTCCAAAGTTCAGTTTTTCAAGCCTTGTCGGGATTTTCTTCACTCACTGAAAGTGATGATTGGGATGCTGAGATGCTAAAACCATGACTGAGACCTCAGGTCGAAGAGCAAAGAAGCCACGGCAGGTTTTCCATAGGCTTCTATACAGGCTTCTTTTTATCCACTGCTGGCCATCAGAGAGATTAAGGCAATTCCACAGAGCCAGAATAGTCCATCTTTTATTTACAGCCTATAGTTGAGGTCAAATTGTGCACATGAGGATTCTCATTGTGTATGAGTGGTGAGTGCAGTGCTGAGCTGTGGTACTGTGTGGTTGATGTTAGGTTAAACTCACGTGTGACAAATTTACCCCAATCATTTAACAGCTTATGTCTTTGGTCATTTATTTAATCCATTGCTTAACTCTAGTTTCTACTCAAGGCTCTTTGTGAGTGAAGTTTAATTGATTTTGCTTCAAACTTTTATTTATTTTGGATTTTTTTAAAAATATCAGAAACTTTTTACAGCAGCCATTAGTCATAGTTAGAAAGGAAGAGAACTGTTGAGAGTACTGGCTCTTTTTGTGTTATATCAGTTACATATTTATTAATCTCAGTAGTTGTAAACTAATATGGGTTTGAGTGATTTCCACACTGACTTACTGCGGATGTGTCTTGTACACAGTTCCGTCCACTCCCACAGTGATCCTCAATGCCCTCAAATGCCGGTTTTGCTTGATTCGGGTTAAGATGGCAGCCAGCCCCGCGGCCACCAGATTGGAGGACCTGAAGGACACGATGGTGCTGATGTGTTGAACAGCAACGCAGTCATCTTGTGATGGGTTCAAACCGAGCTCCACGAGAATATCTCTGGTGTTCTTCAGACCATTTTTGTACCTGAGACAAATGAATATTTATGGCATTCATGCTGTTTTTGGACAGACGCCAGGTGACCAAGAGAGATAAAGACAGCTTACTCCTCCATGGCTGCCACGTGTGCTGTGGTTATCTTCCCTTTGGTCCTCAGGGCATCAGGCACGAGTCCATCAAACAGCTGTCCCAGTTTAGCCATCTTTAACACAACCAGCCTCACTAGCTCACCCAGATACATCCCACTGACCATCTTCTCAAAGCTACAATAGACCAGAAAAGGGTAAAAGGTTTATACAGAGTTCTACAGTACTGAGCAAACATCTTAAGCCACTCATTTCTGAAAGCTCTTCAGAGTTTTTCTTTAGATATTCGTTGCTTTTTCACTTTTTAGTCCCGTCCTTGTATCAGACACTTTTTCAATTAATGTTTTTTTTTTTCAGTTTGATAAGCCAACAATGGACATTTGTTCAAGCATTAAAAAGACACCTAACTGAAGGGATGAAACGGCGCTTTTAAATTGAGCCGTTTGTTAGCCTGTCACAAAAAACTATTTCCCATTTCATTAGTTGAATCTATGAAAAATCCCCAAAATGCCACAGGTTGACAAGCATAAAATGGTAATATTGAACCAAGAAGCTGAGACCCAGACAGCTAGAACTGAAAAGCTGGCATTTCTCAGCACGATGTGCAGTGTGTCCTTAAGAAAACTGGAAACTGGACAAGTGGAGGACAAAAAAAAAAAAGCATGAATGCTAAATCGACATCAGAAGAACATTATCCAAAAGTCACGTATGGCAAAATACACAAAAACTGGACTGAAAATTAGTATCAACAGGATTTATGGAGTGAGTAATCCAAATTTGAAAGTTCTGGTTTAATTGTGAAGCTGGATGGAGATGATCAGAAGAAAGGTACAACAGTGTGTGTCTATAGCCATCTGTAAAATATGGTGGTGCCTGTCATTGCTTGGGATTGCATTTCAGCAGGCTGCGTTGAGGATTACAAATACAGAAAAATACCATCAGATCAGATTTTGACACCATGCAATAACATTAGGAAAGATTCTGATTGGCATCTGTCTGATTATCAGCATGATAATGATCCCAAACACACTCCCACTTGGAACAGTATCAGTCATGGACTGGCCTCCCCAGAACCCAGACCTTAATATCACTGAAGCAGTGTGTGATCTTCTTGGCAGAACAAAAGGCAGCCATCATCCAAAGAAAAGTCCTCCAAGAAGCCTGGAGAACTATCCCTTACTCTAAGAAATTACAAGAAAACTTCCCTAAGAAAGTTGCACCTATTTCAAATTTATCTTTGGAAGTCATAAAGAAATGAAGGACGTCTTAATGGACACACTATTTTATATCAAAAGAAAAGACAAAGCTGCTTTCCTTACATTTGTTTTCCAGGATTGATAGAGGTTGCATCAACATCCTGATCAAACTCTGTTATGTAATCACTCAGGGCCCCATCGTCCCCAAAGCCTCCCCACTCGGTGTTCACACACATCCTGCCCTCGTCTCCCTCCACCAGGTCAACATGACGCAGCTCCTCCATGTAACACGCGTTGGTGCCTGTGCCTGTAAGCACCCAAACACACAGGATACATAGACTGATTCCATTAAGATTACTACAATAAACAGGATACGTTAATGGTTCTGTCTATACTTCACATCTAATTCAATATCCACACATGCACAGCAAACCACCAGAGGGAGCAAGATGACTATGGGTAAGTGTGCTTTGTCTTCTCTTGCAAAATATTGTCATTGTTTCCATGTGTTTGCACAAAAAACATAAATAAGAATTAATCTAAAAATATTTAAACGTGTTTTGCAAAAGTTAAAACACAAAGTTTGGAGTAGATTTGCAGAATCAGAGTTATTGATGCCTTTTGCATTTACAGTCAGCACTATTTCCTGTCACTAATATGCAGTTATCTTTGATTAGATAATATCTATTAGCTATGTTTAGATAATTATGCATCAATCGTAAGGGCTCCAAAGGCTCACTAGATAAAAAAGAAACCAGAATAAAACCTAATTTATAATACAGAATTTTGGTTTCAAGCTTTTTCTAGTTTTAATGCAGAACATTTGCTTTGTTTTACTGAACACTGGATAACTTTATGCTTATTTAAATGAACTACAGAAGAAGTTTAGAGTGATGGCTGCTCATGTACATGTCACACTCATACAAAACAATAGTTTCTGTAAAAGGACACAAGAGACTAGTTGAATTATGTGAATCTACTTACCAATGATGAGCCCTACATCGCAGTACTGATCATCAAAACCACAGGTCATCATTGTCGCCACAGTATCATTAACCATCGCTAACACTTCTATGTCCATTCCCTGCAGAGGGCGTTATTAAAGAGATAAACCAGGTTATACTGTTCAGTTTACATAGTGGGTATCAGATGGGTTCAACTCTTTATTTTTCCACTTCATCTTACGTTATATTTCTCATCATGTCTCAGTTTCTGCAGATAGTTTATGGGTAAATTATGGAAGCAAGCACTGGCAACCCACCCCAGTTCTGTCAATAGCCTCTCTGAGAGCCTGGACCACATCTTTCCCCTGAAGGCCTCGAGCCCGGCAGTTCTTACTCCAGCTCAACAGTAATCCCTGCAAGAGGAAAAAAGTGGTTCGAATGATTATGGGATCTAAATCTAAAAAGACAGACAGATGTCAGCACGTGGAGTATAACACACTACAGGTACAGCTCATGAAAACCAGATGTCTCGATGTAGAGAGTCATACCTTATCCAAGCGGGTCTGTTCGCAGGGGAAGGAAAAAGTGAATGCCAGAGGATGTTTCTTATCCAGACTGATGTTCTTTACGTGAAGAAAGTCCTTCAGAGATTCTGACACATGGTCAAATAACTACATACACAAAGACAATGAAGAGGGAGAAGTTCAAATCTCTTCTTCTTGCTTGTTGAATCCTCCTCAAATCTACTTTCAGATCTTTTTATTCTTACCTCTGGTGCTCTCCCATTGAACAGCTCCTTTGACATAGGGTATATCTTCTCCTCCATCTCCACTCCTCCCTTCCTGACCCCCATCCCCTCTCTCACCTTAACCTGGAGCACCTTAAACTTGGAGCCTCCAAGATCCAGTGCCAGAAACTGTCCCTTCTCTGCAAGAGTGGTTGAAAGAGAAGGAAGATCTTTAATCTCTTGCTTTTACTTCAAAACAATGGCAGTCTTCTTCTTTTTTTTAAGATCTGCCCAGCAGCCCTAATAAAAGGGACATTAACACGAGTAACCTGAGCCATCAGGAGTGGAGCGGACATGTGTCGGCAGCATTTTTACAGCTGCGGCGGCCGAACTTTCAGCTGAGAGCCCCTTCTTCATTTCAGCCTGGAAACGAGCTGAGATATCAATTAACTGGTCATCATGGAGGCGCATTGCATGCAGAAACCTGTCGACCTGAAAGAGACACAGAACACAGAGAGCAAAACAAAGTGAGATGTACCGCTGGATTTTCACTCGAACAAGAAGGGATGAAAGAGAGAAAAATGTATATTTCTCTCTCTCTCATTTGTATTTTGTGGACTTTCTTATTAGGTGTCAGACTAGTTTTGCTTCTCTCATTCAGTTACTTTTCTTTTTATATCCTCTGTTACTGTTACATGCCTCATCACAGCTTTATAATATTACATATCAAAATTCACCAGAATCAATTTGAACATCTGATCAACAGAGAAAAAGTTTAAAAAAGCAACTTTTTTCTTGTATTTCAGATATGAAGGATTTTTTTCATGTATCTGATGTTTTGAATTTTGGGGTTAATAATCTGAATTTGAAACTCAGTGATGTTGTAACAGTAACTCAACATGCCAAACTGTCTCTGTAAATGAGTTAGGAAGTAGTACAAAACAAAAAAGCTGAAGATCATCAGCCACACCCCGTGTGCTGTATTCACAGCTGAACCGTCGCCGTGGAGCATGTGCTCATAGGACAACACCCTGAGGTTTTACGATATAAGTGCCAGAGTGTGAGTGTAGCGTGAGCGAGGACAGTGCGATTGTAGGAGTGTCCATACTTTGTCCCGGGTGAAAATGTGCGATCCAATGTGGACTAAGAGGAGCAGCGACACTGCCAGGGAAAGTTGTTAATGATTGTTCAGATAAAGATAAATGGTGACACAGTGACTAATGATCCCACATTTCACCTTGATCATTTATATTACTCTACTGACTTCTGCCATGTCTCGTTGACTTAATTTTAGTCACGTGCATTTCTGCAAATCCTCAAAGAAATCATCAGAGATTTGTCCTTCTTTTAATCACTTTCTCTTTCTGGATAAATCCTGATAGAACTGCCCAAGAAGTAAATCAGGAAACAACACATTAGAAGAGTAAGTTTGTCATTGGTGGCAAATATATCTCTGATGATTAATGTAGCGAGTAGAGTTGCATTTAAAATACGATTTCCAATCAAGAGCATAAATTCAGTGCATTAGCAGCTTACACTTTCATAACTGAGAAGACTTTAAATAACTGTAGAGCTTCAAACCCCCTCATTACCAGGGCTGTATTAATTATATGCACTGTTTGAAACAGACTTGTGTTTGTGTGTGTAGCACTCACCTTCTTTGTGGGGTCCTCCTGGAGTTTGGAGAAAAAGAAGGAAATGAGATGAACAGCCAACATCTTCACTGATAAGAATCACCACAAAGTCTTCCAGCTATTCTTTGATACTGTCAGCGTGCGTGACAGGTGAACACACTTCACTAAAATAAGGAAAAATGTGTTTTCCCCCCAATCCTTTCCACTCTGCTAGGTGTTATTTCTTTTTACGTTTGTGCTCTCATTGTCTCTTGCCGAGTCCACTGAGCAGATACCAGCCTCTGCACCAATTCAATGATTAACAGCAAGCACAACCTCCTTTCTACAATCATTTCCTTTAATGTGTCAGATACAGGCTTGCTTAGTGTTTTCGTCATAGTTGCTCGAGTGACTTTTCCTAAATTTTGAACTGAAGATTTTAGGAAACTAAAATATTTGAAATCCCCCCTGCGGTGCACTGTAAGTGATGCACCTTGGCCTCATTAGACAAATTTGTAAGACAAATTAATAATGCAAAAAATAATAAATATATTATAAAATACACAAACTGCATGTATGCACTGTATATTTTGGGAATAAATATATTTTTAAAAAAGGAGACAGTATATATTATGTTGCAGTAAAACCCCATTTTAGAAAACCTTCAGGCTCTTTTTGTTTCCTTCCCCTTGCATGAGCTGCAAATCACATTGACACAGAACACTACAAACATCAACACATTTAAAATACTGTTTAATATCATATCATTTCAAGCATACAAAGAGAAAAATATGACATTTCATCTGAATAACAGGCCTGCACCCAGTTAAGGCTCTCACTTTTTTCCTCAGTTAAAGAAATGTTCATAGAAATTACGTGTTAGAGTCTGACGACTGAGAAAACTTCCAGCATTTAATGAACTTCAGTGTCTTCTGGTGTCAAAAATTCTACTGAAACAGCACATTTGACAATGATGTCTGTCAGTTATTGGTTTCACAAAGAGGACATCTCTCACAGACACTTGATCCTTCATAGACAGAGACTGGAGCTAGAAACATTTTCCAGCTTTAGTGAGTTTGTACATTTGTTGAATGGAAGAAAACATTTGGTTAGATCTGTAGCACAGGAACAAGATGGTTTTTTTAGTTTTAACGCTGGAGGTCAAAGCTTACTGGGATACTTTCAGTGCTAGAAGGAGTTCTCACATCTGTCTTAAATGCTTAAAACATCAACAAATGCTGATGTCAGTTTTTTGCTCTTCACTGAAGCAAAATGAAAAGGTTCTTCATTTCTTCTTCTTTTTCCTTTTCCCTTTGTTATTACTCTGATGCTCCAGATCAAGTGCCCTCTGACTGCTGTTGTCTTGCTTCTGATCTTTAGACCATTCCCTCTGCAGCTGCTGGAGCAAATCGGGCGTCAACAGCCCGTCTCTCACCAGACGACTAGCCAGAGAGCTGTCCATCATCTGTCCTGAGGCTCTCTGTCCCCTTTGACCTCTGCTTCCAGTCAAAAAATGTGTGCTGCCAGTTCCCCTTCCTGTCTGGCCATGCCTGTTGCTCTGCGCCTGCAGTGGGTCAGTGACTGTTGTGTCAGAGGCTCTGATGAGCCGGGTGATATTTCGCACACCCTGCTGGATGATATCATCAAGTTCCCGCTGGATTTCTCTAATTGAGGCAGTATCTGGAAACATGTCCATGAAACGGTAGCTGCGGAGGCACGTAGACACAGATAAAGAGGATTAATATGGCAAAACTGGAAATTACGACAACAAAGAAGAGTTCATACAAACAAACACATCGTGATCGCATATTAAAAAGGCATAAAAACAGGTGAGGCAACTTGCCAAAGGTGGAAATATAAAGCTACCTTAACCAGAGGTAGAGATCCAACACGTCATGGACAGCTTCCAGGTGAACCAGGTCTTTAATGTTTTTAGGTGGAGCCAGAGGCCAGCTGATGTGGCGACAGACCCAGTCAAACGTCAGGGGTTCGTCTCGACTGAATTGACGGGCAAACTGGAGAAGAAACATGATTGATCCATCAACAGTGCAGATGACATGCTGTACACACTCAGATAATAAAGTAAATGTTAAACGTATACTTTATTTGTGTTGAACACAGTTTTAGTATTTATTATCTGATCACAGTTTTATTTACAGAACCAAATTACCTTCTATAGGTGCATCGCTATTGCTCTAAACTAAATACTCGGAGCCTTAGCACACACAAACAATAGAAATACGCAGAACTTAACCCTTAACCTCAAAGGTTGCTCATTCATGGGAATTTTATCTACTCTTGTTTTATCAGTTTGATAAGACCATAAAAAGAATCAGGTGTGACAGGAGGGTTATTACACCAATGCCTCACTGGGTCAACTTCCTTACCCTCGTTTCATCATTTTTACTCTCCTCATCAGCACCCTCTACTGCTCACTCCTGTCCTTCCACCATTAACCTTAAATCTCTGCAGCCTTCTAATGTTTACATCCACTCACTCACCTTAAGGAAGGAGGTACATACAAAAGGCTGCTTTTTGTTGATGGGAGCAGTGCAGAAGACGTAGCGTGACCTCAGGTTAAGCGGTATGTGCTGAATCATGTCCGCCAGAAACTTAAAGTCGTCAATGTTGCAAACAAAATACAAACCGTCCACCTGAGAGAGGCTGACAAATATGTCCTGAGAAGGGGGCGAGAGAACGAGAGCATTTACAATCTTGAATAAGACGTGGCTTTAAAATGTCGAACAGTAAAACTGAAATACAAAACGTGCATTTTCCTTTATGTACCCATTCACAGCTTAAACACATTTGTATTAGGGTGCATTTTGCTTCATCATTTCAGCACGCATGCTGGACTTTAAAAAGGAAAGTTAGCTATTAGCGTCTTCAAAAAATAATAAAGAAATAAACTAATGACGATCCTTTGCTTTTAGTTTTAGCGGGTCTGCGCTGAAACACAAAACAATATTTAACTTTCATTTTTGCTACAAAGGGGAAACTGAAAATATTAGTGCTGTCAATAGATTAAGAAAAATTAACCAATTAATCGCAATTACTTGATCAATAGCCTGGTTGCAATTACTTTTTTTTAATGTCATATTTAAGCTTGTAACTGACATTTATGCAATATAATGAAGTAAATGCAGAACAAACAAAGAATGTGTGCTTAAAAAGAGAATTTGAATAGTTTTCTTCAATCTTTTAGCAAAGGTTAAAAATGCGCATGCAGTTAAAACTTTTAATCGCGTTGACTGTGATGGCGGATAATCTGCGTTAACGCGTAAAAATACTTTTATGCTACTAAAAAATGACAACAGTTTTGTCATGAAAATGTTCTTTTATCAAATTATTTCATGTAGTGTAATATAGAAAGGATACATGCAGCAGTCAGTTGTATTTGTTTACATTTAGGCATTTCAGATCTTAAGTCTTAACCAGACTTAAACAGACTTTTTCAGGTGGTTTCACAAACTGTTGAGGAAAAAAAAACAGCGACTAACAGTCCCAAATAAAAACATGCAGCTCCTGAAAAATTCACACTACAGTAAAATACCAGCTTCTGTTTCAATCTAAAGACTGCTCAGGCTTTATTTTACCACATTACCAACTATTTAACCCATCTCAGTAAACTCTACTCACTGATGAAGACCATGAAATGTAGCTGGAAAACTACAAATCTTTCCCCCGTTTTTATGTATTTATTTTTTATTCTGCTGTTTGAAGGTCTATAATGAACATTTCAATTCTCGCACTGATCACTAAACGAGTGGCTCTACTCACAACAAGGTTGGACAGCGTTGCATCGGGCAGATGGTAAGCAAACATCTCTATCTGCTCTGCAGTTGGATGGAGTCCTGCAGTCTGAGGCAATAAATTGGAGAATAAAATGAGAAAGATGTGTTATTGCAGGAATGCTGAAAGTAGATTTTGTGTTTGTGTGTAAAATGATCACCTCTATAGGATCGACAGAGTGACTGAGTATTTCTTTGAGCACGGGGAGATCGTCTCTGTGCATGGTTGTAACTTCTCCCTCTTTAAACTTGGAGGAGAACCTGCAACAGGTGGCAGAAGATGGAGTTTAATATAGTGGCCTAACAGAAGCTCAAAGGGATTGTCTGCATTGTTGTATCAAAGGAGGCTGACCTCCCAGCACGGCCAGCAATCTGCAGAGCCTGAGAAGTGCTGATGGTCTCCATCTGTTTCTCCCCTTTCTCATTAACGTTAGGCTTCACCAGACTGTTGAAGATGATGCGTTTTATACTCCTGGAGCGAGAGAAGGGGCGGTAGGGTGAAGTAAAACAGAAAGGTAAGCACACAGATGAACAATATCCTATATGGCAGAAAGCATGCAACCACTTGAAAGAGAGAGAAAAAAAAAAAAAGATTGATATGGCTCTAAAAATATTCCATAAAGTATGTTTTGCACTTACAGGTTAAGCCCCATGCCTATAGCATCTGTAGCAACCAGAATCTTGCAGGGGTCATCAGGGTCATTAAATTTCTTTGCCTGGGACAGCTTGGTGCCTGTAAATCAAAATTTTGACATTTAACCATTTTTCTCCTAAAAATTGACTAAACTGACTTATTGGCTCAGTTCTACACAAAGGCATACACTCACTGGCCATTTCATTAGACAGACCTCTTCAGGTGCTCATTAATGAGTTGCGTTTACCCATGTTACGCATTTTTAAAAATGTCATCTGGTCTTTTGAGTCACCAGTTTTGCTTGGACGTTCATTGGATGGTTGGGTCAGAATTTTGCATAAGCAAGACAAAACCATGGATGCATCCTGCCTTGTAACAATTGTTCAGGCTGGTGGTCGTGTTATAGTGTGGGGGGTATTTTCTTAGGCCCTTAGTACCATCTGAGCATTGTTTGAATGCCTGAGTACTGCTGCTGACCATGTCCATCCTTCTATGATCACAGGATACCCATCTTCTGATAGCTGCTTCCAACAGAATAAAATAAAGCTCAAATAATCTCAAACATGATAGTGAGTTGACTGTTCTCATATAACCTCTACAGTCCACAATCCAACAGAGCACCTTTGGGATGTGGCAGAACAGGAGATTAACATCTCGGATGTTCAGCTAATAAATCCGCAGCAACTTTGTGATAAAAAGCTCTTCTAGCACCTTCTTTGATCTATGTCATGAAGAATTAAGACCGTTCTGAAGACAAACGGGGCTTCAACCCAGAACCAGAAAAGCGTACCTTAAGAAGTGACTAATGAGTGTAAGCATTCAAGTGACAAATATAAAACCACTTAGATACTCACCTGGAGGTAGGCTCCCATAAATTACAGCACATTCTTGCCCTCTGGCCTCGATCTGCCTGCTAATAGAATAGATGTCATTTTTACTAAAGCACACGATGCAGTCTCCTGGCCTCAGGTTGTCTAATGACTCCACAGCATGATCCAGTATTGAGAAAGGAGTTAGACGCTGGTAATTGTGAACCTGCAGAGAGAAGAAGACTGAGATGAGATGAGAAAAAGGGGATCGCCAATGATGAGGTTAGAAACATCAGCCAAAATCTTTTCTTTCAGATGTCGCGTCCATCACAGTCTCACCTCCACCTCCTCTCCAGTGGTGAACATCAGCTCTTTGATAAAGTCTATGGCTGCAGGTTCCCCACACACGTGGATCTCCTCTGCACAGAGACCTGCACAAATGCACAGAATAATAAAGTAATTTAGGTTTAAAAAAAATAAAATAATAATTACGTTTCTGAGTATGTTGTACAAACCCAGCAGAGCTCTGGTCCATGCCCATCCTCTGGAAGGATCTCGGATCATTTGAATTTCGTCGATTACAGCAACCTCATCTATAAACACATAAAACTGAGGTCAAAATCTACCTTTTAATCAGTTAACATACACAAAATTTCAATAACTACCTAATATGAATCGATAACCTCTCCATTTTCTTTTTAAAAAATATATTCATTTTTTCAGATTAAAAGAAATGTATCCTTTCTAGAGCAAGGTTTCAAACTTCATTCAGAGCCATCCTTTATAGTTTAATCATACGTGGTTATAAGGGGAATATTTGTTTCCCGTGACAGATTATTTATTAACATCACAGAAACTCAGGTCAAAGAAAGAATATCAGAACAGTATCTAAAATATTGAACTGTATGTAAAGAACATTTACATAACGATTATCACACTTACACGGTGTAGTGACGCTGCACATCTCAATGGTGCAGGCCACATGACCAGCTGCTCGACCCTCTGGGTCCACGAAGGTCCTCTCCTCTCCAGTAACCAGGTCACATGGTACACCCTGAAGCACACAGAGAAAGTGCAATTAATGTCAGTATTAATAGAAACTAAGACACCTTGAGAACATACACAATGTGACCTTTCTCCACACACAAACACACTAGGACACATGAAAAGACTGATGTTTACACAGGAGCACAGTTACGTACAGCATCGTTGCTCTTCTCAAAGATCTCATGGGCCAGCAGCTTCAAGGGGCCACAGTACACACCAGACTTAGCAGCCAGGTAGCGTTGGATGGCATGGTAGGTTTTACCACTGTTAGTTGGCCCAGCGTGGAAAATCACCTTCCTCTGGATGGCACGAGCCTCGGGGTACCTGGCGAGCACATAAATATGGTTTGGTAGCGGAAGCCAGAAAGCTTCTTTTAATGCGACGTGTGTGGCGTTTGGTCGGGTTTAAAATACACACCAGTTGGCCGGGACCCTGAGGTCTGAGATCTTTCTCAGGTCATCCATACAGTCCAACATGGGAAAGATGTGCTTGGCATGACGCATGAAGTATGGATAGATGTCATCTATATGACCTGAGAAAAGTCAGACAGAGGAATATTTCTAAATATAACGGTCACTGAACAAACAGTTTCAACCAAGTAACAGTTACTCCATAAAGAGACAAACCTGCTCCACAGCAGATGTCGTTGAGGATGATGTGCAGGTCGGCAGGGAGCGACGTCATCTCTAGGATATACTTCCTGAAGCTGATGAAGGCCTGGTGGAACAGACGAGCTGCATGTGCATGGAGAGAAAACGGATAGCCAAAGATATCTGGTGTTAAATCTGTGCAAATTTCCCCGCTTGTGTAAATTTACAATTATCTTCCTAGCTATTCATTCCATTACTTTCCCATTGTTATGAGTATTGGATAATCCACTAAGTGTTGTCAATCAATTCTTTTATGCTGACAAAGAGAAGTTCCAGTCAAAAAGTTGTAGTCAATCATGATAACTAATGAGAAGATACTAGGCGTTGGCCATGTTATGTTAAAAGACACTGGAGAACCTTCAGCACCACTTATTAAAAGATTTAAGTGAGTCTATATATATTTCACCCTATGTGGATTAGAGAGAACCCTAAATAAATTCAAACCTTGATGAGTGTATGTAAAGTTCTGACCACATCTGTATATAACCTATTTGTCAACATATAAACAAGGTTATTAGACAGAGGAAATCTCTTTCTGGCATATGATCACTGGCTTGTGGCCTTCCATGGCTAAATACACACGATCAACAGATGAGTTTTTTTTCCCCTCACCATCCAAACCCGAGTCCGCTGCCAGCTTCTGCATCTCTTTCCTTTTGTAAAACCGATTCAGAACCTTCAGCAGCTCATCTGAATCACAGACACAAACAGCAGAGACGATGTTGCATCATCTGAGAAAATAACCCCCACCTTTATAATCATTCGCAACCAATAGAACAAGTATACACTTTAATAAAAAAAAAAAAAAATGTTAAAAAAACAAAAAACAACACCCAGTATTATCTTGTACATTATTAAGTTCAGAGTAGTTTAACTGACCAACTTAGGTTTCGTTTACTCACTTTTATCCAGCGGCTGGGTGAGCTCTATTCCCACACCGCCGTCTGCCGAGGCGTCTGCCTTCAGGGAGACGGGGACAAACAACGAGGTGTCCGGAGGTTTCGGAGAGGAGCTGTTAGATGAAACATCCCTGCTCCAGACCACTGTACCGGGTCGATGCTGTCCCTGTAACAAACTAGACCCAGAGGACGCATGACAGCTGCTGGTGGTGATGCGAGGGGTCCGGGAGTTAAAGTGACGCTGAAGCCGAGAAATGAAACAAACACAGCGGTTCACCGACATGTCGGCTGTGGGCGAGATCCTCAAGGACTACACAAAAAGTTTGCCAGGCTCACTCCATACGGCCAGGTAAGTGTGAATAAATGGCTCACACAGCAACAGAGGACGGTCAACACACTCCTCTTCCTGACCTGCTGGTAGCACAACGTGCTGCAGGACCAGTCCGTATATAGGCCCCCACATATGTGCCTGAGTAAAAAGAAAAAAAAATAAATTTCTGTCGAGATTAATGATTGTATAATAGATGGACGACATGGTGTCACTTCCTCAAACTGTACTAAAACCAACAAATAAATCGACAGTTTATGGGGAATATTATGTCACATACTTGGAGTTAGAGTCTGCGCAGTAGTGGTTTGGGGTGAAGTCGCTCCCTCCCACCAGTAAAACTGTTAAATGTGGATGGTTAAACTCCCTTCTCTAAGTTCCTGTTAGTAAATGATTTAATTTTTGATCGACATATTGGTTTGCTCTGCCTTACAGAAAGTTGGCTACAGCAGGATGATTATGCTAATTTTAATGAATCAAGGGTTAGAGTTAGATTAACTGGCAGAATCCTAGAACCACGGGCTGAGGAGGGGGAGTGGCAGCAAGTTTTCACTTCTTTTTTCTTTTCTTTTTTTTAAATCAACCATAGACCCAGACGGTTTTAATTCTTGTGAATGTCTTACTCTTAGCCTTGTCCTCTCTAACTGGGAACACTGATAACCAATTTTATTTGTTGTTATCTATTCCCCACCTGGCCTTTACTAAGATTTTCTCCTTCTCACTGTCTCTTTAGTACTTAGTTTAGGTAAAATAATTACTGTTGACGAATTTATCCATGTAGATGAAAATGACAGAATCAATACAGCATTTAATCTAGTATTAGATTTATTTGGATTCTCGCAAAATGTAAAAGAGCCCACCCATTGGAGTCTGGAGCTTGTTCTGACATGTGCCATAGAAACTGAATATTTAATAGAATTCCTTGAAACCCAATTTTGTCTGATAATTTCTTAATATCGTTTAAATTTGCATTAATGGATTACACAGCAATGGGGAAGACATTTTATTATAGTAGATGTCTTTTTGCTGTAACCAAATGTAACAATATAATTTCTCTACTGTTACTTTCTTCAATACAGTGTGCCAACACAGTCACAGAGCTCTGTTGAAACAAGCTTTCCTTTAACCCTAACTAGTATTGACTTCACAAGTTTCTTCACAAACAAAATTTAACCATTAGAGGAAAAAAATATTCATAATCATCTCACAGATGTATCATTATGTTCAGCCTTTACCACAGGCCTTTAAGGTGGCAGTTATTAAACCATTAGTTGAAAAGTCCTCACTTGACCCAGTTGTCTTAGCATCTAACCAGATCCTTACGCTGAATGGCATTGTCTTGATCTACGGTAACATTGTGAGGAATCGTGGAGTCATTTTTGTGTAGTTAATGTGTTGTGTAGTCGTTGTTTTGTTTTGTGTGTCAGTGAGGGCACTAATGAATGTCACATAGGCAGAATGCAACGTGAACACTGTCTCCAGGTGGAAAACAGAAAGAGTGATACACCTCCTGCTGTCAGGCCTGCAGGGTTTCTCCCTGTGGTGTTCTTCTCTGTCTTGTGGTGGACATTTTTATTTTTTTACTGGCGCAAATAATTTGTGGGGCATCTTATTGTGATACCTGATTGTTCTCTCATTAAGTAGTTTTTTTTTTTTTTTACTTTTAACTAGTTTTAAAAATGTACAATTTATATTTGCATTTCAGGTTATGAAAATAATTTACTAAACATGTCTGTGGTTTCAGTAAAAAGAAAATATAAGTACTACTAGGATTTTATGTTTTTGTGTGATTTCAAATCAGTTGTGTTAATACAGTATGTTAATGAAAAAATAACTGCAAATTCAGACATGTGAGGTTGTGCTGAAAAGAATGATACCAAGCAAGGCAAGGTAAAAAACAACAACAACAACAACAACCAAAAACAAAACAAACAATCAAAAGTAGCCAGAAATGGCCAATTATATTTTGGACCTCAGAATATTAATCCAACAAATCATGAAAAACTGTGTTAACACCTTTTAAATGTTCTACTTATTGGGTACATATTTATTCATTATACAAGCTATACATTACATAATATTAAAATTCACATGTTTAATGTAACTGAAATGTTTCATTATGTGGGCTACATGAATTAATAAAGAAGTTATAGACTATATTTATATGAAACATGGGTATACTTACTGCATTTTACTCTTTATAACCATATGTAACACCTACATATGTGTTTAAAAAAGGCTTTGATTTTGTTACCCCATTTGATTTCCATGCCACCCTTGAAAAACTTCTCTAGATCTGCCTGTTTTCACAAAGTATATAGTCAGGACTGGATCAGGTGACTCTGAATCCTCCCTTAGTTACACCACATTAGGCTTAGGCTGCTTGGGGCTTGCATTGAGTCTTTCTTCTTCACTCAGCTATTTCAATCATGATGGGCTTATATACCACTCTGCATTAAATCATTGGTTATTATTAATCTCTGATGCTCTTCCACAGTGTTTCTTCTGTCCTCTCACTTTCCCCATGACCCCCAACTGGTTGCAGCAGTTGGCTGCCCCTCCCTGATGTCACAAACACTTCACATGATTCCCAGATAAAGCACAGAAGCTCTGGACTTCTACATAATGATGCTATATTCAGTCCTGTAGAAACTTATATTATTAAAATGTATATTACTGTCTCTTGATTACCTTATGCCAAATAAAACTAAATATTACAAAACACTGTTCTACATTAAAGTTTTTAGTTCAACATACAAGTGAAGACCTTTGACCGTCTATCAGATTTTATTTAATGTTGTCAGAGAAAGATATCATTTCACTTTCATGAAGGGGACTACATGTCAGTGTTAAAAGCAGAAGCCGTCTGTGATCAACAGCTATCTTATACACCAAATTCAGTTACTGTTTATGCTCCTGAATGTAAAGAGCAGCGTGTAAATGGTCAAAGATAAGGATATATACACTATTACTGCCAAAGCTATTTGCCTTCACACACATATGAACTTGAGTCCCATCCCATTCTTAATCCATTGGGTTTAATATGAAGTAGGCCCACCCTTTGCAGCTATAACAGCTTCAATTCTTCTGGGAAGGCTTTCCACAAGGTTTAGGAGTGTGTTTATAGGAATTTCTGACCATTCTTCCAGAAGTGCATTTGTGAGGTCAGACACTGATGTCGGACGAGAAGGTCTGGCTCGCAGTCTCCGCTCTAACTCATCCCAGAGGTATTCTATTGGGTTGAGGTCAGGGCTCTGTGCAGGCCAGTCAAGTTCATCTACACCAAACTCATTCATCCACGTCTTTATGGACCTTGATTTGTGCACTGGGGTGCAGTCATGTTGGAGCAGGAATGGGCTATCCCCAAACTGTTCCCACAAAGTTGGGAGCATAAAATTGTCCAAAATGTCTTGGTACGCTGAAGAATTAAGAGTTTCGTTCACTGGAAGTAAGGGGCCAAGCCCAACTCCTGAAAAACAACCCCACACCATAACTCCTCCTCCACCATACTTCACACTGGGTACAATACAGTCAGACAAGTACTGTTCTCCTGGCAACCGCCAAACCCAGACTTGTCCATCGCATTGCCAGACAGAGAAGCATGATTCACCACTCCAGAGAACACGTTTCCACTGCTCTAGAGTCCAGTGGCGGTGTGCTTTACACCACCGCATCCGGTGCTTTGCATTACGGTTGGTGATGTAAGGCTTGGGTGCAGCTGCACAGCCATAGAAACCCATTTCATGAAGCTCTCTTCGCACTGTTCTTGAGCTGATCTGAAGGCCACATGAGGTTTGGAGGTCTGTAGCAATTGACTCTGCAGAAAGTTGGCTACCTCTGCGCAGTATGTGCTTCAGCATCCACTTCCCCCGTTTTGTAATTTTACGTGGCCTCCCACTTCGTGGCTGAGTTGCTGTTGTTCCCAATCGCTTCCACTTTGTTATAATACTACTAACAGTTGACTGTGGAATATTTAGTAGTGAGGAAATTTCACGACTAGACCTGCTGGACAGATGGCATCCTATCACAGTACCACGCTGGAATTCACTGAGCTCCTGAGAGCGACCCATTTCTTACAAATGTTTGTAGAAGCAGTCTGCAGGCCTAGATGCTTGATTCTTTTTTTTTCAATCACTTCCTGTGGCCACGGAAGTGATTGGAACACACAAATTCAATGATTTGGATGAGTGAATACGTTTGGCAATAGAGTGCATCATGATACCAGTTACATTATTATATCATTCCTTTGTTTTTGTCTTTAACTTTCTCATTGAAACAGCTTTTGACCTTTTTTATCAGTTAATTTTGGATTTACAGTAAATTCACTACAATATTAAATGAGTGTATTCAGCATTAACGGTTAAAATGTGGGAAGATTTGTCTGCTGTCACTGGATCGTGCTGAAGTCTGAATTTGAGGGCAGCTCCTGTAATCACAAACAGAAAAGAATCATCAATCAAATGTGAAGTTTATTCCTCAAAGCTGAAATGAAGTTTGATCCTTCTCAGTCCTCACACACTTCAGGTTCATAAGTTCTGAGCTTACATTTTTTTCAGTCTACAGTTTTGCTGACAGCTAACAGGTGGACTGTTTGTTAAAAAAAAAAAGACAAAGCTCTATAAATATAAACAGATTATCAAGTATAATATTTCACCTTCGAGTTGTTGATTTACAAAGATGAGCTGATGGGACAGGTTTCCAATCCTGGTTTAGTTGTGTTGCTGCATCAGGGTCATCTGCAGGAAAACTCAAAGAAACATATGGCGGTTTTATGACCACGTTTGAGCTGTTGCTTTAGCATTGAACAATATATATTAACGATTCATATTATTTCTCTCAAAGGATGTAAGCTGCACAGAGTACGGCACATGTAACTGTGTTAGCAACAAACTGAGATATTAGCTAGAGACTCGAGCTGATATTACAGGCAGTTTGTGAATGAATTAATACCGTGAGAATATTTTCAATCCCCTCAATATTTCATCTTTGGTGATTACAGCGTTTAATCTGTTCATGTGAGGTTGTAGAAGTGCATGACACGTTTGTTGTGTTCTAGTGTTACTGTTTGGAGAGAGGAAGCTGTAGAAGAGTCCAGCTCACTCATGTCACAGTAATGCATGATTTAGACTTCTGCAGGGAGTCCGCAGAACTAAGGGAAACACTGGTTTGTGACTGAGTAGTGGTGTGCAGGATTGGAAATTTTGGTATTGATCTGATACCAAGTAATACAGGGTAATATCTCTAGCAATATCTCTAGTAATATCTCTAGCAATACATATCTGTATTGCTGATACCAATACAGATATGTTTTTAGCCTCTAAACGCCTCATCTTAAACTACCTGCAGCCGGTTTGATCATCCTTCAGCTCCGTACAGTCAAAGCAATAGAGCTAATGTCTGGACTACAGCAGATACTTTAATTAGCATCAAAGCACAAGAGAGTGATTTCTGTATTCAGGGTAAATTCATTCATGTGCACAGATTAACTACCGAACAACAGCTTTCTCCCAACTGCTCTTCTTAGCTAGCTAAAGGCGTTTGTTACTGATTAGCGTAGAAACACATTTAATTCACCCAAAAAGTGCAACGACGCCTCAGGACCTTCTGTCGGTTAGTCCGGTTTACTGCAGACCACCTCACCTCAGTTTGAACTGCCCCTGCTCTAGCTTCTTCTTCGTTGGAGGTCAATGCTGGTTGGCAAACCACACTTACAAGTGCATTACCGCCACCTACATGAGTGGATGGTGGACCTGCTGGGTGTTTCCCTCTTCAGTGCAGTGCAGTTTAAACCTGTATGTCCTATTCTCAAGCGAGTAAATAACATCTCTTCCTCTGGGTTCCTTCCATATCCATAGAGTTAAATTTATTAAGAAAAATGTTTTTCCAACAAGTTTTATGCATCAACTTATCCAAAGACAGAAGCTTAAAAGAATATTCATTTTGTTTTATGGTATTTGGGGAATCAAGTATACTTTTAGCCATTATCAACCTACCTGCAGATAGAATTGAAGAATTAATTATTACACTAAATTGATCACAAAGACAGCCCACAGCATGACTTTGATTTTTCGAAGCTTTATTTCTTTATGTTCTCAACCATCCTATCCTTTTTTCAAACAGATGTGGCCCCACAGGCCTGTCAGATGAACTCAGGTACTCTTTCATCATCTCTCTGCAGAAATGCACTGGGTTAAAGTAATTTAAAATTGAATCCATTACTTGTTTAATAGTATTTAACAGAATTACTTTTAGCAGTTTTAACTGTGCCGGGACTACTGCTGAGCAATTACACTGACAGTAACCTAGTATTCTGATCAGCGTAAAAGCTACTGATTGATCCTGTAAATTACCCCCTGGTATATTTGTACCCTTGGTTGGAATTCATTGGTCTAAATGCACTTTCTGTCATCCTAAAAAAAAAAAAAAAAGTTCAGTATAAATCAACTTTATTTATGATTCATTTTTAGCTAGATATCTGTGTTTAGTGTATATATTTATATATGTATATATATATATATATATATATACACACACATATACACACATTATCATACACACGCACGCGCGCACACACACACACACACACAATGGCATGATCAGACATTGTGTAAAGATAAACATGCAGTAGATAAGACGGGGGCCGAGAGTTTTGGCTTTTAAGTGTTTCTCCTCGTGACCTTGGACAGTCTTTAAAGAAAACCATTGAAACCCTATTTATACAGTATTCAGAAAGACAAAATATTTCTGCCAAGCAAAAAGAAGTGAAGAGAGCGTTTTTTGCAAATAAATTACAGTTTTCAGACAAGAGAGAACCAGACTCCAAGGCTGGACAACGAAGAGCTGGAGTGCAGATCAGCATTCAGACTTTTCTGAGGTGAAAAGCAGCACAGCTTCATGATCCATATATGAAAAATGGGGAACTAAAGCTACAAGTATTTTACATATAAAGTCAAACAAAGCAAACAAACAAAAAAATGTAGTGAAGTATAAATGTGTGTATAGTTTGTGTTACAGACTCAGGATATCTCTGAGGTGAAGTTGTCCTTGAGTGATGTTTGCTTTCAGCGTCCATGCCTCTTTAGTACAAAGGTAAGCATGACAGGGGAAAAGTGCAAATGGATCAAAGCTGAAGGGCAAAAATCACCCAACACATGGGACTGAACAGTGTCTTTAAAGCAGGACCTAGACTACAGGTCTGAGCATCACAGTGGAACATTGTTGGATTTGACAGTATAACCATACTGCAACTCTTCCAGTGCTTACAACAGCTGACGCGAGCCATTCATCACATTAGTATTTCAAGCACACTAAACCAACAGGTTCAATAAAACAGCATGAAAAAAAGAACAGCGAGTCTACAGGCTGCTGATCATCATTAACCACTTTGTTTCTAATGAATCAAGTTGTAAACACAAAAAGTGTCTTTTGATGTAACAGAACTGAGTTTTTTTTCAGTCATTTTTTTTTTAATCCTTGCTTAAAAGTTCAATTCACCCAAATTTCAAATAGACATATCTTCTTTAAATTTAACAAGTCTGACTTTTGAGCTTTTTTCCTCTAATAAAGGAGGTCAGAGGAATTTCCTTATAGTGCTAAAGTACTAAAGAGAAAAGACAAAGCTTTTCTTATTTGGAACATGGGTGAAGCAAACTTTGAGTTATCTAAGATTACAGGTTAGTGATAGAAAGTGCAGTAAAAATTCAAACTGAACGGGTGTCGTAGCAGCCAAAGACATGAACAGAGAAACTACACCTTCAGATATTTGTGGAGGAATTCCTGATGCAAGTTGTTGAAAACTGACATCTTCATTGATCTGCATATGTTACACCTGAAATGTGTGAAATGATGTATTGATGATGCTTGTGGCATTAGTTCATTAATCAATCAGAGAATCAAAAATCAAACATAATCAATTCTCCTTCTCCAGTGTGAGGATTTGTTGCATTTTTCTCCATTGTATGATTGTATATTGACCATCTGGCACTTTGTAGTCTTAGAAATAAATAACTGCTAGCTGAGGTTCAAAATGATGATTTTATGAACCTGATGTCCACGGTGAATGACGTTTTCCTCATTGAAATGTGTTTTGGACTGGAGCTAGAAATGTGTAAAACATCAAACAAGGGGTAACCTTTCTGTTGGGCTGGAAGCAGTTACAGTAACGAAAATATTTAACTGAGAAGTTCCTTCTTTTCCCAGCTCCATGGATGAATAACACCTGATATGAATAAATGCAGTACTTGGGTGCTGACTCACATTCTTTGTTCGGGCTGATCCCACCCCACATCATGAATACCTTCACTTACTGGGTCCATCGAGACTCTAGAAAGTGACACTTTGTAGAGTATCTGGGCGAGATGCAAGAGGAAGTCCAAGAGCAGTGCTGTTCAGAAAGCAAACAAAAAGAAGCTCCTGCTGCAGAATAACAAGATAAAATGGTGCGTTGGTCTGTAGCGCTCTCTTCTTTTCCGTCTTTGCTCCTGTTTTATTCCGCATGAAACCCGACTGTATGGCTTCAGTTGTGTGTGCTTGAGTGTGTTTGCAGTCCGAGACGTCAGGATGATAAAAAGGCTGTCTCATTGTTCGTTACTTGGGTTGGTTTGTTTTGCGCGCTTGCCTTGACATGTAGCATTCAGCAGACTCTGACTGTGTGCATCTGTATGCGAGTGTGTCTACGTCCTGGGGCGGGGCGCGAAAGAGAGTGATGATGGGCAGCTCACACCTGAAGCTGTGAAGTGGTGCGGGGGGCGGGGAAGGGGGATGCCTGAAGGTGTGTTACGTGTATTTATGAATACAGACATTTCTCAGTCCAGGAAGAGAGTGGGGGCAGGCCTCACATCTCTGGCTGTTCAGCAGTGACGAGCTGTGGTGCGTCTGCATGTATTATCAGTTCTTAGCCCGGCCCTCACATCTCTGGCTGCTCTGCAGTTACCGGCTGGGTTCGGGGCTCGGGAGACTCGTAGCGCTGGTGGAAGTTTCTTTTCCTCAGCTTCTCTGGAGCTTTTCTCCACAAAACAATCTCCTAAACACAGACACAGAGCAGCAAAAATAAAAATACGGTAATGCATGTTTTTAAATGTAGAACTATTCATGTACTTATCATATGGAAAAGTTAAGCAAGCTGGAGGTCAGGGTGGGGCTGCATATTGCACATCGGCACAGAGCCACACACCACAATTAAATTACATTAAACTAAAAACAGCAGTTGCTGAGATTATAACGGCTGCAGCCAATTCAACTTAATGTCATTTTAATTATGTCAAAATGATGCATCAAAGAGATAATTAATAAATGTGCCTAAGACACTATACGTCCTTTATCCCTTGCCCCCCCCCAGTATTAATTTGTGCAGGAATCATATTTTGCCTTGTCTGATAAACCTGCTTCCACTTGCGTGAGTAATGCTGCTGGAAGTCATTACATCAGTTCATGCCAAGTTCAGAGCGTCGTCAGTGTGGCCTTTTGTTTTTTTTTAAGGAATTTTTTGTTATTTTCTTCTGCTACCACACACACACACACACACACACACACACACACAGCAATACTGTGTGTGTGTGTGGAAGAAATGAAATGAAATCTAGATGTAATCAAGCACAATTGAAATTCAGTTCATCTTTTTATGCAACAGGAAATTTTTTTTACAAATGTGAAGTTAATATACCAACTAAGGTGGGCTAAATTATGGACGTGTACGTGAATGAAATCAACTGTGATTCAGTGCTGGTATATGTTGTATCCACTGGCCAATTCATTGGATATGCCTATTAAACTGTATAGTACAAGTATCTATTCAGCCAATCACATGGAAGCATGTAAACATGGTTAAGATGTCCAGCTGAAGTTCAAACTGAGCATCAGAATGGGGAAATAGGTCGAATTAAAAAGACTTTGAACGTGTTATGGCTGTTGGTGCCAGAGTGTCTGAGCATTTCAAAAACTGCTGATCTACTGTGATTCTCCCACATATGGAACGAAATCAGGGTCAAAAAGTTATTTGAAACTAAAATTCTAAGTTTTGATATTTAAAAACATAAAAAATGTGTTAAAAAAAAAAAAAAAAAAACACAACAAAAACAGAAATGTTGCAAAAAATGTGTTGTGAGCGTGTATCAAAGGGGAAGGGCGGGGCATAGACTAATGAGTGACACCTACTGTGTCACGTTTGTTACAAATTAAAAAGCGGTATTTTGATTGAACATGGCCACTGCTCGTTCACAGGATGCCGCCGGTACCACCCAACAGGTAAGAAACACGGTCTTTGATCATCTTGTGATGGACAGAAATAAATAATATACAGAAATGAACAGGCGAGTCTTAGATTTCTTTATGGCATTCATAGCTCTTTTAGCTCAGCGACCTACCAGCCAATCAGATAACAGTATTCCCGTAACAAAAGGGTTTGAAACAAAAAAAAAAAATTACTTTGAAGCTGCATGAAAACAAATAATTTATTAAAAATAAAGTAATTTAGGTTTTGCAAACACATTTTGTTTTTGTTTCAAATATGAAAATAATTTCAGTTTCTAATCACTTTTTCAAATGAATGAAACCTTTGACCCTGATTTAGCTCCACAGTCATCTCTACAGCTGGCCCCAAAAAAGAGAAAATATCCAGCGAGCAACAGCTGGTCTGGAAATGGCTCGTTGAAGTCAGAGGTCAGAGGAGAACAGACTGACTGCTTTGAAAGGATCAAAAGGCAGCAGTAACTTAAATAACCACTTGTCACAACCAATGTATGCAGAGGGACATCCGTGAACCCACAACACATCGGATCTTGAAGCAGATGGGTTACAGCAGAAAGATCGCATTGGATGCCACTCCTGTCAGCTAAGAATAGGAAACTGCAGCTACAATTCAGAGAAGCTCACCAAAAATAGTGCTAGCAAGGTGCACCTAATAAAGTGGCCAGTGGCTGTAAATACATTAATCACTTTTTGTGATCAAAGCAGGATTTAAAAGTTCCTGGTGTTGTTCTCTGGCCCACTTCTGTTTTCCTTTGTGCACTGCACATCCACAGCCCTGCTGTGCTGTCTAAGGTTACCACTCATTTAGCAATTAGCGTTACAGCATTAGGAATCAAGTGCATCATTATTTTGGTACCGGATCCCCTCAGTTTCCTGATGGAACTACAGATTCTAATAACAAAAATCAAAAACCCTGCACCTCTCTCCAGAAATAAATAAATATACACAATATAATTTCACAATCACACATATATAACAGAGCCCGTTTATTTGGAGTGGTGGTGACTTACCTGTTGTTTAAAGTATCTCCTGTCCTCTTCGTCCACCAGCACCAGATTAAGGAAGTAGCGTACAGAGAACTTCTTGTTGACATCCCTCATGGTGGGTGTCAAGTCATATCCTGTAAGGAAACATGAGAGACGATTAGATGTCACTAACAAAAAACAAAACAAAATAAAAAGCAAACAAAAACTGGCCTGTTTGACTGTTTCATGACGAGGGAAGTTAACAGGAAAAGCGATATCCTGATGATAGGAGTCTGGATCAGCACTCAACATAATAGCTGCCAAAGAGGAGATGAGCTCTTACCAGCCAAGAACAGTCTGATGGGAATTGATTCTCCTTTAACTGGGGCTCCATCCATGATCTCGTACTTAGCAACTGTCTCTGTCTCTGTGGTAGTACTGGGACCTGAAAAGGAGGACAAGGACTTTACTACCGGAGACAAAATATTAAAGTGGAGCAAAGTTTCCAGTACTCTTAGTGGGACACAGTTGGTTTACAGAGAAGAAAAGAAACCAGGTTTAAAAGCTGAGAGGAGATGAACTACAGAGTTAATCCAAGTCCACAATGACTTGTCATTTATGTGCTCTATCTAGGTTACTTTATTTTTATATGTGGCTGCCCTGGATTCTCACCTATGCCTGTTATCTCCTTCTTAATGAGCTGCAGCTCCATGTGTTGGATCTTGATTCTGACCAGCAGGAAATAAATCTTCCCAACAATCACATCCTTGAGGTGGTACCTATAAGAAAGGCATAAATGCAAGTAAAGACAGCTCTTATTTAGATTTGGGATTTTCTGCAGTGACAGAGCATTAACTTGTTCATTTGATAAGTTAAAGTCACATTGCTCTTACTTGGATTTATTGTATTCAAACTCGATGTGAAGACAGTCTTCTATGCCGACCTCCATTTTGATCGAATTGTTGACGTCAGGGTAGGTGGCTAACTGATGGACAATTAACTCGTATTCCTTCACCAAGTCAGACAGGCGCCGAACTATTGTCACCCTGAGGAAGTATCTGCAAGTCGAACACGACAACACACCAAGCTATAAAAGTCAGACTGAAATCATACAGATTTTTTTTCTCTATTAGAAATAAAATGCATTAAAAAAAAAAAGAAGTAGCTGAACAAAAAAAAGCTTGATGGATACCATTGGTGCACAAGAGTGATGGCCAGCTGAGGCATCACTTAGTATGTTTTATATCCTGTTAACAATTGTCCATGAAAGTTTCACCTCAAACAAACTTGGCCTGAACATTTTAACATAAGTGTTCATGAACACTTATGTGTGTCATGTTCATACTCTATCTCAAAGGTTGTTTCTGTCTGCTTAATTTTTAATTAAATCTTATACAGGGTCATTAGTTTCTCTCTCCTGCACGATGTGTGTGTGTGTCTTTTAATTAAATAGTATCTGAGTCACACTTGCATGTGGAGAGTACAGTGTGGAGTGGAGGAGAGACAGGCAAACTGAAAATAAAACAATTTGAATTGATGACATTTGATGACTTAACTGTAAATGAAGAAAAAACAAAAACATCCAAAAAGCGGTAATCTGTGTCACAGCGAGCTCACAAGCCCTGCACCTACTCAGTAGTAAAGACTATTGAGAAATCTGACAGAAAATAAACATTATATAATAGGTTGTGTCACCTTAGCCTAACGTTGGCTCCAGTATAGGACTCATAGGGCTTCTCCACCTGCATGAACTCAAAGTCGTAGCTTCTGTTCTGGGTGAGCTCTCCCGGTAAAGCCAACTCTTTGACCAGGTCCACAAACTCGTGGGTGTTGCTCTTATCAGAGAAAAGCTCTGAAATATAGCAGAGAGGATTCAGACTGGCTGAAGGTCTGATTGCTTTGAATTCACTTAAAAAACAAACAAAACAAAAAAAAAACCCAAATCTGTATTTATTAGTTTTATTTGAGCATTTCATTCTCTTTCAACACACTGCACTCATTATCTTTGTCCCAAAGCAAATACAGTTGGAGGCGGGGGTTAGCGGCACTACGGCAGACCTGCACATGATAACCACATGCCCTGTTAAACCTTTCAGCCATGTGATAAAGCCACATTAACATTAGCATCAACCATGCTCACCTATCTGTCCAACAAACTCGATGCGGATCCCCTGGTGCTCCAGCCGCTTTCCTCCCTGCTTCACATTTAGATTCACCTGAAGAGGAAACATTTGTTGAGAACAAGTTTCTTCTTGCTTGCGTGAACTGGTGCTATATGAATAAAAGTGGACTGAACAGAAAGATAATATTCTGACATGCTACCAGCATAATGTTCCTTTAAAGGGCTTTTCTTTTATGATTATTGTGCATATTTCTTTATAACTAACATATATTCCTATTTGCTTGCCGACTTTCAACAAACCTGTAATAATTTCTTCTTCAAAAATAAATCTCCTCACATTTCTCTGCTTGACAGCTGTTAGGTAATCACGGTGAAAACTGTTTATTACAATCAACATCAATGGTGAATATCTTTCTGCTGTTACCACACTAACTGACCTTTTACTTGATTTTGAGTTGTGCTGGATAACAGAAGAAGTCAACAGTGAACAAGGCACATATCAGACTGCTCAATAGAGCTCATGCACAGCAACAGCAGACGCAAAGCCGAAGCCAAAGCAAGTCTTGCACGCTCATCAAAAGAATCGTAATTTCCCACTGGACTTAAAGCAATGAACCCAAAATAGACTGAGAAGTCCATTATACACTGACTGACTGAAACTATCTGCTGCACAGAAAATGAGAACAAACTTAAGCTATGCTTCACATGTGCAGGACCCACATTGTGACATGTGATAAATGACGCAAACACAGTTTACCTTTCCAGAAACCGACTCTCCATCGTAGAACAGGTAGTGTTTCTCCACTTTCCCATCTTCTGTTTTCAGCTCGGCCGTCTTTCTGTTCTCTGCATCATTCAGCAGTACATCTATCTCACAAACCGGCCCGAACAATCCTCCCAGGAAACTCTAGAAACACAAAAACATTCAGAGGATGAAATTTAGAGCAATCAACATGCTATGTAATCAAACATATGCTGCTTTTAAAACAACTAAAGAGAAATTGCAGCTAGCTGTAATAAGAAGCCCTGAGCTGTGCTGTAGCTTCCATCAACATGAATCTGCCCTAAAGACAAATGACTTTGTTTACACACAACCCCAACAACATGTTGCAGTGATAACAATGACAGTTATAGAGAGAGATGCCAGGTTAGTGTCCTCATCTGTGATGGAAGCTCTGACATGAATATCACATGTTAAAACCCACTATCTCACCTCCTACTTATTTACGGCATCTGTTATTGCCATAACAACCAATTCACCAGTCACTATCTGCACAGTCGCATTATTTTCCTCTGAGCTGGCACAAAGTCACAAACAAATGCTTCAACATGCAGAAGCAGCAAATCACCAAGAATGAGCTCAGTCATCAAGTATTTATATAAGATGAGAATCAACACTGAAGTAAACTCTTCATAGAACCCCCTACCCCCAAATAAAACAAATTATCAGCTACCCAATCACTATTGAAAGCCGACCCTCGAATCAATAAGCGAACAACCCTTTGCCCTTAATCAGAAAATGAATTGGCTTAATTTCTACGGTTATTGCAGTAATTCAACATGCATGTGACGGCACAACTTCACTGAGCTAACGATCAGCAACGTCTGCTAACAGTGAAATTTGTTTGAACCACTCATCTACCCGACTTTTTGACCGAACTCAAATACTTGCCTTAGCAATCAACACGTTTAACTGCTGGCATCATGCTGCTGGGCCATTAGCTAACCAAAACATCACGATCATTGAGAAAGACGGCCTCCTAGCGATGCTAATTCGACCAGCCCAGCTAGCTTTCTTTACAGGGTTGAGTATTAAAATTAATTGCTTCCTCAGAAAAACGGAAACTCGTGTTAATGTTATATTTTCATGAACAAGAAACACCAAACACCGCCTCCAATTTTACTGTAGCCTGACCAGCCAATGTTTGTTTTTACACTTACCATCTCGGCCGTCTAGACAGTTTTGCTAACAGCTAGCCTCGCTTCGTGTAGCCAGTCTGTCACTGAACTAGGGATAACCGTCATGTGACCCGAATCATGTGTATGTGGGCGGCCACGGATATAGAGGATTGGAGGTTGAAGGCACTCACGAATACCGGTACCACCTAACAATTAGAAAGGAAAAAAAAGCCATAACCTGTATAGGTAAGGCTGCTGGTTGAGTTCATGTATTTGCTGTTGGTGCAGACTTTAAAGGTAGTTTTTGTAGTTACTTTCTGCACATTTTAACTAAAACATTCACCACCAGGGGGCAGCATAATTCTAGTTTTTGTTTGTTTTTTGTTACCTCAATTTCCTCTATAGATTTAGCTTTATTGCCCAACCCCCATTATAAAAAACTATTCTTAAAGGTTTGCCTGATTAATTAAAGATTATCCTGACTTACTATAGCTTCTTGTCGTTCCAGGTGTTTCCAAAACGTCTAGTTCAGCTATACTTAATTGGAAAAAACCCTGACGTGTGTAAGTCAGTATCAGTGGTGTAAAGCGAGGTGTGGATTCGCTGGCAAATATGAGGCATGTTTTGTAAGGGCAAAACCAAACCAAAAGATAATGCAACCTTAGAAACCAAGCGGGCTACACGGCGTGGACATGGCAGAAGCACTGACACAGCCAGTAGCATGTCTACAGGAAGGCAACATTTAAATGCGCTACATCAGGGGCAATTCCAAGCCCCAAGGGCCAGTGTCCTGCAGGTTTTAGATCTCACCTTGGGTCAATACACCTGAATCACATGATTAGTTCGTTACCAGGCCTCTGGAGAACTTCCGGACATGTTGAGGAGCTAATTTAGCCATTTAAATCAGCTGTGTTGGTTCAAGGACACATCTAAAACGTGCAGGGACACCGGCCCTCGAGGCCTGGAGTTGCCCACCCCTGCGCTACATGGACAAAAGTGTTGGCTTGTTAGCTCTGTTGTGGACACTGACACAGCGAACTGGAGACTGGATGACCAACTCATTCGCGTTATACTCATCATGTTTAGATGGAATGCAATTTCTTGTCGGACAACTCCATGACATCTCAAAAAAAAACAGAGATGTCGTGGTACCCACCTGTCCACACGGATCTTTGTCTGATGATGAAATCTATGTCTCGATCCCAATACGAGCTGCTAAGCCATGGAAACCCACAGTGTGAAGCTCTTGGTGCGTGGTTTTTATGCTGATTTTAACGCCAGAGGAGGTTTGGAGCGTTGCAGTAATGAAGTCAGCAAAGTGTTGGTGACTTTTATCCACTATAAGCTTCAGCATTCATAACTTGGCATGGTCTGCCACTTCATGGCTGAGGAAATGCTTGTACTTTCCAATAATACCACTTAGAATTTATCGTGGCATATCCAGAAGGGAAGAAATAAACAGCTTAGTGCAAAGGTGGCATTTTAGTACAGTACAAAGCTAGCATAGCATGGCAAGGAAATTGATTTCCCCATTGAGACTAAAAACATATGAATTCATATGAAACAAATGAAAATATGAGGAAGCCGTTTTACAGCTGTAAATTAAGTTCAGTGCCACTTGGTGGGCGAATAAATAATTTCAACAGTGTTCTAATATTGGCCACAAATTTAACAGTGGAAAATCTGAAGACAACCTACAACAGAAGTTTGTTTCTGCCACTGAAAAAAAGAATAGAAGTGAATAGAAATTTCAGGCCATTTTCTCAAAAGGAATAAAGTTAGAATTTCAAGATATTTCTCCATTTTGATTATTTTCTCACAAGTCTGAAATTTTGAGATAGTAAACTTAATTTTTAATTATAGATGGCAAATATGTACTTTTTTCTAGTGAAAATAGCTCCTGATGTTGCTTGCAAGTACCGTATAAAAAAATCAAACGCTTGAATAATAGAAGGTACCTCAGTTTAAATTACTGAGGAACTTGACATATATGAAAGCAGTTATGAGAACAGATAACACAGTAGTAGGGATAAAATAAACACTTTATTGGTAGAAGTTTTTTTCAAATTGAAATTACAGAGTTTGTTAAAAATGCATGTGTGTTTATAGTACATATTTCGAATATGTTCTAACTCTGGTTAGGACTTTCTGAACCCATTTCTGAGGGGTTTGTGTCTTGAAGATGATCTCGTTTAAATCTTGAGCTGGAATATTTTTCAATATTCTCAGGTTAGGCATAAAATGTTGCAGGATTTGTGAATAAAGGGATCAAATAATTTAAATAAGTGTTTCTAAGGAACACGTTCCTTAAAACTAAAAAAAATGGCTGGCGTAATGCAATGCATGGACAAAGGCATGCTTTTATTGCACTGGTATTACAATGATTTAAAAGAATATTTTTATTTATATTTAAAAAAGCATTTGAAAGCTTTTTTCCATAGGAAAGCACAATACTGGCACAATTATTTTCACATTGTTTACAGTCGTTGTTTTGGCCTTTCTGAAAATAATTAATAACAATAACACAGAGAGTACAAAAAATGGCATTTGTTTTTTCCCAGTAGGTGGAGTTTACTATAAGCCCAGACAGGGAATCAAATTAGATGCCAGCCTTGTTTATGTGCTTCGGAGTGGTTGGCAGTCCAGTCTACAGCTGCAGAAGGTGGTCTTCTTTGTAATCACGCTCATCGGGTTTTACCTCATCGCTGGTACGCCTGCTGGCGAACAGCCTCCTCAGGTCACTCATATCTTCAGAGGAGAAAGATAAACAAGGAGAAAGATCAAATTACATGGAGCAAACAAAAGAGAAAACACATGGATTCTACTGAATCCATGCGAATCCTGTCCTACAAAAAATACCTTCACTTTCTTTCCAGAGCATGCCAGAACCAGTCTCACCGAGGTTGCTCTTGTCCGCCATGTATGGACCTTCAGCTGCAGAGCCTTCGTAACCACCAGAACCTTCCTCGCCCAGGAATATTCCAGGTGACTCGCTCAGTTTCGATTCCTCCTCCTCTGCCTCCTCCTCGTATTCCTGCTCTTCCTCATCGTCCTCCTCCATTGGTGAATTTTCATCCTCCACAGGCTCTGCCTCCCTGAAAACACATAAGACGTGAGATAGAGAGATTAGCTGATAAATGTCTCTTCTTTCTCTTTCTGCTGCTCCTTTTACGGGTCGCCTCAACAGATCATCTGCCTCCACACATCTAAACCATCTCAGCCTTCCTGCATTTACTTTGCAGGAAGGCTGGATTTTGTGAAGCACTTTGACCACCTCTGGTTCTAAATGTGCTATACAAATAAAGTTGTACTTTGTCTCCCAGCTCCTCTCCCTGAGCTGTCCCTCTGATGTACTCCTTTCTAATCCTGCCCAATGGAAACCTTCACCTCTTCAGCTGTGCCTCCTGTTTTGTGTTAGTGCCAGCATCTCTAAAACATATATAATAGTAGGTCTCTCTACTTTTTGGTAAGCCTTCTCTTTTGCTCTTGCGGCTGTCTTTGCATCTCCAAACTTTGCTCTGATTTGAGACTTTAATATTTGTGTGCATGATAACAACTCCATGAACAGGGATTGAACTGTACTAAAACATCCACATTTTCCTGGCTGAAAGTTTGGGATTTTACTCTAGTCTTTATTTTTTTTTCTTACAACCAGCACAGAACGAGGGAAGCTGTTTGGCAGCAGAGAGCGTGAAAAGCATTTGAGATCTCTAAGACAGCAAAGTGTCTGATAACAAAACTATCGACTTTACAACTTTGAGCTGCTGTTGTTAACTTGCCATCTATGTCTCCACCACTTCAATCGCGTTATTTCCTGTCCTCTTCTGCTTTTACACTCCTACCAACAACTTGAATTTCATTGTGACTGCATCATTAAGAACATTTCTACAGTCTTGTCGAGCTTGAGCTTGCTTGCGTATTTGCTTTGCATATATCTTTATCAAATGAAATTTAGTTTGAGAATCTGACTTGAACTGCTTCGTCAGTGGGCTTTCTTTTCCAGGTTGTTGAAATAAATAACTTCATATTAACTAATGATACAAGTAATACATATATAATCCTGTGCTTCTCAGATAGGATTATCCAAAGAGCTTGACACATACAAAAACACAAAACAATAGACCAGAAGCAACAGCCCACTTCCTTTGTACACTTCCTTGTGACTTCCCGTTCAAGGCGTGCTGTAAAAAGGACGGCTGCTGCGGAAGCTCCAGTGATTATAAGCAAGCTTCAGCGAAAAGACTCAAACAAGCCAGACGCTGTTCATATTTAGAGGTTTTTTACATTTCATCACAATGTTAACAGCTGAACCTTTTTACCTGCTACCCTCTAACTCTTGTCTTTGTGTCTGTAATGAGTTTATGGCATGTTTTCTATACACACCTGTGAAAACGCAGAACATGTGAAATTCATCCAAGTTTTTATTAAGTTATCTGAAGGTTTGTGTTGTCACAGATGTTTCAGTAACACGATAGAAGGACTCTTACTGAGAAAAATGTAATCTGGCATGTTCACTTTTGAAAGATTTCCTTTATTTTTGAATATAATTTTGTTAACTGAAAGGATTGACATTAAGAGGAACTTTAAAAGAGGAAACTGAGGGCGAAGACCAAGATTGTGATACTCTTACTTTTATTTTTTAGAGGTCACACATATTAAAATATCCGTTTTTTCACAGACACATTTTATGCTAAACAGAAATTCAAATACATGCTGCTTTTTTACCAGCTCATTAATAAATTTCTAAGTTTAGTAAAATTTCATTAAGTAGGTTTTTAATGTATGTTTTAGAATCTTTATACATAAGCATATGTCCTCCTAGGATACACAGTATACACACATATTACACAGTAAAAATGAATAGTTTTAACAAAGCAGCAGCAAAGATTGTAGTACCTGCCGGATAATTTATACAGAAAGAGCAACAATGTAGCAACTGAACTGTTAAAATGTTTAAAAATTAATTTGATACTAAACTATTTAGCTCAATATAAAATTGTGACGATCGTGAAACAAAATCTTCGTGTGTTAACGTAACAATCCATTGTGGACCTTGTGAGAGGAGCACAGCTGAGACTTTTTATGTTTGTATTTTTTTTAAAAGCATAACAAATAATATTTGATACGATTATATCTGAAACTGTTAATATGGAAACTTATTTATTTACTTTTTAAAGTTGAATGGGAAGCTAATCCACACAGAAGTAAATCACAGACAACCTTAAATTTCAATTTTTGATGCTTTTCTTCCATTTTACATTTTTAAGTCTATCATCATACAACACATTTAAAACCATTGATGCCACCACTCAGAGGAACAAGTCACTGAGGACATTAGCGATTTTCATTTGTAATAAAAGAGACTTTATAAAGTGTGGGCTAAAATCCTGCTGAAATATGAAATTCATCATAAAAATGATGAAATGAGCCATTTTTCCTCCGAAACCTACGGACAGTGTCTCTGCATCTGTCTTAATAGCCTGTTGCAACAAGCGATGAGTTCACTTCCTCTGTGCTGAAGTCTGCAGTAAGCAGAGCTCAAGTCTACCTCATGTTTGGAGTCTCTTTTATGATCCAATATATGTGAGTTACTATGTTGATATAATGCAGAATGCATTTTTATTCAAATGTATCTCTTTATACCATAAAATACAATTTTTTTGGAAGTGTCTTAATGTTTTGTGCACTTGGCAACTCTGACCTCCAGGGTATGCACATTTTCAAGATATGTATACTTTGGGTAAAGTTAAAATCATCTAAATTATTTCCTGCGCAGAGAAAGAACCAACATTCCTTGCATTCTTTTCAGACTATCAGACATCAGCTCATTTAAGTTCTAAATATTTCTGTGTCTTGTGAAGAAAAAGATCATCAACTGTTGTGTTTTTCTTTCTTTCTTTAGTCCAGCTGTAACCTCCCTGCCCTTTCTCTGGTTACTCTCTTTCTTTATCCCTCCACGTTGTCTTCTATTTTGGCTTTTCTTGGCCACCTACCTCACACTTATATACTCTCAAACGCACAAGATAAGAAAACACACAGGCAAGCATGCAGAGAGAGCCTGCACTGCTCACCAAGGTGACAAAGCCAGTGCAGCATCAGCATTTTTCATATTTAAAGTCAGCTTTTGTCTAAAAACAGCACTCTCTTGTTTTTTTCAGACCCAACTGAACATTGACGTGAACTCGCCGCCACCTCTGTCCTCTGAGCAGCTCACAAATAAAAAAAAAACAAAACTTCACATACCAGATGTGAACAGACTACGACACACGAACACTTACAGATACTCTGCAGCAGAAGCAGGCAGTTTTGATGGCAGATCTGGACTCCACTCCATCTCTGGGCTTTGTTGAGTCACACAGTTGGCCTGGTCACCATCAGGGTTACATCTCATAAACTTATACACAGCAGTCCTTGGTGCTCCTAGAGACAGACAAGTGTAGATAACATTTTATTATTTTGCCCCGTTAATAGTACATTTTACCTTTATTCACACACTCGGGGAACATTTCTGGATATATTTACTGTTCGTGATCTCCACGTTTGGACGTTTTTAAGATTACAACATTAGTCTGTGATGGAATAAAGTAACGGTTTTCTCAAAGGCATTCAGAGCTGTTTATTTTCGTAAGAAATTAGTTAAAATAGGAAGTAGGAGTATTGCAACTTTTTCTCCACGCATTGCAGCACATTGATCGTGGAGGTTGTGTGATGCTAAAACCATTAAGAGTTGAGTCATTCCAACTAATATTAAATATTTGAGAAATTGTAACAAGTATTTGGTTGGTCTGACGATTTGTTTGCCCTCTCTAACTCTTTTTGTAAATTTTTATTAGAAAAGCGCCTGTGCTGCTGAAGCTGTACTGATAATTATTTATTACATCTATACTACTGGCAAAGATAATCTATCACTATCTGTTATTCAGGCAATTAAGATGTGGAAGTTAGACAGCTGGGTTCTTTGCACCACAGGCTTCCTGTCATAAGGCTGTCACAGTAAATATACATGTGAACACTCAGTAGCCACTGATGATAAAATGATGAGTATAAGTGATGGTGTCATGTGCCCATAGTTCTTTTGGGTGTATTGAACACCCACAATAAAATAAAGTCTAGTATTTTTTTTTATATAATCATGCAGCCAAAAGAAAGAAAGAAAGAAAGAAAGAAAGAAAGAAAATTCTTAGACGACCAACACGTGAAAATCTGCTATGACTGTAAAATTACTTACAAACTTTTTAAGTATTTAACTCAGTGGATAAAAACATAAAAGTCTTATTGCTATCATAAATACAATAAAATCACGTGTACACGGGAAAATATCTAATAGTGTCTGATTAATTGGGGCCTCAGGGGGGTTAAAATGTGGCTGTTTAGTATCGGATATATTTTACGCAAAATGGTTTGTCCATTCCGTTTCACTACTCTCTCTCTCCGTCTCTACATTTATATTTAAAAAGTGTTCAAGAAGTATCGTCGAAACTTAACTCGGAAAATGAAACGCCTTTGTTTTTTTCCGATACCTGGAGTCCTACCATTACATCATGGCATGTTACTGTAAAGCACGCAGCATCTATGTTATGTACATGTATTTTATTTTATATATATACATTCGATTTTATAGGGGTTTTGAAGTCTAATGCTCAACTTGAGGGGATGCTGATCGACTCTGAGAACCCTGGATTGATTAAATGAGTCATAGAGACTTACAGTAATCACAGTATGCTGACGCAGAGTTGTATACCAGTGAAGTGGAACAGTTCCTATTTTTTTGCTTGTCAATCAGAAACCCCCGAGGGCCCTGGGATTCCCAGTGACTTTCTATGTGAGGATGTTCCCGGAAAGCACTTAAGCTGTCAGGATGGTAAACATGTCCACTTGTTGTTTCCTCAACAACCTGACCCGATAAAGTATACTGCGACATCAATCCCGGTAAAAAAAAAAAAAAAAGAGGCACAAAGTAGATTTAATTGTCGACTTACCCTTTGTGCTATGTAAGGCGAGGCAGGAGATGAGGAAGAGAAGAATCAGTTTCATCTTGCTCAATTTGTCTCTCTTTAGTAAAACAGGAAAATGTCCTCCTGAAGGCAGTCCCTTTCTGAGCTCAAGCTTCTTTGCGTTGTGAAGTATAACTGTAAACTGCCTCAGACAGCCAAACTCCCCCTGAAGAGGCTCAGCCCTCCGTGTGCGTCATGGTTTCCTGAGTCTTCTTGTGTAGAAAATAAGTGGCTGAAACATCTTCCTGAGTGGAAACTTTTGCATTAGCATCAGATATGAGGTCTGAGTTTGCGCAACTGCAAACTTGGACGAAGGAAATGCCGAATGATAGCAGCAAACATTCAGATCTGTACGATTTTTTTATAATGTGAAAGGAAGCGATAATTTACCCTAATTGACTGCCGAGCCACTTCATGTAGAGATAAGGACACGATAGCATCAAAGGGATCTTCTTCTTTCAGATCAACTCCCTTCACTTCAGTTGACTCTGTTCTTTTTACTTCTCTCAGTTCAGTTCACCCCCAAAAAAGTAATTTTACGCTACCTTGGCGCCCCTATGTGCGCGCGTGTGTTTGTGTAAGTGTGTGAGAGATTTCTTTCTCACTTTTTATTTCACCCACCTTACTTCGCTTCACCTAATTTCGCAGAAGCGGAGAAATGGAAAGGGGGACAGAGGTATCATTCAGCAGCTTTAAACCATTAACAGAACCTTTGCTGTGTTAAATTATTTACACTCCAAATGCCACAGCAACAGCCTCATCTCCCGAGATACCAACAGTACTCCCATTATCACTGACCTGTCTGCTCTTCATATGTTTAGCTTGGCTCCTTCAGTGTGAGTTAATGTGGCCTGCCATTCTTTTGATTCTGTGCCTTTTATGTGCCTCACATGTCTGGCAGATGCTTATGTTGGTCAGTAATGCAATTAAATGCATTCACTGTTTTGTTTTCTACAATTTGATGCACTATTTTTCAGGAGGAGGAGAATTTGCTCCATTGTATGTCAGAGGATACATGTTTTATTCAAATAAAAAATATATTTTTAAATGATGTAGTCCCGATAACATGTGGATGATCATTATAACACTGAATTGAGCTACTTTTTGAACTTTAAGGATCAACTCTGTCTTTCTCTTTACGGAAGACTGTACAGGTTGAGACAGTTTTGGTTGCTGACATCTGGTGCGTTTCTTAGCCTCAAGCATATAAGGGGATGACTCAGAAGCTAATCAGAGCTGCAGGTAAGCCATATATAAAAAGTTTGTGTCACAAGCTTGTGAGGAGAACACATGTGATTTTAAGAAAGAGTCGTTTCTTTTGAACAAGCTGACATCATTGAACAAATCTTGGATCAGGATGTCATGTCATATTTCAGGACTGATGAACAGCTAAGATAAGTTAAGATAACATGAACAATGAAACACAGATTAGTAAACACAAGATTAGTAAAAAATGCTAGAACATTAATAAGAAATGTGCAAGTCCGGTAGCTCTAATGCAGGTATTTTGGGGGAAATCCAGGTATTAAAATCATGAATAGTAATTATGCTCTCAGACCATACACGTTTGTTGGATGAGCTTTACCTTTGTCAGAAAATAGAAGTAGTGAGAGCTGAGAAGAGTTTAGTTGTGGCTACTCTAAATGTGAAACCAGGGATTGTTAACATTTAAAGTTATTTAATCATTTAAAACTGGAAACAAATCATTAAATATCAGTTTTAGTTAAAAGGCAATATTCAAACACCGTAACACGAAGAAGAAATGTAAGCTTTATTTAAGTCATACTATACTCTACATGTACTGCACGTTTTGAGTACTTAACCTAAATGTAAAAGCAAATTCTGTGTTTTTTTTCATGCTTTGCTTGAATTCTGGGAAAATTATTGATGGTTTCGTGGAAGTTTATTGTAGCTTCAAATTATTCCTGATGAAACAAACTGATAACATGATTGTGGTATCATTAGTGTCACAACATCAGCATGTTACCCCGCCTTACTGCATCAGATGGTGTTCTAATCCCATACACGTTTTCTTGTAAAGTACAAACCGTCCTCAGTTGTATCTGAGAAAATAAAATAATGAAGAGACTGGATTTCCGCCATTAACAAAAAAAAAAGGGGGTATTTCTTCATCTTCCTTGACTATGCTGACTTAAAGATTTGATTTCCTCATGTGGGTTATATGGAACATCACACCGGGTTGAATTTGTGACGTCTGGATGGACGTTTTGTGGAACAGCCTAACCCAGTGACCCAATGAGCATCTGTGTGGGTGCTTCCGTTCATGTTACTGTCAGCAGTCTTACTCAAATATTTGTTAAGTTCTTAGACAAAGGCAGAAGTGGCACAGTGGCACAAAGACTGCATTCCTTTCTTTGGCTTTGTTGTGTCAAAAAACAAGGTGTATACAGTCGTCAGCTTTACAGCAGTTTACTCTTTCCTTCTCTCTCTTCTTTTTCTGCCTGTTTCAGCTGACACATCAGTAGGAAGTGGTAACATCAGTTGCTATCATTTTCTTCAGGAAATGACACACTAGCCCGCCCAGCCTTGCCTCAAACACACACATACGCACAGGCATACATGAACTTATTTATGAGGCTCATATAGCCGCTTACACAATCCTGCTCTTCTCTGCAATACTAAATATTCGAGTTATTTGAAACAAAGCACTGTCTATACATTCACTAACATTTATTGCAGTGCATGTGTTCCCCTGCACTAGCCAGTATGAACTATATCTGTAAACAGTCATATTTTACAGTCAGCTTGGTTTCTATCCCCACCACTATTGCACTGTGTGGGATTCGAGTCTATTGTCTGGGTGACAAGAGTTTATGGCAACACAGACTGCCTTATTTTTACACTCTCAAACACAGACAGACAGCAAATGCAAACACAGCCATTAACATATGCGCAAATCGACCAGGATCATTTTACCAGTCCAAGTCGGGGTTTGCGTAGTCACTGATAACCATAAGAACCAATTAACCCATTTTCTTTATAGAAATGCTTCTGCTTCTGGATTCGTGAACCATCTCTGTGTCGTAGACAGTCAAAGACAAGAATCTGCAGTGCCATATTGCCTTCCCCTCCTCCTGCTTTGTCTGATCCTAGGAGCGTGCGTACGTCAGGTCTGTGAATGCAAACTGAAACTTAACAGTTTAAAAGAAAGAAAACAAAAAAGGTCCTCGTCAATTTTGCAAGTTCACACACATATCAAAACACACTCATTGGCTTTTGTTTGCTTTCTTTTTGCAGTGTCGCCAGTCTTAAGCTCAATCGCACTAATAGAACCAGAGAAAAACATCAGAATGAATCAAATGTTAAAAAAAATAGAGGTTTAAGGCACTCACTGGGATGATACATTTGAATTACAAATACATTAAGCTTACTTAATTTTTGTGCATCACATTTGTTTTAATTGTATAAATGTTTAACCATTAGCTACAATTATTTTCACAGAAATTTTAGGTGTCTTAAGTTATATTCGAATGCTTGGCAATCCTACAAATATATAGTCATGTGAAAAAAATGTTTCCACAGCACTCTTTGCAGTCCTGTGGAAACTAAATACACCCCGTGATTCAGTAGCTTATAAAACCACCTGCAGCAACAATAATTTCAAGTAACTATTTTCTATCTGACTTAATCAGCCTCTCACATTGCTGTGGAGAAGTTTTAGCCTGCATTGTTGCTTCAGATCATTGAGGTTTGTGGGCATTTGTTTATGTACAGCACTCTTAAGGTCCTGCCACAGGATTTCAATCAGTCTGAGGTCTGGACTTTGCAACATTTTGATTCTTTTCTTTTTCAGCTACTCTGCTTCACATTTGCTGCTGTGATCTTCGCGCTGTTGCAGTTTCAGCCAGGCTTTAACTGAATACTTTGGTACACAGAGGAGTTCAGAATCGACGGGGTCCCGTGGCTGCAATACAAGCTCAAATCATCTGCCCTGCATCGTGTTTGACCTTTGCTATGTGTGCCGTTTGATTCTCACCAAATTTTGCATTAACTGTGTATTATAGCCAAACAAACATCTGCACTTTGGTCTCACCTGTCTACAGGACAATTTTCCACAAGTCCTTAGCTTTGTTTAGAGTCAACATTGCACACCAAAGTCATATTCTGCTTAGAGAGAAGAGGCTTCCAAACAAGTAATACGTGCTCCCAAAAGGTTGATTCTGTTCATCTGGACGTAGCGTTTTCAGTGGGGAAAATGTTTCGTCACTCATCCAAGTGACTTCTTCAGTCTCAACCGACTGCAGGTTTCCCCAACCTTATAAACAGTACATTTACAAATAACTGAAACTAGCCAACTGAATGAACCGTGGGCTCATGAACAATGGACCTCACAGTCCATTGTTCATTCAGTGGGCTAGTTTCAGTTATTTGTATATGTACTGTTTATAAGGTTGGGGAAACCTGCAGTCGGTTGAGACTGAAGAAGTCACTTGGATGAGTGGATGACTTGGATTATTTACTTACCTGGATGACTGAGCATGCATCAAGACGGAGTCATACCTGCTCCGTGTTTTTTTTTTCATTTTAATGTCTAGAATTATAAAATGTCTGCTTTTTAGAGTTGGTCACTCTTGTCTACATTTGATTAGCAGCACCTGGCTACTCCTGACCCTCTTGATTCCTCTGAAAAAAATCTTGTAAAAACTTTCTTCTCACATGAATGTAAACAAGAACCTGGAATTTCTATGAGCCTGAATATTTCTCCGTGAGTGTGCAGCATTTTCCGCTAAGCGCTCTTGAACAGGTTCTTGCTCACAGTCTATTAGTGGTAATTGTGTGATGCCGAGCAGGTTTGCCAGTGCATGTTTTGACAAGTATTAAATGGAGAGCATGAAAGCAGAAATTGGGCCGTGGTATGCTTTTACATAATGTGATAAAAACACAAATACTCTCTTATGGCAAAGTATTTTTTATTTGCATGCTTGTGGAAGTAGGTTTGCAGGTATGTGGAGCTGACGCAGAGGTTAAAGGATGTAACGATGTTTGTTATTTCCCAAAATAAATGTGGTAAATAGATGTTGGTTCTTTGGAAACATTACGACATGGATTTGTGATACATCACTCTGTGAGGGAACCTATTCATTGTGTTTCTTTCCATTTGTCTGAAACTATGTCGAGTAAGGACAAGATATTTGATGACTTAGTTAAACTCAGATTAACGGTTTAAACAAAAAAGTTAGTCCTCAGTTCTGTGACTGCCATGTTGCTTCACTGCTAGGGAAGATACATAACTGCATATCTGGTTGGCAATCAGTGGTTTGACGGCCCACACATCTGACCTCTGTTGCAACACATTCTAAGGATTCAGCCAACTTCAGTTAACCCCAAATCCATCATGTTTACTGTAAATAGCTTCTAGGAATGAAGCTGTGTCGCCTAACACACTTTAGTTTAGCTGCACATAGTGGTAAATATGTAGCCCTGTAACATGTATAGAATGTAAAACCTCTTGAGGTAAATTAGTAACACTGAGGTATAAATTGACCGGAGTGCAAATGACAGGCGGAAGAACAAAGAAGAAGAAGTATGAACTCGACAAAAAGAAGCGCACATGCACTTTTTTATAGGCGATCACATAGTCACAGTGAAGTCAAGACATTTTAACAGACACAGCTTTAGACATTTCTCTGCATTAAGCAATCGAATAATCTGGCTTAATAGTATAGTCCTTAAAGTCATCGGCACCCAAAATTGAGATAATTTTAGTTTGTTACTCAGAGCCACACCTTGTGTTATATGAAGGCATACCAGAAAAAAGTCGGTTTAACACTTAGGTTGTCACTGCAAGTAAAAAAGAAAAAAGAAAGCAAACCAAAACTCCCCCAAAAACTCAAAAAAACAAAAACATGTTGCTAATGTGGTACAAGTGTGAATTAGCTCATTAGTTTTATATCGCTAATCGCTATATGTTGTGCATAAAAACTGGATGATAAGGTTCCTCAGACAGGAAGAAAAAACGGTCTGAAAAAAATGAACCTCACGTTATACAAATTATAATGTCTACTAAGCTAACACCAGTGTGATCAGGTCCACTCATTAATGGTCATCTTGTCAGTCAGTAGCACAAAATAGATGAACTCTCTTAACGTTACCTCAGGCTGGTCGCAGTACGCCATCACACTTATTTCACCATCAGACACTTGTAGTGCACCGAGTGCTTTATAGAAAATAAAGCCACAATAAATTAAAACCAATATGATTAACATTAGAAAGCGTGTATTAATCAGACTAGGGTCAGAGGCCAGAGGGTGCTGGGATAGTAAGAATTTAAAACAAATTACAATTTAACAAAATAAAAAAACAAAACGCTGTTTTCGCAATAGCAGCATCTGATATTTTACTTTTAAACTTACAAAGGCTGTGGCTGTTTGGTTTGTTGTACTCTCTTCCACTGCTAGAGTGAAAAATGAGATCAGATTGTCGCCCATTTGATCCAAAGATGTTGTTTTTTTCATAACATACCCAACCAGTTTTGACTTCTTAGCAATACAAAAGAGACACTTGTGTTTTCTTATGAATGTTTATCAGGATGCATTTTCTTTGTAATGAGACTTAAAGGTAAATTAACCACAAAGGCTACTTCACAGCGGCGAGCAGGTATTTACAGCCGGGTATGTATTCAACAGTGAAAGCAGCATGCCCACTGCACAAAAAGAAGCTAATATAAACACAGAAGTCAGTCAGTTTCCATTCAGTTTTTAGATGGGAGTGTCCGATGAGCGCCTAAAAATGATGACTTTAACCGGATTAGTAAGCAAGTGACGTAAAGAGTGTATTCTTTCAGTTGTTTGAGGCCATCCTTGCTTTGAGACGGTTGATTTTGAGAGGAAGGAGGCCGGCCATCTCCTTACTCAGCTCCAGCTCTGTCTCCACAGTGGCTCCTGCCTCAGGGTTGGCCTCACAATACTGCACCACATACCTGCACAACAGGTGGAAGATGGAAAATCAAACATCATGGCAACTAGCAGGATGCAGTTGATCTAAATAAGTCTTTTTCTATTCTATGTTTTGTGCAATCTTAAAGTCCTGCCAACTATTTTTATATCTAACTGCCAAAGTGCTGGGTGAATATTCGTACTTGTAGTTTTCCAGAGATTTGTTTAGGTTGTCCAGTTGAACAGTAGGTGAGGTGCTGATGAGTCGGCTGTGTAGTCGAGCCACTCTGAAGCGTGCGACCAGAGCTGGTCTGAGAACTTCCTCCTCCAGGCGCTCTGGAAATTTTCCTTCTGGAGAACACAGAGAGTCTAAGAACATCTGGAAGTACCTGAAGAGAAGAAGATACAGAAATTACTCAGACATGAGTAAAACAGACCCACAGAGAACAAATAAAAAAGTACTTACTTGGCAGAGGCAGAGCAGAGATGGTTAAATTTCTTAATGGTGTGGTTATCTAGAGACTGTGTGTCTGCTTGTCGGTTGGCCAATGCAAGTTTTAGGTCCATCATTTCATTGTAGGTCTCAGCCAATTCGAACATCAACTGTCTGCGGATCATTAGGTAGTACTGTGCGTTCAAGTCTACAGAGAAGGAAAGACAAGTTAAGTCAGCTAACTGGTCATTTGCCTCTGTTCTTCCTCAACTAAACTTCATTAGAAAAGACATGACAGTGTCTTTAAAGAAGTACCGTTGCAGATCGGCTCCAGCATGTCCACCCTTCGTTTGTGCATCTTGCAGCGCCGCTCCAGATCCTCTTCAAAGAAGGCCAGGGATCGGAACAGAGCACTGTGATCCTGCAAAATCTCTATGTGGTCTGTCACATAGCCATCCATCTGAAAGTAGTCCTTGGCCTTTCAGAGTGAAACAATAGAGATACAGTCAAAAAAAGAAAAGAAAAAATTCCCTTCCTCACGCTTCTCTTTATGAGTGAGTTTGGGTGGGGAACTATTGCTTTTTCTATAATATAAAAGCAACCTTAAAGCCAACCTCACACATTAACCACTGGGTCACAACACCCACGTACACATTTCAGCACCACCAAAAAGTACGGCTTTAAATACACGTTGTGGGTTCAGTGGTTGGTGTTTCTTTCTCACACATGAACAGCAGAAAATATTTGAGCAAGGGTAAACACGAAACTGGGATCAAATCTAACTCAGGATTTTTAGTCTTTAAGATGTGCACTTAATTTTTACATCAGCAAGAAATAAAATGACAGATCAACTGTAACGTGAAATATTACATTGGATACAGTAAGGGTGTCAAACTCATCTTAGACAGTGGGCCACATCCAGCCTACTTTGGTTTTAAGTGAAACAAGTGAAACTACCCTTTCTGTCAGTGTACAGCCCCATTGAATCCAAGAGTTTCAACAGAAAGTTTCAGGTTTTCTACATGATGAAGAAAGATCGCTGCAGCAAATCCAAGAAATCTGTTAACATGACTTTTTATGACTAAACTGTAAGTGATAGGCATGTAAAATGACAGAAAAATGTGTGTGTTCGTCTGCCTGTGATGAGTGAATGGTTTGTGTTTGTCATATATATATATATATATATATATATATATATATATATATATATATATATATATATATATATATATATATATATATATATATATATATACTTCAATCATAAACAGTGAAAAAACAGGTACTTTTTATCATTTCATTGTTTATTTATTACTTAGTTACTTTGGTTTGGTATTAATGGTCTTTACCACAGAAAGCTGTAAAATTTATGAAAACACCGCTATGCCATTCTTCAGATTTTCCAAAGCCGTCCACTGGGCTGTATTTAGAGGGTCAATTCTGACCCCTGTGCCTTATGTTTAACACCCTTGACATATACAGTAGTATCTTGCAGTGCTGTTTGGGCTTATAAATGCTTGCCAAAAACAAACAAATGTGTGCGTTTGTACGCTGCATTTTCTTATGTAACAGAGTTATATGATTATCTGTACATCTTGTATGGGATTATAGTGAATTATTGTGCAGCCTTGTTGGGTGTGTGTGTGTGTGTGTGTGTGTGTGTGTGTGTGTGTGTGTATACACATACCTGTGTGACATGATTCTGTCCTACCAAGAATACAGATCTGGCCTCAGTGAAGTCCAAGGGGAACAAACACATCACCTGCAAATAAGAAAGCTAATTAATTTGATTGCTCCTTCTGCATTAGCTCGATTATTAATTTACAAAAGGCTATGCTTCATTCTTCCTTAATAGTCAGATTTTTTAACTCTCCCCTCAGTAAAAAAAAAAAAAATGAGTGAGACTCTGTAAACACACTGTCTACAAGGCCTGCAGCATCATGCAGAACCAGTAGCATTATTCTTCTTAACAATAATACCTACAATATTTACAGTTTTAGTATCAGCAGAAGAATTATCTGGCACAAGATTCAGACCTTCTCTTCAATGCTAGCAATAGAGTCAAAGGTGTCTTCAGAGCCAAACAGCAGAGCACTCTTCCTGCCCTTTTCTTCTTCTTCCTCCTCACGTCGTCTAGCTCTCTTCAGTTCCTCCTGACGATCGGTATCCAGCTCACCGATGTTGTCCTGAATATGCACAAACACATGCAAACAGACTGCATTTTAAGATAAAAACAAAACACCAGTGAAGATTAAAGATGCAGAAAGAGATAAACACACAGAAAAACAGATGTTCCACATGACAAAATACTCTAAGACCAAGAACGGTCAACTTGACGTGACAGTGCTTAAAAAATGTTTTAACTGAGACATGACATTCTGCTGATAAAGTTTTTGTGGTTAGTGTCACAACAAACACAATAAAGCCACACACATCTATGCAGTACCTCTAGCTGCTTCTTGGCATCCTGCAGGAGGTTCAAACAGTATTTTATCCAACATCTTGCGATCTCTGCTCTCTTCTGTCTAAGATGTTCCCTGCGTTCACTCTCTGCCTCATCTGGGTCAGACCAGAAGAGAAAAAGATGAAAAAGATGTTGAGATATGCCACGAGATAGAGAACCAAGAGCAAATATGTCTGAAGGATGTAAGGATGGCATGAGGGGTTCGCACGGACCGTGCCGAGGACAAGAATTTTAAGTTGTCCGCTTTGGGACACAGTTGCATTTTCTCCTGTTTGACTCAGTGTAGCTGATGATGGGTACAAAAGTAAATGAGCATTAATAAGTATTTCAAATTAAGTTGGTATAGATAATTACTCTCTTGTGCTGCAGCCTCAGAAGGAACCTCGCCTGCCAAATCAGAAATAACAGTAGCTGCTGAGAGGCAGTGTCTGCCTTCCATGTAGCGGCCCTAGAAAACACAAAAGCACAGACAACTACACACTCATTTCTCATCACTTCATCTAAAACAAACTACTGTGACAGGCATGGCAATTAAACCAGACATTAAAAATATGCTTCTGTACATCTGAACCATAAGAAAATACATTTTTTTTAAAAAAAAAAGCAAGGTAAAGGTTTATTCTCTTTGAACAGAATAAACCTTTCAAGATTTATTCCTTTTAAGGCTTAATCTTGGATATTTCTATAGTAGCAAACAACCACAAAATATGAAGACTGACTCATCTTTATTCAAATAGAAAGTGAAGCTATTGAAATGAGGAATGTCGTTTGGTGTCCGGGGTGGAGGTAGGCAGCATTAACCTGGTGTGTTTTATGTCTGCAGGAGAAATCGGAGCTCCTTGAAAAAGCACCAGGAGATAATGGAAACACCACACGGAGACTTGCTCGCTGTGTGGACGCAATATGAACCAGCGAGCCACTAATGCTGCTTAATTTTACCATGCTGTGTAAAGAGTGGAGAATAGATAAGAGGATAGCTTATCAAGTCAATATTTTTGGCTAACTGGGCCCTGTATAACGAAGTATTTCAACATATTCAGGGTATTTTTCTGTTATCTGAATTTACTTGGCCAGGCGATAAGGATAAGAGCTAAAAAACGAGGCTAGTTATCAACCCACAAAATGAATGCAGTGTCTCCTGCATTTGGTTTTCTAACCAGCGAACTAATCTAAAAGGGACATTTCACAGGTCACATGACTTTTGTTCCACAAAAGTCCCTATGACTGCTGCTTACTCCGGAGATGTTATCAAATGGTGATTAAGAAGCTATAAAGAACAAATAAAATCTAAAAACTGTGCCAGTAAAATCCAACACTTTTGCAAAAACAACAAAAGATGAATGTTGCAGCAATTTGTTAACAGTTAATCGTTAGCGCACAGAGCAGTAAAATAATCATTTTGTTTTTTAGTTGCCGAGTGGCTTCATAGTGCTGTTTATTTCTTAGGTGACAGCTGCACATTATAGCTCGGAAACTTAAAGTTTACTGACCTATAGCCTAATTAAGCCGATGTTCTTAGTTTTTTCGGAAGATCAAATAGGTACTCTGCAATTCAGTCCGTGTAAAAGAGACTTAGCAGCAGATTAGAATCAAGTATAACAACATTTATACATTTTCTAAATCAATAAATTAACATATGCATATTTCTGTGAGACTCAGTTTGAACTTTCAGTGGTCCTAGTAAGGGATGGCTTAAACTGGACATTATTCTCTCAGCTGCAGACTCAATACTGTTTAAGGGTTTGAGAATAAAGACTAAATATAAAAACAGAAATGAAACATAGACTTGATATGATGTCACCAAGGGCAGTGTAGGGGTGCTGCTTTAGGATCAGACAGTAATGCTTACACAACAATGCAGCAGTTTTAAAACTGTTCCCTGTCAAAAGAAAATAATACATACAGTAAATCTGCATGTAAGAATCTATATTTATTACTGAATCAGAAACACAATGACTTTAGATGGTGATGAAAAACTTTAGACCAAACCTACTCTGCCTGCAGAGATCCAAGGAATTTTAGGAATGGTGACGCTATGTTCTGGAGAACTGACTGATCAGTAGACGGTGATTTTAGAGCTGTTGATCTCTAATGTGGAACTTAGCCTGCTCCAGACGACGTTACAGTATAAGCTACCATGACAAGTTACTCCGGTAAGAAGTGAAACACCTTTGTAGTGCAGAAAACTCAGGGTTAGTGCTGAAATTAGCTGGATAAGACACAATCTTTCTTCTTACTACAAGCTTCTGGTCTGGCTGTGTGTGTACACTATAGTATGTGATTTAGACTAAACCAGGACGCTAAAAAATTAGATTTTCATCTACACCATTTATAAATCAATAAATTAAGATGTCCTGCACGTGTCCAAAGCATCTCAATCTTGCCTCTCTAACTCAAACCTATATTATATTAATTTCTAATCATGTCCATACTGCTGATGAAAATCTGAGCATCTTCCACTCAGCACTGCCATCAGCTCCAAACACAGCAGGTCTCACTACCATCTTGTTAAACCTCCCTTTTTACTCTTGTTGCCATCATCTGTGACATTCTAAGTAACTCTTATGTGACATCTAGTGGTTGTGAATACTGCATGCAGCACTTTTAAAAGAAAAAGCATTTTATATAACATGCAGAATAGCTTAGGTTGCAGATCAAATGTCTATAAACGACTTTAAACTGGCTATATGCTTACCTTAGTGATGTAATACTGGGATAGTGTAGCAGCATTTAGCGCCCACTCCATTGGAGTAAACTGATTTAACTGTAGCTGTCTCTGCAGGGTTGTGTGGCAGTAGGTAGCGGCACGCTCAGTTTGACCTGAGGGACAAAACTATAGTTACTATAGTTATTACAAGTAATTTACATAGCAAATTAAGGGTCAGATGCATTTTCTTGTTGTTTCATCAGTGTAATTTTTTGTGTGCGTGTATTATCCTTAAACAATCTCATACTCACCCAGGTTTTTATAAACTTGAGCAAGGTAGTACATGGTATGGGTGTAGGCCAACTCAAACCTATACACAAGGAAAGCAGAGAGAGACAAAAGGACTAAATAAAAGCAAGGAAATAGCAATAACCTGGAAATCTGCTGTGGAAGTTACCTCTTAATCCTTTCCTGGTGAGTCAGCAGGCTCTCCTCAGCAGCAAAGTACTCTGTCATGTCAGTGGGAGGACTACCATCCTGAAAAAAGAAGGAATTAAATGATGAAGAGGATTTACCTATTGTGATTGCAGCAGCCATACTGTGGGGGCAGCATTACCTTCCTGAAAACTAATATTTCATTCAGTCCTCATTTTTTCAAAAATAAACTTTTATTCAGGAAATCAGCCTTGCCTCCTTCATGTAACGTTGATAGATGGATTCTGCAGTTTCGAGGAAGCCCTGTGCAGTCTCTGTCTCATCCCGGCCTGCCCAGAGGATACCCAGCTGGTTCTGAAAACACAAGGAGACAAGACATGAGCATCAAATGATCATGCATCGTCTGATGCTCCTACTATAGCGGTGTGACTCTTAAAAAAATGTAGCAGTGCTTTATTTATAACGCTTCACAAACACTCTGATGGAGTGTTTTCAAAAATCATCCATAGCATTATAATCACATATCACAGGGTTAATACATATTCTTATCAGTGATCATACCATAACTTCTGTATGTAGTGTCATTTTTATTTATTTATGCGTTTTAAATAGCAGCTTTGTATTATTGTAAGAAAGAAACGATCAACGTTACCCTAACGTGGATAAACAGGGACACATTCAGGGACGACACTCTGCATCTCTCCAGCAGCTTCATGCAGTTCATTAGGTGCTCCTGCCCGGCTGGAAGCTCCTCCGTGTCCACATGGTTGACGCCCAGGTAGTATTCCACAGCTCCGAGTTTTGCGGCCCGCAACCCGGCTGGTGAATCACCGCTGAAGCCCTGGCCGGACAGGTCCTCTCTCTGCCCGTCCACCGGCTGCTCTGTCGGCCGTTGGTCGCCGCTCTCTCCGCCGCCCTCCTCTTCACCTTCGCCCGCTTCAAAATTCTTCAGCGAGCAGTATATTTCTCTGAGAAGCTCCCTGGCTTTGTATTTAGAGCGGAAGGGGTCATTTTCTGGGTCGTTTCGTGACTCTATTTCTGTGAGATTTTGGGCGTTCGTGAATTTGTCGCAGATAGCTCTCCATTCGTTGCTGTTGAAGGACGCCATGTTGGTCCTCTTCGGCGTTCTGGCGCAGCTGCGTGCTTCTTGTTGCGTTGCTGCCATCTACCGGAGGTTGCTCTCTCTGGCCATGTGAGTTTCCTTCCTTTGAGTTATTCCTGTTTTACTCCATTAAAAGCATTGCTTGCCTACATTTCGGAGTTCTATTGCAGCTTTAGATTTTAATTACAGTTATGGTCAAATCAAAAGGTCACTTCACTTTAATCATTTTAAAAGAAACATGGATTCTGCTGTCACATTAGCACATTCACATGAGGTGAAACACAACTTTGCACTCCTGTTTATGGCCAACAAGAATAACACACATCAAGCATAATACATACAAAAGATCAATAAACAATAAACAGGCTCAAAGTGTTAATGCTGTCTTATTTTAATAAACAGCACTGTCATATGCAAAACTAGGATGGCAAGGGATCATTTTAGGGTGGCACATGCCACCAGTCTAGATCCGTTCCTGATGTAGGACTGCTTTCACCTATTTATGCAGGCGGTTTCTTAATGTTAAAAGGAAATGTTTCCTTCCCATTGTCAACAAGTGCTTGCTCATAATGGTTCATTTGATTGCTGAGATTTTCTCCGCATTATTGTAGTCTTTATCATATAATATAAATTGCCTTGAGGGGTATGTTTTAATTTGGTACCAATAAAAATGGAACTAAAAGATCAGAGTGCCTCTTCAACCACTGGTTATTATAGTGCAAACAAGCTATTTGTTCAGCATTAAATATGGACAAAATGTTATTGCTTAATATAGTATATATCAACTGTTTTCACTGAAAGCCTTGGGTGTACATGTGAACAAAAAGTCATAAAGAATTCACGTAGTTATTCTGATTTGTACTTTCTATCTTTGCGGGAAAAAAAGTGTCTTCTGTTTATTCAACAGTGGCAATGCTGAGTGTAAATACAGAGAGGTGACTTCTTGACTTTTCCATAGCAGAAATATCTGATGCAATTAAATGTCACTGGATCACCAAGAGTGACAGAGGACATGACTGAGACAAACAAAAAGTTCAAAGTCAAAGTAAAACAAACAAAACTCAGAAAATAAATCAATTTTGTCGTAGTCAGTTTATTTTAACAAACTTATAGAATCCAAATATTAATCAGGGAGGGAAAATAACGTGAATTATTCAGTGACAATAAATTAATGGGAATGACACATAAAAACACACAGTGCATGTTTGAAAAGCACCGGCAGAAGCAGCAGCTCCTCTTGTCTGGTCATGCCAGATGATAACCTAGCCAGTCTGAGTTTGTACCATGAATATACTGCTTTATAACGTGGACAGTTTCACCACATGAAAAGATGTAACTATTGATTTTGTTTTAAACATTTGTTTGAATGTATTTTGACACTTGTGGGAAGCTAGTTTGACAAGTTTCCCACAGATATACTCATATATACAATTTACAGAATAACTTCCAACTCAAAAGACAAACAGCTTAACCCCCGTGTGTTCTGAATTTAACAAAAAAAAAAAAAAAAACAACAAAAAACCCCCCCCACACATTTCAAAAGCGTTACCTCAAGTTTGCCAATATTAGACAAATAATCGTTTGTTTTGTTTAAAAGTGTGCCAAAGCAAGTAGATCTTGGTTGCAAGACATCTTACTGTCAGGCTGCTTAGCCTTGTGTACATTCTTCCACATTATATTTTGGTGCGTCATATTGAATGTTGCCAAAAAAGTAAAAAATAAAAATTATAACAATTATTCACACCAATAGACCTTAATTTATAGAGCAAAGCATCAGTTTTTAATCCCTGTTTTTAATAAAGTGGCTGAAACTTAAGGTACAAATCATGATAACGTCAAGTTTGTTTTTTTACTAAAAAGAACGGAAGTGCAGCAGTTTACTAATTAGATAAGTTCAGAGACAAGATTTCAAGGTTTAGGTGAGTGTTGAAGCAGCACAGTGCCACTCTGGAGTCCATCTGCATCAGGGACTAAGAGCCCGTCTTCTTCTCCATGCTGAAATACAGAAACGTAAGGCATTAATGTTTCTATTACCATATCTAATGTTGTTGGGGTTTTTTGTTTGCTAAAATCTAAAGCACTGCAGTTAAATGATGAAATACTGATCTGGGTTAAAGGTCACAGTGGGAAAATAGCCAAAGTAAACAAAAGCTGTACCCTCAGTCAGAATTTGAACCAGGGCTCTTGAATCAGAGTCCTGATATGTGACATCATGTGCACAGACTTTGCCAAAAACACAGTCCTCATATCTTGCAGAGTTATGATCTTCTATGAACGGGTGATTGAAAATTAGAATGTACTTTAAAAGAAACCAACCCCAGAACAGAAAAGTTTCTTACTTGTATTTGATGAGACGGCTACCCTGGATCAGTTGGGCTGACTCATTGGTCAAATGGCAAGCGAACAGTAGCCAGTTGCGAGGTTGCACTTTGTAGGCAAACCTCATGAACAGCAGCGAATAACAGCACAGAGCTGAGGAGAGAAACCATACATTTAATAGAACCATATTTTCTTATATACCTACTACAGCTCTAACGTCAAGTCTTTATATAAGACTCTTCGGCATCTTAACAGGAAAGCATGGAGATCAAAGAAAATCTTAAAACAAATCAAAAGACCAGTGCAGACATCACGGCTTCTCTCAAAGCCTTCTTAGTAGCCTTGAGATAAAAGAACCACTCACAAAATATATCAATACTAACTAGAAAATTATTAGAATATTGCATGTATACTGGATGTATCTGTGACCATCTTACCAAAGGTCATTCTACCACTGATAATTTCAGGGCTCTTCTTCATATCTGTGATGGCAGCGATAGGAAGACCCCAGTTTGCTACAGGACCCCAGAAATGCTGCAAAAAGTCACAACAGTCATGTCAATGTAGAGAAGATACAGTTACTAATAAATTACATCAAAAGGATAAAAGTAGAAAAAGGGAAAAGAAAAAATAAGCCTTAATCTATTAAACAAGACTTTTCGAACACCACAAGCAGGAGAAATAATCAAAACTAGCATAATTTTTTTTTCTTCAACCACTTTTTCTAAAGTGGGCTTTAACTCCTTCAAGCGTAAAATTCATTTTAATTTAACAAATGGACAGAAAATGCAAAAAAAAAAAAAAAACCTGCTGCTGCACAAGGTAGCACAGACTCATTGTTTTAACTATATGTGAATCAGTCAAGCTTGTGCACTTAAAGCCAGACATAACCGTAAGATAAGGATCTAAAAACTCAGTGTCATATTTTTTAAGTTAACACTGTAAATGACATACAAGATCAATAAATAGTAAGGTACAGTTAAAACTACAGCCTGTCACAGAAAAGGATATACTAACAGAAAAGATGGTAACTTACTGTGCTGTTTGGCGTTTGTTTTATTTTTTTCAGTTCCACATAAAAAAAGAAAACAAATAAAGATAAGTCACAAAGACACGATGTCTTTCACACATCATTACAACTTCAAGTAGGTAGCAAATGTCAATATAATTTTGCATTTCTTAGTAAGGATATAATGAGCGAGGTAGCATTTTAACACCCGCATAATTCGGTGGCAGCTGCAAGTCCTTAACAAAAGTAAGCAGTAAAACTCGTTTGTGCAGACTGCCAACACACAGTAGTTTTGATTTAAAAGAACAGATATTGCACAAGTATACACCAGACGTCATAACGCTTGCCCATCGATGGTTTTAAAGTGTTAAAACAGGCAAAGCTCTTCAGATAACAGTGATAACAACTGTGTATATTTGTGACAAACGCAAACAATGCTGACCAAAGATGCAAAAATTTGGCCTTTACTCCAAATTTCAGACCTGTGGCTAATATGTGGCATGTAAACACACTTACACATTTACCAATATCTTGACAAGTAGCAGGAGCAGATTTCTCCGCCAGCTTTTGACGCAGATTCAGACTTTTAAAGCCGTTCACCACCATCTTAAGAAGCTAACGTTGTTTCACCGTCAGGGTTCGGCCCACTTTCTAGGTTACCTGTTTGTTTTAGTGCAGTGGTTCTTAACCTTGTTGGAGGTACCGAACCCCACCAGCTTCATATGCGCATTCACTGAACCCCTCTTTAGTGAAAAATAAAATGTGATTTTTTTACTGGTGCACAAAATGAGCCATGCATGTCATGGCGAAGGCTCTGCCGAACCCCTGAGACCGACTCACCGAACCCCTAGGGTTCGATCGAACCCAGGTTAAGAACCACTGTTTTAGTGGCTTCCTTATAAGTTAACAATCAAGCTGATAATGTGGAGAAAATACGGGAGACATGGTCGCTCTTGAAAACAAACCAACTTAAAACGAAGTAGAAATCTATGCATGAAGAGAGATATCAAAAGAAAAACAAACTGTTTAAAATGTTCATTAAAATTTTGTTATAACTTTAGTTAGGGCAGGTGAACGTTAGCTAACTCTGCATGACTAGCTTAGCTGCCGTGCTAACAGAGAAATGTTCCGGCTTCTGACACAGACCTCATCAAGTAGTCCCTGAACTCCTTGCTCTTCAAGTGTTCAATAGCTTTCCGTGCAATCGTCCCTGCCATGGTTTCACGTTAGGCTGGTGTCTGTCTTGGGCGAGAAGAGCGATCTTTATGTTTCTTTCTGTCGGCTGAAGGGCGACTGGGAGATCCGCTCAGAGGACGGTCAAATTTCCAACCAATAACATTACGTTTTACGACGCTGACGTAAATACGTGGCTCGACCTCAAACGGCTGGGTGCTGCCCAGCATAACAACCAATCACTGGAGACCGGCACTCCTGTTAAAACCAACGCCCACTATGGCAAATAAATAAATAAATAAATAAATAAATAAATAAATAAATAAATAAATAAATAAAAAAAATTTATAAGATCAGGTCAGAACTATTATTCCAGGTAAGGCGAAGTAACTAAAAAAGTGGTGAATGTGCCTTTCTTCAGTCCCGTGTAAAGGTTGGCTGACGCTTTAGGAATTGCTGGAAGACGGCATCTGACCTCTAGAACTTTAGACTACCAAAATATAGTTAGCAAAGATGTTGGTGTAAACATGTGTAAGTCAGAGAGGATATCAGAGACAGATATACTTTAGATGCTTCAACTTTTTCAGTTACAAAAAATAAGTATAACCTCCGGGCACGTTTTTGGCGACATCAGTTTATGAGGTAAACATGGAGGTAACTGAGTTTAGCGTTTACATTTTTATTTAGTACTGTTTCAAGGTGATATGCAGTAGAAGCCAGCTGTTTCTAATAAAAAAAAGAAAAATAACGACATCTTCTTAGTTAGGAGTTTCATGATAAGACAGCTTCCTCTTCTCTGTGGAGATTTGGGTGAATGTAAAGTAACCAGAAGTAGTATAATGTGTAAGGCAGAATTCACAAACAGAATTCTTCCGAAATGGCTAAGGCTCACCTTTAACTGATTTTGAAACTACATCTGTCAGTATCTCCACGGGACTCTAGAACCAACGCTCTCAGTTCAGACACACACCTCCTCAAGAGGGATTGGATTATTTTGAATGATGTAGAAGTTCACACTGGAGTCACGTTGTAGAAGATCTAACCTGTATCTGATTTAGATGCATATGAAAGTAACGCTAATCAGAATTTAAAAAAGAAAAAAAATTGCAATATTCATGCTTGTATTTACCCCATACACCCCAGTCAAATATGTAAAAAAAAATTGGTCACCTCCTTCATTGTGAATGCAGCCAAAGTTTGGGACAAGCCTAAATGTGTATTATATGTCTGCTGTAGACATATGGTTGTGTTATGATCTTGAATTATATAATTTTTCTTTTATTAATTAAGTGCATTTTCTTGAGATTAAACCGAATACATATGGAACAAGATGTTGCACTTGTCCACCAAACCCGGTTTTCATCTCTAGTTTAGTTTTAGCAATTTAGTTTTGAGCACAGAAAAATGAGCAGCAGCAGCCGTAATCAGGCAGTGTTTTGAAAACCTTCATAGCACATAGTGCTGGTGTGTTAAAATTGGTCCAGGATGACAAAAATGCACAGGTGTTGTTTTTAAAATATCCTAACGGAAACACATCCGCTGATTTCCATTTGAATTTAAATAACAGTTTTTATCTTTACTTGAATTTACGATCATAAAAAAAATCACAATTCACATTAAAATATTTTTCTCTCATTAAAACCTCAAATCTGCTCTATCTGTCAAGATTTATGAGTCTGAATCCAGACATAAACTAATCTTTTGCAGTATTTTTGTTACACGTACATTAATGTAAAAAGCACACATGCTAATATTGCACATGCTGCACACATACTCTGATACTTTTCCTTTTCCTGTTTTTAATGTAATCATAATTAATTTGTTATCCGGGGTGGCTGTAGCTCAGGTGGCAGAGCAGGTCAGCCACTAATCAGAAGGTCGGTGGTTTGATCCCAGGCTGCCTCCTGCCTGCATGCCAAATATCCTTGGGCAAGATACTAACCCCGTGTTTGCCTACTGGTGGTGGTCAGAGGGCCCGGTGGCGCCAGTGTCCGGCAGCCTCGCCTCTGTCAGTGCGCCCCAGGGCAGCTGTAGCTACAATGTGGCTTGCCATCGCCAGTGTGTGAATGTGTGTGTGAATGGGTGAATGACTGAATGTAGTGTGAAGCGCTTTGGGGTCCTTAGGGACTAGAAAAGAGCTATACAAATGCAGGCCATTTACCATTCATTTTCAGGGGCACCTTTGTACATAAACAAAGCAGAAATGGCATTGTCAATCACACATCAAACATAAGCTCCAGTTTGGTCAATGAACTCATTATTTGATGTGCACAGTGTATAGAATTAAAACAATTTGACTCATGGTATGTTAGTAATGCCAGCTTCCCACTGTGGGGGGGTCCTGCTGTTGTACATGCCGGATCATTGTCGTGGCTTACTGAGAGACTGACTCGTGCTTTTCCTGCTGTGATGAGTCAGGGGACACTATCTGTTGTCTAGATTCATGATTAGGTTGGTGCACTCAAACAACACCAGGGGGCAGTATGTGAACATCATGATCTTAAAGCAAGAAAGTAAAGGTTAGAGAGTTTGCCATGAAAAATCAGATTCTGTGTACTTGTACCATGAAGAAATCCCCCCATAAATAATAATAAAAAAAATTGATAAAAAAAAAAAATTTAACTCGGTAATGAATTCTGATTTCAGAATGTTTGAATTAAATTTGAAGTCACTTTTGTTAAACCATTTACCCACTGTTAAGAGGTGCCACCTGGCTTCAGTTCTTGAATATTTTTGACATCATGGTCCATGGTTGAGTTACACCTCAGCATAGCTCTTGACCAACTGGAAGATCCCAATGACTTTAATGTCTGATCGAAGGCCCTCTGGAGACAGCACCTTGGTTTACTTTTTGTATAAAAGAGGAAACAAAATGCACTCACTATACCTGCTTAAGTATGAGTGGAGATATGGTGTAAGTCAAGAGAGTTAAGAAAGTCCAAGGTAGATTCTCTTTTCACACATAAATTAGTATTAATATTGACATTGTACATGTTAAGGTGACTCTATCTACCACACTGATTCTTGTCCTCCTCTGTAACAGTTTGAACAGTTTTTTCACAGTTTCTGAGAAATTACAAGAGGAAGCAACAGATAAATTATTGCTGTAAATGTAATAGGAACTATGTTTATTTTTATTTTTTAAAAAACAGGCAGTGTTTTGAAGGCAAATCTTTTTGTCCTTTAAAGGTCTAATTCAAATAAAAAATGGGTTTTGGTACTTGAGAAGAATGTACATGCCCTCAGGTATTCACCCCAGACAGCTGCAATGCAATAACAGTTTCCTTCACCAGGAGAGATGTAGACCTTAGTGATGGGTCAGTCGCGAATGAAATGGCTCTTAGAGCCGTGGGGGGTTTTTTGGGGTTTTTTTGGGGGGGTTTTTCCCCCCTTTCTCTCACCCTCTCTCTCGCACTTTTTTTCCGCTTCACTCAGCATGGGAGCCTTGTGCTTTACGCTGGGAAGAGGGGGGAGAGGCGGTAGTTACACTCAGTAGCACAGGAACAGAGCAGGAGTGAGAGAGAGAGAATGAGAGCCAGGGACAACAACGTCACATTAGAAAGGTATAGTAATCATCCACAACTATTTTCAGTTGCAGATGATAAAGGATTCAGAAAGTTAGTCATGCAGGTTCATATGACAGAGAATATGCATGTTCTTTTTGTTTTCACATTATAATTTATATTTAATTGTGTTATGGTTTGCAGTGTTTTGTGTGTTTCACTTTAAATTTATAAAAGGAAAAAGCTGAAAATTTAAATAGTTAAAAGTTGAAATGTGAATAGTTGATTTTTGTATTATATGATTTATTTATTACATTTTATGTGGAGTGAATAAATAAAAGTATATTTACGGTGGCCCCTACAGACAAAGCACACACAAACTTCAAATCACGTACAAACCCTGAAGCACGTACAAACTCCAAAACAAGTAAAAACTCCAAAACACGTAAAAACACGTACAAACTCCAAAACACGTAAAAACTCAGAAGCACATAAAAACTCAAAACACGTACAAAAGACAACAGAAGTGCTCCAGGATGCTAAGGGCAGTGTTGAGTTTTTGTTACCTAGTGGCTACACAAGCCAGCAAGTACCAACGACCGGATTTGGTGTGTGGTAATAACAGGTAAATGAACTTTTTTTTTATTATTATTTTTTGACTATATATGAATGCTTGTGTATAAATACACAAACAATACACATATGCTTTCATGCTTTCAATTGTGTAATTTAAGTGATCTAGGTAGCTCTGTTTGGAAGTTCAGTTCATGCTAGAAATGTGTTTTGGAGTTTGTATGTGCTTTTTAGAGTTTATACATGTTTTCTCTCCAGGGGCCACTGCATATATTTATATATTAATATATATAAATAAAACCACTTTTTTTTAACATTAGTAATTCCTTTTGTGCATAATTTTATATTATTGTTAATAATAAATTAATTAAAGCAACAAAACAACCTGAAGAGCCGGTTCGGAGCCGAAAGAGCCGGCTCTTTTTAGTGAGCCGAACCGAAAGAGCCAGTTCTCTAAAAAGATCCGGAAATCTCATCACTAGTAGACCTTGAACTGGGAAGTATGAAGTATGCCTCAGGTTAAGTCAGTGGTTCCCAAAATTTTTGCTAAAAATGTTCGCCCCCCCTTCCGACGTGTGCACGCGCGCACGCACAAACACATCCTCCAACCACACACACACCCATATTTTGCTCCATTGCGGTTTCTTTCACACCTCAAACATTTAGTAAACAATTAAGCAAATGCAAGTAATCTGCAATAAATTATAGGTAGTAATAAAATAAACTACTAACTCTTTTAGGCTATGTCCACACCTACACGGGTATTTTCGAAAACGCAGATGTTTTGTCCACATGTAAACGGCGTTTCGAATCACCGAAAACTGAGATTTTTTTAAAACTCCTTTTTTTCGTTTACGTGTGGACGAGGAATACAGAGTTCCTCGCAATGTCAAAGGTATGTGCCTTTTTTCACGTCATGCTGTGCACACGTTATTGTTTACATGAGATTAATTGCAGAATGGCAGAGACAAAATACTGTTAATCTGACTATCTTCAGGTTTTACACGCTTACATATACATGCAGTTACTGTCCCTCCATTTAGAAAGGCAGAGGCGTCACGATGTGATTATTTTACTGTAGTTGGGTTTTTTTTCATGTAATATTCAACATTGCTATCAATGCATTTTTCAAAAAATGCTGCTCTGTGCAAAATGGGTTTAAAAACATAAACAACTGTGGGATACTGTTTGTTGTGATTTGAACCGGGGGACAAATTGTGGCAGGATCAGCCTGATATTATTTGTATCCTGCTGTAACTTTACTGTATAAAGAGCTAGAATCTCCAAAATGTCAGGAGTAGTTAGTCGTTACAACAAGTGTTTGTGAACTAAAAATCAAGAATGTGGGATACTGTTTGTCCCTGATTTGAAGAGCCCAGCGCTGCTCCCGACAAAGGGAAAACCAATTAAGCAGGGGAGACCTACCTCAGCACTTGTGCAGGTGAAACCAAAGGGAAGATATTCTTCACCATACTTTCTAGTCTTTGGCTTAGAATGAAGTTGGTTTGGAAACATATTCAGCAATGCTTCATGTCCTGCTTTGCCCGTGCTAGCAATGTCCAAGCATAGCCTTGGATTATCTTTAGAACATCGGGGTAAACAATGATACGGTAAATCATTCATAGTATAAAAGGTGAAACCATGAACAAAACAACATAAATGACAACTTCCATAAACCTGAGGTACATATGATGCAGGAAAAGAAATTCAAACCTTGTAGTGGCCACGATGAAGAACAGCAGACAGCCGACTGAGTGACTCAGCTTCAAAACAGTTATGGAAGAGACTGTCCATCATAAAACATAATCTGCCTCATTATGGATCTGAAAACATGTCAAACACAGTGTGAAATTACATAAATCACAGAAAAGCCTGTATAGAATGTCCAATAACTAATATTTAAACATTTACATAATGTAAAGTTTTTTATATATCTCAGAGAGTGATTACACACCTGTTCATTAAACCTGCTTATTTTTTCCCCCTCTTTTGTACAATCTGTGTACATTGTGACAAAACTGGGCAAGAAAGAGTTTAAAGCATCAGGTGCTGTAACTAGAAAACTAGAAAAATTATTGCTTTTCTTGCTGCGTGCGGCTAAACTGCTTGTCAGTACTGATGGTGGCACATTTCATCGTGCTAAGTACTATATTGTGCAAGCAGTTTGCACTGGGAAGATAGACAACAGAGATCTCGCCTTTACCAAGTTGAAACTAAAGTGATTACAAAAAATAAAAATAAAAAAAATTCCTAAACAAACAAATGAATTATGCATCTTCTAGCAACATTTACAATAATACCTTCAGTGGCTACTTTATTAGTTACAACTTGCTAGTTTGGGGTTGGATCTCCTTTTGCCTTCAGAACTGGCTTCAGTGTTCATGCATAGATTCAACAAGGTGCTGGTAACAGTCCTCGGGTCTTGTTGGTCCACATTAACACAATAGTGACATACAGATGCCACAATCCAAGCCAAGATGTACCTATACAGTGGCTGTTCAGTGTATACAGAACAAAATTGTAGCTAAATGACTACCCTTCACTCGGCCAAATCAAGTAGAAAATCTAAACCAACACTTTTGTTTTTTTAATAATATATAAGCCTAACGCCATGGTGGCAAAGAAAAACAATTATTTAATTTCAATTTATTGTTCCAATGAAGTGTTTCATTTGGTCAGAGGCTTATACAAGATTTCATTAAAAAGTTATATGGCACCCTGGAAATAAAAAATTGGCTAAACTCTTGAAAACCTTAAAAGTCTGCCACTGTGTATTCAAAAGGCAGGAGTATCTTGGTCATATCCACTGGAGGAGTTCCAGCATATACCTCAGATGCAGGATTCCCACAGAGCGATCTCTAAACAACAGGAATAGATAAATACAAGGAAAAAACACAACTGTAACTGCATTAGGGGAAACATTTCCATTATTATCTTGTGAGGCTGCTGTGTCAAAAGACGTTCTCTGTTTCTAAAATTATCATGGCTTTAAAACTGTGCTGTCTGTTTATCACGTATGGATTGAAGTTTTTATCAGTCACTGCAGCTGTCAATTCCTGTGCAGGGATTTGGGAGTTTAAAGCCCTTCCCAGCAAAGATTAAGTTCCAGCCATGTACACATGCAGGGGTAGTGTGGTAGCAGGGCATTTAACTGGCAAAGCTGAATCCAGCGTGTGCAGATGCATGAGAGCGTAGTTACTGTGTGGAGTGCAAACCTGTAATAAGGTAAACCAGCAGCAGAGGTGCACCAGTTTTTGTTTTTTTGCCATATTATACATTTATGAGACATTTTACTGCCTGATTTAACAATGGTAGAGCACTTTATGTAGATTTTCTTTACAGCAACACAATGGATGTCAAGTGTACGTCAACCAGCTATTAACACTCTGGATTCTCATCTACTTTGCATTATGAGGTCTCCAATCTTCCATTTGCAATTGTCTGAGCGATGCTTTTTATCTTTTTTCTTGCTGAGCTGCTTCACATCTGGCTTGGGGTTATCATTATATGAGCTGCAAAAGCTCAAAAAGGAAACAGTATTTTTTAATATATGACAAGATGTCACTGATAAAATATATAACAGCAAATTGTTAAACAGTTTCTAAGAATTGATCAAATTCATGGGATGATTCGGCAGTGACAGCAGTAATGAATACATTTCAGTGTGCAGCTTCTTTTTAAAATATTACATTGCCTGCTGGGTGTTTGTTTTATTAAATTATAGCTCTGTGCTGCACAATTCTCACTTCACTTACCTGAAGAATGACATGGTATTCCCTGGGTAGATATAAAGGGTCCTATGAAGACACACGGTGTTTAAGTGTGCTATAGATATGATAACATGATGATCTTTATTTTTTACATGTTTGTGTTCATTAAATTCTTCTTTAGGAGCACTTGTCTTGCGTTTAAGGAGTTACCAAAGAGAACAATATTTTCTTGCAAGTGCTGCAGTCCACTGAAGCCCTACTTTTGGCATTATTGGGCTCAAGAGACATAAATTATATGGGTTTTTGTTTGTTTATGCTCATTCCCTTAATAATGAGTTGTAGTGAAATAGAGCAGCACAGTTGGAAATACTTAACTCCCCCAAAATGAGAAGAAAACCAAACCCGATCAAACTGTTGGCTCTAGCTCTGCTAGGAAACATGTCAAGTCTGTGGTTATTTTTTAGGGTACTGTCAGATCGAACTGCACCTCTTCTCACCTTTAAAAGCACAGGTTAACATAGACTAAACTAAGTTAAGTGGGACCTCAGTTTGTTGGTATTGTCATAAAGAAGCTGCATGAAATAAGACGGACAAAGCCATAGGAATAAAATGCACAGAGAAGAAAACTACTGCAGTTTTATTCTTTTTTTCAGAGTGCATCTCTTAAAACTGATGGTCCAGAAGTCAATTTAAATATTTAACTGAGCGCACTGTGAGACCAAGAGAGGATATATAAAGGCCTTCTGCATCTGATTTTCTAGAACATTAAAAACTGCCTCTGTAAAACTGGGTATCTCTGCCAGTGGACTCTTGACTGGATCCTGTAGTTTCTGGCAACACGATACTGGTGTAGTGAAAATTTCTCTGATAAAGAATTGACAAATAAGTGCTTGTCTTTCACCATTTTATTCATCACACTTGTAAGAGGTCACAATTAATCTTCAAAAATGGCCTCTTCTCTCTATTGTAATTGTTCATACAAAGCAAAGTGACAAATGACTGGCAAGCAATGCAAATCAAAGTGTAAATTACTGCTGCTTTTTCTGCTTCAGAACCACGGAAGGTCCTTCTGTTTATATAATCTCCACATGATTACTCCGGTTTCTCCTTCCAGTGCAAGAACACACAGTGGGTTAACCCTGCATACCAGGACACAGGATATTCTCCCAGTAGGGATAAAAAAAGCTGTACAAAATGTTAAAATATATCTTTTGAAAATGTAAACATTTGTTAGACAAACATGCAATCTGTGAACAGTATACTAGCATCTTAAAATCTGCTTGGAATAAGGTGATTACTCTGTGTGAAACAGTCTGTACCATAATACTGATCAAAAAGATGGCTATATTTAAATAAACTGAAAGTTGAAGACAAAAAATGACTTATACTTGCTTCACTGTTGTAACAACCAAGTTTTTGTCTTTTTTTTATGTCAACCTCAGCAAAGAAGTTTTATTTTCCACTGAGATATCCATATTTATTTAGCTCTTCAAAACAGTGGAGCTGAATAATGATCTTGAGGATTTGATTTTTGTAGTTCCTCTTCACAAAACTGGTCTTTGAACACAGCAGGCCCATATGTGTGGGTAGTGTGCATTTTTGAGCGCCACAGTTTTCTTTTCCTAAGGAGCCTAATTATTAATTCTCCTTCACATCTTTCCTTCAATTTATAATTATTTTCATTTTCATTATTTTCTTTGCCCAGGAGTAGCAATCTCTCAATGACAAAGTTGTCATGTCCTAAAAAACCCTGTTTTATTGTCTGTTTTACCCTAAACAGGATCATAACTTGCACATGCTCCACTTAAGAAGACTTTAACTATAGTTAAACTGAAGTTATAGCCGAAGGTAGAAGTTATTACTTTATTACTTTATAAAAACCGTCTTGGCTTTTGCAACCAGGGCTGTCACCTCCTGCTTGCTGTTAAATAAATTCAGCATTTGCAAAAAATAAGACTTCACTTTCCAAACCCAATTTTATAATAAATATTGTTTGTAGAGGCGACAAAACGAGGGATTGGCTTTACAGAACATACATGAATGTTGTAGTAAAACAAAATGAGCTGCATTGGATCATTATGTGACAAGTCCTTTAACCTGTTTACTTGTTATCAGCCATTAACCCTTTCACGCATAGTGGTCACTACAGTGGACAGCTATTCAAAGGATGTTTTCTTGCATTTGTGTCAGTGTTGATGGTATACTTGGACATAAACCACTACACTGGACACTGATGTGTAACTCCATACCCTGCCACCCACTGGTTATTTAATATTACTATAGATGTATGACGTGTTTCATTGCAATTATTGTTATTTAACCCCATCATGCATGAATTATGACAACCTCAATCAGTATTTTTATTCATCTTTTCATGCCTAAAGACGAATAAAAATACTGATAGGCTTAATAGACAGTGTACAATGTGAAACTACTACAGACTCTATATGAAGTATGTTGATGTGGTTGTGATTAAATTCAATTAAATACTGTTAGGGCTGTTTGGCTACTTTTTTCACCATTTCAGTTACTTGATTCTAAGATTTGTTTTCCCTCTTGAGATCCGAAAATATTTTTTACCTAACATTTGATTTTGTTTTCATTGTTATAATTCGTTGTGATTTTGCTGTAATTATTTCACGTTCGTAAGAAAATTGTTACTAATATTCTTTCTTGTCTTTTGCTTATCCGGAGACTGGATATAGTGTCTATGAGGTCTATTTCTGTACCCGGATCGCGAACACGCGTCGTTGCGCCGCCCTGCGCGTTCCTTTCCGTCCGCGTGCCCGTGGGTTTTACCTGTGTCTACGCTGAGGGTTTCCAACAGGGAAGAGAAATGCCATCAAAGATCATTTTTGAAACTGAGGATCAAGCAATGGACGAAGAAGTAGACACTGTCGTGGAAACTAAAACCCTAAAGGTGAGCAAAGCAGGTCGTCTCGACCTGGAAAGAAAGAAAAATGGTTTTACTCGCGGCTCGGCTCCTCCATGTTTTGGCAGCATGTGGCTGAACATGCTAACTAGCTAACCAGACAGCTAACTCTACTTAACTGTTAGGAAAACTGAGAGAGATAAGATAACAGTGTGTAGCGAACTTAGCAGTGACGTATTTTTGCGCTCATGTCCCGTGCTGTTTAAAACTTAAATTTTGTAATGAAGCGGAAGAGCAGCAACGTGGTCCGATGGTGAGCTAAGTTAATGTTAGCACACAATGCGAGTGTTAGCCATTTAACTAAGCTAAGAGAAGATCACGTGGCATGCCCATGTGTCTGAGAGTTGATCGTGTGGTCTGACGAAACTGTTTACATTGGAGTATACATCCGAACTAAGTTTTGTTTACTTTATAGCCAGACGTTCTAAAAAAAACCCCCAAACAAATACTACGTAAAACAGTAAACAACACTTTACTTATAACTATAGGTGCTGCCGAATATCACTTTGGTATGCTAAATACACTAAATTCGCTAAAGTTTGTATGGCCGCCTAGAATTAAGTTTTGTCAGACTTACAAGGTGGATGGCTGATTAGTGTTCGTATTGTCAACCTCAGGTCAGGATTAATAAATCAACCGTTTAAACTGGGAAACACAGTTTGGCTGGTTCTTTGGTCGAAATGATTTATTATAAGTTTGTTCGGCTAATGTTATCTGCGGGTGGCAGTGCAGGAGAGGAGCCGTCTTATTAGCAGCGGGCTCATGTCTGGTTATTAAAGTAGTATTCCTTTTTTTATTTTTTATTTCATTAAGTCATTAATTTATTCAATAAAATGTCAATATTTGGGGTCAGTCACCACGCAGATATCCATATAGAAGTGTTTTGTCTTTTGTTTAATGTGTTTTCAACGTCACTCATTTTTATAAGTGGCTTCATAGTCCAGTGGTTTACATTAAGCAAAATATTCCTGTTATGATGCAGGGAGGAGACACTAGTTATTTTGGTGTTGTCAGGAAGAGCATCCAGCGTAAAAATCAGCCAGACATGCAGAGCTGCCCACTGAGGTGGACCCTACTGAATAAGAGAGCAGCTGGAAGTAGCTTCAGACCACTTTAATGCCAAAAACCACCCAAATAACTGTAGTCTTTGAATATTTTGCCAGCAGAAAGGTTGTGTGATACAGCAGATGCACATTAACCACTGCAATATCTAAATGACGTTTTTGCTGATAGTAGGACAAAAAGCACAACATTAGCCAACAATGTGTGGAGGAACTGAACTGAACACTTTTAAACTTTGAGTAGCTACAGAGTCCTTGGGGTTCCTGAATTTCTTACTGTTTTGTGTCTTAAAATGAAATAAAAAAAAAAATAAAAAAAATAGAACAAGACCAAAGAGGGCAAGAAGCTGAAGAAGCAGCAGCAGCAGCTGGAAGAGCAGGAGGATCCAGATTGCGAGCCTCCTGCACCCAAAAAGAAAAAGAAAAAAGACAAGCTTGCGGCAGACCAAGTGAACGAAGACCTCGATGAGGCCACTGATATGAATGGCAACAGCAATGGTGTTGAAACATCAAAGAAGAAGACTAAGAAGAGCACTGAAGAACAGACAGACACAGAGGTCAGTGTTGATTGTCCTTAGCCAAAGGTCTAATTTTGGAACTAATGGACAGTTTATGGGCATATTAATACATCCTGTTTATATTAGGGGAATATAATAATTTTGCCTATAAAGTGATCTCTCTGTAATATTTGTAATATTTGATCCACTTCTTTTCATGGGATTAGAAAATCAAGAAGAAGCAAAAGAAGGCAACTGCAGAGGCAGCAACCAATGGACATTCCACCCCAAACACCCCGGTTCAGACACCATCCCAGTCGAGCGAAGATTCGGCCAGTGACAGCGAAAAAGAAACGGTAAGATCTGCAGAGAGAATGTCTTTTGCTTTTCCCAGCACATCTTCTGGCTTCAGTTACAGGTTTTAAAAACAAAACTGACTTTGTTTTCTTGTTTAGGAAGAGACACCAGAGCAGAAGGAAGGTGCATTCTCCAACTTTAGGATCTCTAAAGTCACTATTGACAAACTGAAAGGTAATGTCAGAACTTTCTACCCTATTTTCATTAATTTATTTTTAATTCTATTTATTTTTATACAGTGCCTCAGAATTAGAAGGTCACTGGCACATGCACAGTTCTTGACATGCTTGGTGCGTCATAGTTTTGGGTAGTCATGTTGTTAAGTCTGACTTCAGCTTTTTATGTAATGAAGAATTTATTTGAATATTTATAGACTTCTGCAAGCTTTCTAGGGCTAATCTAACATGGGCATAGGAGTTGTTGAAGTGCTTCGAGGTTTGCTAAATAATTAACTAATAACTAATTACCATTGATTCTTTCTTTCTCTGTGTTCCACACTATTACTGTCCCTTTTTAGCCCGAGGAGTCTCTTATCTGTTTGACATTCAAGTAAAGACATTTAATCATGTCTATGATGGAGAGGACGTAATTGCCCAAGCCCGAACAGGAACAGGAAAGACTTTCTCCTTTGCTATCCCTTTGGTGGAGAAGCTCCAGAAGGATTCAGTGGACATGGCCAGAGGCCGTCCTCCCAAGGTACACGCCCATACACAGCAGAGGTAGTGAATATTTATGGACGCTGTGATTCTGTGTGACTGAGTATTTTTTTTTTTTTAACTATAGGTTCTGGTGTTGACTCCAACCAGAGAGTTGGCTATCCAGGTTGCTAAAGACTTCAAAGACATCGCTAAGCGCGTATCTATCGCCTGTTTCTATGGAGGCAGCTCCTACAACCCACAGAGTATGTCACATACAACAACACAGTTTTCTTTAAGTCAAATAGTTTTGGATGTTCCAGTTAGAAAAGAGGGATGTTATACATGTATTACACATTTTAATTTAGCAAAAATTGTGGTTCTATCCACCTTTTTTGCTTGAATGCCTCAAATGCACTACTTTTAACCTTTTGACTGCAGTAATTCAGGGCAGACACAAGGTGGCACGACTGTATACTGGAACAGCGCATGGGCTTTTTTTTTTTTTTGTAGTGTATGATTCATGGGATTTGCAAATTAACTTAATAACTGGGATTGCTTCAATCATGACTTCAGTTTCAGTGACTGTAAAATGTCGATGATAATCAGGGTAACTGAGACCATTCCTTCACTGCTGTTTTTTCTAGAAATAGATTCTTAAGTAGATGTCAGAATATTTTTAAATGCAGTTTCTGTTTGCTGTTTTCAGCTTGCTTTATATATTGTTATGAAATAAAACTCTTTTTATTAACCTTTTCCTTCCAGTTGATGCTATCCGTAATGGTATTGATATATTAGTTGGAACCCCCGGTCGCATCAAGGACCACATCCAGAACAATAAACTCAACCTCACCAAAGTCAAACATGTTGTTTTGGATGAAGTGGACCAAATGTTGGACATGGGCTTTGCAGAACAGGTCGAAGAGATTTTGGGTTCATCGTATAAGAAAGGTAAAGTTCAATCTCTGGGTTTGTATGTTGAAATATGTATATAGGCCAAAATGAGCTGATAGTGTTTTAGTTTGTTTATCAAACTGCCAAAACGTCTGCCTTTGTAGAGGTGCTCACACTTCCTGATGATCAGTTAATCCAGTGTGAATGTGATTAGCAGCACCTTGCTGCTATTTAGCCTCTTATCTGCTAGGGTGCAAGGGTGTACTTAGTTTCTCACAGGACTGCATAGAGTCCTTTCCTTTTTACACGACTGTTTACTGAAGTAGTAATTGTTTTAGTTTGGTTATATATGTAAATTTTAATGTCGTGCACATCTCTCCTGTTTAGACGCCGACACCAACCCACAGACTCTCTTGTTTTCGGCTACCTGCCCACCTTGGGTGTATGAAGTGGCAAAGAAATACATGAGACCCAACTGCAAACATATTGACCTGATTGGCAAGAAAACTCAGAAAGCTGCGACAACTGTGGAAGTAAGTGTGTTTGTGTGGGAGGGAGACGTAGAGGCTGAGACTGGTGCAATTTAACAAGCGTTACAGCAGTCTTGGGTCTTTGGTTTACATTGCTTAGAGATGCTTGCATGCAGGGCCAGTTAAAGTAACGGACTGTAAAATGAGCTCGCATACATCTCCACCAGCAAAACCCAGCAAGTTCATTTGCAGTAAAAATTGCTGTATTTATCATCATCCACTTCAGTGAAGTTGTAATAAAGTACAAGTTTTTAGCCTGCCAGTTGGATTAATGAAAATCTCTCTCCTCTCACGCCCCGCTTTCCCCCGCCCTGGTGAATCATTTGTCTCTGTTTCTTTTTCTACTGTAGCATCTAGCCATAACATGTCACTGGTCACAGCGTGCGGCAGTGATAGGCGACGTGATTCAGGTGTACAGTGGCAGCCATGGGAGAACCATTGTCTTCTGTGAGACAAAGAAAGAGGCCAATGAGCTTTCCATGAATGCATCCATCAAACAGGTAGATGCACATACTTGCATGGTGCACATTTAACAGACTGATGTGTTGCACATTAAATTGGTAAAATCCTCAGTAATTTTCTTTTCTTTTCTTTTTTTTTTTTTTTTAAGAGCACCCAGTCTCTTCATGGTGATATCCCCCAGAAGCAGAGAGAGATGACGCTGAAGGGATTTAGGAACGGCGCCTTTGAGGTTCTGGTTGCCACTAATGTTGCAGCCCGTGGATTAGATATCCCTGAAGTTGACCTGGTGGTCCAGTGTTCTCCACCCAAGGTGAGAAGAGTTTCCAGTTATCTATAAGAATTCCTTAATTATGCCTTTTTATATTTATTTATTTGTTTAAATATTGTAAGAGTGTTGATTTTATACTTGTGAAGATGATGGATGAAAATGAGTGATTAAGTTGCGGTGCATGGATGTTACCTGCACACTTTCACACGATTATACACAACAAGATCACTGGGAGAGCGCATCTGCCCCAGAACGGCAAAGGTGCTGCTAACACTTTGGTGTTTTTATAATGTTTTATTACAACTTGCCGAAGTCAGCCTGATTTTTATAACGACACGCTGATGTCTGACCTTTGACCTATGACCTTGAAGCATTCCATACTAAAGTGGTGTGTTTTGTTCTTCTCCGTTGTTCATATTCTTTATTATGGATCTGTACACGTGGAGTAGAATTGGAAAAAAGCTTTGGGTCCTATAAGCTGTTTAAGATATATATGATTGCTATACACACACAGAGATATGTAGTGTGATTTTTTTCTTTTTCTTTTTTTTTCCTTTTTTTGTGAAACTTTAATAACTAATTCAAATTAATTTTTGTCAAGGTTGATCTAGGTACTCGTGTCCTCCAAACCCATTTCTATTTGTATATAGTTTATATAATTTGACGACTCAATAAAAATAACAGTTTTGTAGATTTTTCACATTTGGTATGACTTTGACCAGATTTTCACTAAAATAAATTCTGCTCCAGCTGTTATTGGTACCTAACATCACATAAAATCTGAACAGGATATCTTGGAAACAGCAGATGCTACACTGCTAACAAACAAACAGACCTGACATATTCCATGCCTTCAAGGGAGAAATGTTGTAAAATGATGAAGCCTCAAATCTTTACTTTGTCTGAAGTTTTTTTTTGTGTTTATTCTCAGGATGTGGAGTCATACATCCATCGTTCAGGACGTACAGGGCGTGCAGGCAGGACTGGAGTCTGCATCTGCTTCTATCAAAGAAAAGAAGAGGACCAGTTGCGCTACGTAGAAAACAAAGCAGTAGGTATCTTTTGAAATGCTCACTTGGGCAAACAGGAGTGACGGGCTTACCTTTTTGTTTTTTAAAAAAAGAAGCTGTAAAAAAATCAGAAAAAAGAACACAATCAGTCCTACTCAGTCTTTTCTCTTTACGTGTGAGAAGGAAATGGATAAGATCCAAAGGGAAAAGAACAGAAAGGTAGAGGAGGAGGGTGTTTAAGAGGCACCGGCTAAATAAAGGCGCTTTTTACACAATCTGTGACAATGAGGCCTTCCTATGTGACTGTTAAACTAACCATTTTTTATTTGCTCTTATTTCAGGGCATCACATTCAGGCGAGTTGGCGTTCCTACTGCCAACGATATTATTAAGTCATCAAGCAAGGATGCTGTCAGGTAGGTAATTAAGGGGAGTGAGAGCCAAGGGCAAGCAATTATATTTTGTTACAGGAGTATGAAATAGTTTTAATTGTTTACTATTTGAAAGCTTGTATTCAGTCAGCCACAAGGTGTTATTAATAATCAAGGGCGATGCTTTAGTACTGGCAGCTTGGTGGTCCCACGAAGCCTCTGCCTTAATCATGACACTGCTGAATGTGAAAAATCTTTCCTGACTGCAAGAGTTTGATTGTTGACTTTTCCTATACTGTGTCCAGGTTTCTGGATTCTGTTCCAGTCGCGGCTATCGGGTACTTCAGAGCATCAGCTGAGAAGCTGATTGAGGAGAGAGGAGCAGTTGATGCACTGGCTGCTGCCCTGGCCCACATTTCTGGAGCCACAAGTCTAGAGCAGAGGTCACTGCTCAACTCTGATGCTGTAAGTTATTTATGCATGCGTACAGAACTCGCTATTATGTCGTACTAGGCACCGTTCACCCTCGCATACAGCTTTCCTAGACGATAGATTTGTGTCTGCCCTTTGTTTTAAAGCCCGTGGGCGTTCTCATGCAGGCCTAACATGTTGCCCCTGCCCACCCACTAAGTATAGTGCTTGTCCTCCATCTAGTTAGAAATGCGCTGTGCCTTTAGGTGATGTATAACTGTAATTCTGCCTAATGTGTTGTTTCTGTTTTGTTTTTGTTTTTTTGCAGGGTTTCAGCACAATGCAGTTGGTGTGTTCCCAGGAGATGCATAATCTGGGTTACGCCTGGAGAACCATCAAAGAGCAGCTAGGAGAGGAGATTGAGAACCACATTCACAGAATGACCTTCCTCAAAGGCAGAACAGTATGTATACACACTCAATATGTAGATATGTGAGCTGTGGCTAGTGTATACATAGATGCTAGACCTTTGTAAAATAATGGGTATCTGTGTGAGAGGGGGAGAGGTTGTATGTTGATGGATGTCTGCGTGTGTACAGTTACAAAGGACTGGGCTCAGCGACTGTTCTACTTTCTTATAAATTGTACATTCTTGCAAAATAGTGAAAAAACCACACCCCAGCATGCCACATGAATGATAGCAAATGGAAGTGTGAATTGGAAACTCACTGGTAAATGAAAATGCAAATTAAGAGAAGTAGTGAGTAAAATGTCTTTTTTTTTTTTTTTTTTTTATAATGTATTGTCCTGTTGTATGGGAATTGAGTCTCTCTGGTCGCACAATAAGCACAAAGCTAATTATCCACAGCATGTAAACAGAGAGACATCTGTTAGTATGAGTGAACATATGTGACCATGTCTGTTTGACACAGACATTGAAAAACTCGCCATCTCATGCTTATTGTTTTTCTAACAGGGAGTTTGTTTTGACGTCCCAGCTGATAAAGTCAAGGAGATTCAGGTGGGAACAACAATAACCCCAACATCTGTTCAACATATGTAGTTGACTTCTTGTAAATGTGAAAAAAAGTGAAAATATATATTTCAACAGACTGGCAGTCCTGTTTGAAATCCTTTGTCTCCAAACTTGTTCTTCCATTAGGAAACATGGCAGGACGGTCGCCGTTGGCAGCTCACTGTGGCCACAGAGCTGCCAGAGCTGGAGGAGAAGCAGTTCAGTAACCGTGGTGACAGAGGCTTTGGCAGTGGTAACCGTGGTGACAGAGGAGGGTTCAGAGGCGGCAGGGGAAGGAGTTTCGGTGGAAACGGTGGCCGTGGCAACGGGTTCCGGAACGGCAGCAGCGGCGGCGGCTACGGCAACAACAGAGGGGGACACAAACGCACATTCAACCAAGCGTTTGATTACTAAAGTACTAATGTGTGGACTGATAGGACAGACTGTCACTCAGCTGGGGTGGCAGTGGTTCTTATTGGCTGGCTGGTCAACATTCTCCATCATTAAACAAGTTTAATTGTGTAATTTCATATAGAATTCATTGAATTACAGAGTTTGAGACATAATTTTAACAAAACGTGCTATCGGAAGAGTAATACTAAAGGTGCAGTTTACCGTAAAGCTTGATATTTATTTCCTCTGGTCTGTTGTGCATGTCATCCATCTAGATTTTTTATTTTTTTGGCTCATCTGCACAGGTTTGGAGGCATGTGTAGCAGAAATGTTTGCCTTCTCTTTAATATAATGTGACTAAATTTCATTTAATCTGGGCTGCTGTTTAATGTAGGTAGTGTTTTGTTTTTTGTTTTTTAGTTCAGATTTTTTTAAAAACCCATTTAGGACAGCACACGTGTCTTTTAGTCCCGTTATATTCAAGAAAAGACGGACATCTTTACACCACACATCTCCAGAGTTGGGCAAATCCCACCAAAATATTCCAGATGGATACATAACTCTGCAGGACAGAGGAGATTTTTTTTGGGGGGGGGGGGTGAGATGTTACTTTAATTTACAGATAGTTATCTAAAAATGGTTTAAAATGAAAATCTGTGTACCGTACCATATATACAAAACTAAGACTGGCAGCCATTTTTGCGATGCCTGATGTGCATTTCTTTAAGGTGGCACTTTAGCTGAAACTTTTGGAATGACATTGCAACTAAATAAACAAGCACCAAATGTAATTACTGGTTATATAACCTATATTGAAATGTTGGCAATATTCAATAACATGACCTAAAGTTGGAAAATGTCATCTATTGGGTTTTAGGTAAAGTGTTCATTTTTATGGGTGTTTGGGGAACATTGGCAGCAGTCACACTTAAGGCTTTTGTCCAAAATGGAAGATGCACAATCTTGTTCACGTCACATTTGATGTACGAGTGTGCTATCAAACCTGTTCAGTATGTTGCACTGTCACGTTTGAGATGGTTCTACTCTGCACCCGCAGAGAACAGCGATGGTGTTGACCTTTACAAATGTGCTCAGTGTCAGATTGCTGCCTTACCCTCAGCTGAAACCTCTCTCCCCAAAAATATGTTGGATGATTGCTTTGCAATCGCCTCTATTTAATAACTTTTGTCTACTGCTTCCATTCATTTGAATGAAATGACTTCTTCATTAAAAAGGTCAAGTCATGTTGTGTTTATTCCTTCCAAAGGGGTAAAATAAGTACGTAACATGCTTATGAAATAGTTTAAGGCATTCGTCTTCTGTCAGAATCAGACTGGCAATAAACTACACTCACTGAGCACTTCAATAGTAAAGTATCTAATTAACTAGTGGTAAGAAGGCATCTCAGTGCATTTAGGCACGTAGAAATTTTCAAGATGACCCGTTGAAGTTTAAACTGGGCATGAGAATGGAGATTCAAATAAGTTTGAATGTGGTGTGGTTTTTGATGCTAAACAAGCTGGTTTGAGTATTTCAGAAACTGCTAATCTACTGGTGTCTTTTCCACACAATCATCTCTGATTTGCAGAGAATGGTCTGAAAAAGAGTAAAATATCCAGTGAGTTCTACAATTGAAAATGCCTTGTTGATGCTAGGTCAGAGAGAAATGGTCCCAAACTGCCCAGAGTTGATAGGAAGGCAGCAGTGACTGTAATAACCACCCCGATAGCCACTCCTATCACAATGGCCAGAATTCGCACAGAATAACCAAAACTGGGCAACAAAAGCTTGAAAGACTGATGAGTCTTGATTTCTGATGCATTATTTAGCGTAAACGGTTTGAAAACATGGATCCATCTTAGTTTGTATAAACAGTTCAGGCTATGGGTGGTGGTGTAATGGTCTAGGTCAGTGGTTCTTAACCTGGGTTCGATCGAACCCTAGGGGTTCGGTGAGTCGGTCTCAGGGGTTCGGCAGAGCCTTCGCCATGACATGCATGGCTCATTTTGTGCACCAGTAAAAAAATCACATTTTATTTTTCACTAAAGAGGGGTTCAGTGAATGCGCATATGAAGCTGGTGGGGTTCGGTACCTCCAACAAGGTTAAGAACCACTGGTCTAGGTGATGGTTTTTTTGGCATGCGTTGGACCGCCAAGTGAGCAACATTTAAATGCTGCAACCTACCTCTGTTCCTTTGTGACCACGGCAGCAGGAAAATGCACCACGCAAAGCTCAAATAATCTCAATATGGCCCCCAGTCATCAGATCTCAATCCAATAGAGCACCTTTGAATCTATAAAAAGGTGCATTTACATCATGGATGTGCAGCTATGTGGACCATAATCTTTGAGGAACATTTCCAGCAACTTGTTGAATCTATGCCGAGAGGTCCAGCCCAGTGCTAGCAAGGTCGGCCTAATGAAGCATGTGGTAAATAAATATAATACTAAGTGCACGGGTGGATTATTAACAGTTTTGTTTCTGCTGTGTTTTATGTGCAGTGAGACTTTCACACCACACTGAGAAGAAACAAGTACACAGAACTAAACGTTGCAGGGTTAGTCCACTGATTCGGTTCCTTTACCCAGCACACAACCAGAGCAACACTATAACTCTGCATTACACCAAAAAACAGACAATCTGAAATCTGCATGATGTACGTTTAATTATTTAAATGAGCCAAACATTGCTATAAAATAACAAAGTTGAGTCACAGTACATAAATATTCATTTTACTGTATTGGATCGTTAGATCAGAAGTTGTAAGGTTATATCGTTGACAGACAGCTTGACATTTTGTTTGATCGTTATTTAATTTTTTTCAATACAAGCATATTATTGCCCACAATATTTTTTTTAATTTACTTGTACCAATTTTGTCCACTTTGTCTAGCGCATCGCTGTACTTGGCAAACATAATCACAATATACTGACACAATATTGGAAGGGCAACACAGTTTAATTACACCACAATATAAAATAAACTAAAAGAATTTCTTAACAACAGTCTATGTGCAAATATTGCATTACTGGCACTGTTTCCTGCACATTCAAGTACCTGTCAATATTTTAATATTGACCAAGGATTTAGATATACACTTTTCATAAATACCCAGACAGGTGAAAATATTATACTCCTCTCTACATCTAGCCCAGTATTGTAGTTTTATTGATTTGGATGCAATAGTTGAAGAAGAACAATAACAGGATTTACACAGATTTTTCAGTAAACTTAAAATCCATCTTATTCAAAGGGCTTTTTAAAAAAAATCTGTTTTATAGTGAGATGCAAAATCAGTAAACCTGATGGATTCAACTATAGTTCTGATAGCAAAAACAGCAATCTTACAAGCAGTTATATTAAAATTAAACAGCCGATCTTTAAAATCACTCCATCCTTTGATATTATTCTGTTAGGTCCCATTCTCACATGTTAATAATTCATTGTGCAATGACAAACAAAGTTTATTGGATCTGTTCTGACTGATTTCCCCTGTGCCATTTGGCCTCCCCTGCTGGATTATACCGGGAGGCAAAACAGCTGCTACATAATAGATAAAAAGTAAATTATTTCCTGTGATGGAAAGCTAAAGACATGGGATGTCTACAAGGACTGTGTGACAGTGTGTGCTATGATCATGACCAGAATGTACCGTGTTTAATGCACAGTGAAACCTGAGGAAAATGAACCACAGTGGAGGAAACAGCCCTGAGGTGGGAAAAAGCTTGCTAATGATGCCACTTTCGGCTTGTTGTTGCGTCTCTGCAGCTACATCTTCTTGTTTCTGACTACAGGTCTTCAGTTGTCAGGAAAATTTCATTGTGTGTGGGGTTCTCCATAATGAAGTGGTCATCACCAGTGTCGTCCTGGATGACAGGGAAAAAGGTCAATCAGCATTTTCCAAAATACAGGAGTCTCTATGTTTTAAGCTTTGAGAAGATCCCGTGTCTGGATTAGTGTTATGGACAGTTAACAGGTTTCATTGAGACCACACTGGTGGAATCTTGGAATGGTTTGATGCGCTAAATTCGTCGTCTGTGGCATAACTGTTAGCCTTGAACGTGACTGTGTCAGTAGCTGATAGGACTAATACTTTCTTGTATTGCTACTTTTACTTAAGTTAAAGGTCTGATTGCTTCAACCACATCTGCTGATGTTATTCTCCCCAGACGTTTCAATTCCGTCTCCAGTAAATGCTTTTAATGATCCACACTGCGCGCTGCAAATGCCCCCTCATGTTTACTGGTTTAGAAAAGTTTTGCGTCCCAAATTGGCTATTAAGAGGTAACGGTTGTAAGGAAAGCTTTATGCCAAAAAGACAATTTAACAGAAATGGGCACTCGTCAGAACTCAGCATCATGTACGATCATCAGATTTTTAAGATTTCTTTAGTATTAAAAAAAATTCAGTAATAGTTGTGAATATTACACAAATTACACATTGCTTACAAGTTTACATTATTTAGTTTAGTTTATACTTCTTTCATATATGTTTGTTCTACAAGTATTAATAACATTTTTCACAATGGTGCATTATTAAAAACGTGCATTACAGTTACATCCAGTTTCTCTCGTATAGTACTGATTATTACCCACTTTCACCTTTTTTAATCATTTATGAATCTGGTTTACATAAATACATTTTTTGTCACTTAATTAAGAAACAAAGTCATAAGACAACACGTTTGTGTGTCTACGAATGCCATATGCTTCTATAAATGCGAATCATTTTATTAATAATTAATAACTATTTTAAATATTTTGCAGTCTATAAAGAATTCATCATGGTTTAATAGCTTCTTTTCCCTGCAGGGACACAAAAGTAACTGAACTAACAAAAAGCAAGTAAAACCCAAAAGCTCTCAATTTTTATGTTGTTATGTTATTTTTAAATGTATCTATTTGTTGAAAATCATATGGAAACTAGTTAGTTATTTTCATTCAAGTATTAATTAATTATTGTGGCCCTGGTAAGTTTTGAACTGTTCCTAGCAAGATGAAAACATTTCATTTCATCGTAAATCGACTGAAATGTACAGAACGATTAAAACAAATACTTAATTGCTATATTGTGATTAAACCGTACTGTATGTGAAACCTGTTTAAACGTCAGCTGTGTTGGTCTGCACTATGTGAAGCTCCAGGCTTAATTTGAATACTTTAGTTTGTATTTAAAAAAAGAAAGGAAGACATTTTAATGTTTGTTGTCATGTCTGACAGCCTGATGTAGCTGCTATTATGTTTTTAGCGTTTGTGAAGTTTGGATTTGTGCAGTTATTCTTTCATTTATTTTGTTGTTTTAATCATGTTAAGTCGGCTGCAGTTTGATTTTCTTGCTTTACTGCCGGTATGTGTGGGGCCCATGTGACGTAGTGGCCGAACATAATCAAGCCTCATGATTATTTGTATGCTTTTGAGTGTAATTACTTACTTCGTCTTTCTCTTTGTAGTTTTTCTCTGAGCTGCGATAGGACACCACATGGATCAGGGTGTAGACTCTGAAAACAAAAAGGCACAAGGATGAAACATGAGGGGAAAATGTGGGAAAATGAAAATGAAGAAATCGATGGATAACAGTGACAAGGACAAAGCCATTATAACTCTCCATAAAGACAGAACTCAAAGACTCCCTGCTCATGATTGCGGGGTGGGGGGGGTGGGGGGTGGGGTTATTCAGTGCCAGATTAATAACTTTGATTAAATTTCTCTGCTTCTCAATCAAGCCTGCTGGATTGTCCTGCTTCATTTTCAAGGTCACTAAATTAGTCAAAAAGTACAACCTGTGAGGAAAAAAAATAAAAGTTAAATGTGAAATGATGTTATTACCTGTGATATAACATGGCCAGAAACTGCACAATGAGAAGAATAGCAAAAGACAACAGAAACATCAAAGTGAGAGGCTCCACCTGTCAGAAAAAGAGCAATAGAATGGATTACTAATTACATCAGATGTTACAGGAGTTCAAACAATTATTTAAAAAGAATCACAATCCTTCTTTAACTGCAGCACATGCATTTAGGAGTGTCTGTTGTGGGTCCCAACCTTGAGGAATTCATCACTTTTAGTTCCATTGGGAAAATACTTTGGGATCCTGATGCTGATGACATCATTTCCAATGGCCTGCAAGAAGAAGGTAGCTACCACCCAGAGCACGTTTATGATGAAATACAGGAAGACGGCCTGTGGAGAGGTAAGAGAATTTAATATTTGATTTCGTTTTGCCACATTTCAAGTGGATAATTGTTTTTAAAGGTTTCACTCCCAACCTGCAACCTGACGCATCAGAGTATTTTTTCATAATGATTTGGGATCATTCATTTGTTATCATTGTCATCATCAGAGTGCTGACCTTGTTTCTCAGTGACTTTAGTTCTCTGTTGACTTCCTCCTGATGTTCTTTAGAGTGAGCGATTGGTTTCAGGTAGCGCTCGATTAGCTTGTTCCAGAAGTCGTTCTCATTCTAAACACACAAAAATGCACACAGTTCAATAAAAAAAATTTAATTGATCACTTTTTTAACTGACTAACTCCATTTAGCAAATATAAATTTTATTTTCCTTAGAAGATCAGAAATCTGCTAATGAATAACATTTCAGGGCGGTTGCTTTGTTCACTATACCTTAATTACTGAAAACGAACGGCAAAATTTAGAAACATTTACATCTACCGTGCATTGTGAAGTAGTAATACTGTGTTTAAATACTCATTTTAAATACAACTTTTTGTATCTACCTCTATCTCACAGACCCGACAGCTGAATAAACATCTTACCTCTTCTAGCTTTTGCACTTGTGGGGCAGCGAGTGTTTTCTCAATGGCTAGCTTTACTCTCTTTTCCAACTTTTCCATTCGATTGGTCTTAAGGGTTTGCCGTGCCTGAGACACAGAGAGAAGTCAGGTCAGTTATGTATTTTCTGCAGCAGCAGTTTTCAGAAGTTTTCAGAAGAATAGAAACTCTGGAAATCAGGTTTCCTCTCAAATTAATTTCATTTTGTTTTAAAAGCAACATGTCATTATTTTATTTACACCAAAGTTGTCATCACCTGTCTGTTTAGCGCAAGTTGTAACTCCTCCAGCTGATAGTCTGAGAGAACGTCTTCAGGCCCCACTGAATTGAGCTCTACATTGAGTGTGTCTGTTAACATCAGCACCAAGTCTTCGCACACTTCATCGTAATCTTTGTTACGGAGTGCATATCTGAGGAGAACAAAAGCAGTTTAACTACACAACTGCAGCTTTGCCATCGGGGTAATTGTACAGCATCTTACACAAACGTAGTTTTAGTGTAAATGTTAATTATTCTTGTAAAAATGCCTGCAAGTGAACAACAAAAACATGCAAATACTTGGATGATGTTTATTATTTACCGTATTTGTTCTTGTAGATTTCTCTTCATGTTGAAGTATGTCAGCTTTTTCAGAAATTCTTCCTTCACTGGGTGCACCCAGTCTGCATACACATGAAAACACACACACACACAGATAGCATCATTACTCTGTTTTATATGCTACATAATGTATAGTATATAATGATCCACAGCTACATGTATAGCTGGAAATTACAGTGTGGTGCACTCAGGACCTAAATGCATTTAGAGTGCTTCTCACCAGCGGCGGGAATCTCTGCCTCACGAATCATATAGTCATCATCATGATCACTGTCTTCTTCATCAGATGAACTCATGCTCCTGTTTTCAGCACCATCGTCACTGCACACAGCACACATGCACTTATTGTGAGCTTCTTAATTCCAGCGCACATCTCATTTTGTCCTTATAAACAGCTGTGTTCAGTATGAGACTTGAATGGAACTGTGTTATTTTCAAGGCCAGTAGTATATTGGATTTCTGGTAAAATAATTAATTAAATTCAATTTGATTTATATAGGGCCAGATCAGCCTGTGAGCGAACAACATTAGAAATGACTGACCAAATAAAGGAGGAGAAACAACCACGACAACAACAACAGAACGCTACCTGCTACTGGAACCCAGGTCACTGCTCTTTGCTGCCTTCTTCCTCAAATCATCAACTAGAGGTCTTGCAATCTCTTCCTTGGCTTCTTCTTTCTTGGCGTGTTGTTTGGTGTGAGGCTCCAGCATTAAGGCTGGGTGTAGAGGTGTTTCGTTTTGGGTGATTGGATTGGCTGGGATGTGCTGTATAATCTGACCCGCGAGCTGCTGAAATATCAGACGCTCTGTTTCCTGGGTTATCTGTAAAGCAACAGAGTTCATTAATCCATTCATCCATCACCTGCTGTCAGGTATGTCGGGAACTGTAACCATACCTGTATCTTCATGTCCCAGCAGCAGCATCTACAGGTTTTGTCACAGAGAAGATTGTGTAGTTTCTTCTGCTCTACACCTCCCCTAATGGACAGACAGATATGAGGATGTATGGTCACAAAGAGTGATTGATATGACAAGATTTAAAAAAAAAAATCAATTCCCTGCTGTCTTATTTGTTTTTGTTTCATGGATGAGTGTCAAATATGGAACAGGAAGTGGATGAACTAATGGATTTGGTCAGCTAAAAGTTCTGCACGACTATATATACACACTTTCAGGCTAAGACTTCTCTAAAGGCTGAGGCTTTTTTCTACTCTTCGATCCTTATGATGTCAAAGACAGGCGATATTCTTGATATGGTCATTTTAGGTCCAGAGCTCTGGCTGTAAGCACAGCAGCTCCTCCACCGACTCTTCAGATCTTATGAACTTTACACAGTAATGTTGCGTTTTGGGGAAATGCAACATTTCTGTTTGAGATTTGAATTTGTTATAATTTTCCATTCTTATTTTGATCCCTATAATATTATTGCTATTTCATGATAATTAATTAAACAAACAGTGGTCTAAAATAATGCATTACTTGTTGGTTTCCCTTGTGCCCCAGGACACATTGTTCATGTTAACCAGCGAGTAGATGGTCAAAAGGAGATATCCACTGGGGATGCAGATGAAATACATCAGACCATAGATAATCAAGACTGCAAGAAAGAAAAGGAAACAAAGCCAAAAAATGTCACATGACATGAAGCAACATCACACAAAAAATGTGAAATAATGCTTAGAACAATAATAATGAACATACAAAACTCCTCAGGGTGGAGTAAAGCTGTTATCAAGTACATGATTGCCATTGAAATCAAAAACAATCCAGTGGGGGTCAAGAAGGTTTGCTGAATCACCATGTCACCTAAAAGAGAAAAAGGCATTTGCACATTTAATGGACATTTATTTGAAAGATATGAGACTGCAACAACATACAGTCAAAAAACGATTCTACCCACCAATGATGGAAAAGAAGGACGCAGTCATGAGGAATGCATACAGAACACTCATGATGCCGGCAATGGTTATTTGGGTATTCGACTTGGTTAAAAAGCAAATGAGGATGTAGAACACGGGGGGAACGCACGCGACGACGATGGAGAGTGTACCAGTGAGTCTGAAGACAAACTGGAAAGCACCTGGAAGGAAAAGATGGAGGGGGAGGAGAGAAGGAGAAATAAATGACTGATGTAAAGTTATTAATGCACAAAAATTATTAATGCAGATGGGCTTGGCAAAGTGAATTTCCCTGTAGTTACCATTACAAGTTATTACTAAGTCTGCCTTCAGTTAAGCCAAGTGTTTAATGAAAACTGGTGGTTCACACTGTAGTTACCTGCATTAATGACTGCATTAAAGTTCAGATTAGAAATATTTGTTCCAGGTTTTGCTTCCAGGATACATCTTTACAAACCACGAGAACTCAAATTTTTAAACTCACTTTACATAATTAATGTTTCATCCTTTTTTTTCTTGTCCTTTTTACTGTTTTTGTGGATGCATACAGGTATTCGCATTTGGAATAGTACAAATGTGGCAATTTTCTATTAAAAAAATATAGCACAAACATCTGCCCAGACTTGAATTTGGTAGGCAATGGTCAGAGGTCATTAGGACCTCAAACAGGCCACCAAGCCATAATTCAGAATAAATAAATACATAAATTAATTATGGCAACATTTCCCAGACAAGTTTAAACAAATGATAGAAGAATAATATTTCACGTGCTAAACAGTGGATTGAAACAATGAAATCAGTGTGGTCTACCATACTACACAATGTGAACCCTAATAAGGAACTTTGTAAACGCCAGTTCTGGTAAGTGCGGTATAAAGAATTTGCATAAAATGACATGCAACAAAGATTATACCATACAGTAAAGATGTTAATGTGTGACATGCAGTGAACTGGATCAGAAGGATTTTAACAAGTCTTGTGCGTTTCCATTTGCCGGTGATAAAACTAAGTTTATTGACACCATAAGGAACAAGTAAGGCATCTGAATTTGGTTCAGTCAAATCTTTAAACAAGTTATTATACAGCTTACTTTATGGGAGCGGTCTTTAAATGAAACCACTATACCATATCTATTGTAGTTGTGTTTGCTCAATTACTTTAGTTCTGTTTCCTTGTTGCAGAGTAGCATAATTTAAAGACAGTCACGGGTTTCTGAGAGAATCTGTAGGATTTACTTCCCTAACGGAACTTTTTATATATTTCAAAACCTAAAAAAGTGTTTGAAAGCTGAAAGGATAAGAGATAAACTGCAACTTAATGGCATGAATAATGGTGATAAATGTGTTAGAGTCATTAACTAGACTTAAACCTACTTGCTATCATGAGAGTTACAGAGGCAGGTCCCAGGATAGAAGATCCAACAGTGAACATCTGGTAGAAGACGTAAATCCCTGAGATGGACTCGTTTCTCTTCACTGTCTCTGGACCACTAAGATTCACAACCACAAAAGAGTTAGTATGGCAGTAGAAGTGTTTGTAGGATTTATAGCCTACAAACATAACCAGGAAACCATCAAGCTAAGAATGAAAAATTTTCTCTTTTTTTTTTTAATGTTTTAAGTAAAAAGCAGGATGGCTATAGAATGAAACCCTGCTATTATTAATAACATGTAACACTAGCCTGTGGAGAAGGTCCAGTGTATTAGCCAATGTTGAAGGTCCCCATCGTCTCCTCTGGTTGTAAAACTCTTCAAATTCCTGTGGTGAGTTGGTGTATGCATCTGAAGCAGCATTATACTCGACTCGCCAGCCTTGTTGCAATAGCAAAGTACACAGCCATCGATCCTCCCCTAGAAGAGCACACACGAGACACCAAGAGTTTAAATGTCAAAACACTAAGAGTACAAACTAGACGAGGTAAAAAAGTCTACTGATCCTTTTGGTTGCGTTTACCAACCTTGATCATACTGCACATATTCTTGAGCTCTTTGTGCAGTTGTTGAGTATCTTTTTAAAACATGGTCATCCATCAGGGCCGACCCTCTGAACAGACTGAAGCATCCCGGACTGCACAGCACAGAACCAAACACATGCTCTGCTGTCTTCTGGAGCCAGTGACCTACTGCATACTCAAATTTCTGGTACCACACCATGGGACCTGGGATGGCAGAGAGGCAGATGAGAGGAGAGATGAAGCAAAGGAGGTTGAAGAATAATAGGCATTTGGAAAAAAGTACATGTAGTACGTTGTTTCTAAGTTAGTCCATCATATATACAGAGCTTAAAAGAACACTGCAGAAGCAAAAATCCCACTAAATGCTGATGTAGGGAATGTCAAGAACTAGAGTGGACCTATGAAATATACACGATTTCCAGTTTATCAAAAGGCTTTCTTTAAATGTTTATTTTTTAAATGAAATACATTTAATGATACATCAGTGGCAATACATATGAAATGCCCACTCACCCATGCCAGTAGGATGGATTCTACCACATGCTGCACCTACATTGTCATACATCCTCAACCTGTGAACACAAATATGTTTTATAAATTGACATGTTTGACAAGCAACAATAACTAAAATCGACACTTTCTAACTGGATGACTAAATAGCTCATAAAATGAGTATTTGTGGTATTTGTTGTCTACAATAGCATCAGTGATTTATGGAGGAAAATGATGTAAATACTGAGCCATGACAGATTTTAAGAAGTTGACTGTTCTGCTGCTCACCTGTCTACAAGCAGAATCACAGCTTTAGGGTGGAAGTCAGTGTCTCCGTCAAGAGCAAGAATATACGTGTTGTCGTCTGAGATGAACTTGCGTTTGTTGTCGTTGTCATACTGAGGCAACACGAAAGTCTCACTATCCAGAGAGACCAAACTGGCTCTGGAAAAGTTATTCAATTGCTAAAAAAAAAAAAGATAGGTCATTGAAAAATTATAAGAAATTATACACAATGCCAAAATAAGTTGACTCAAACAGCTGAAAAGTCTTACTGGGATCTTTGAAGGGTTCTTCACAATGTAGCCTTTCCAGCCAAGCAGGTAATACATGTACATTATCTAAGAAAAAAGAAAAAAACAGCAGTATTGAATGTTAAAATCCAAGAACAGCCTTTTGGAGACTCACTGTTTAATAGTCTAGATGACTTGACAGAGGTGATTTGTCAAATTAATTAAACTTTTATCACACAGGTAGAAAATACAGAATGATTATACCAGCAATACTAGCAAGCATGTTTTAAATTTTAACTAAGCATTTTCATACATTTACAATTAGAGTTGAACACACATTTAATTAACAGCACTTCCAGTATCTCAGTATATTTACTACAGTCCAAATCATTATTAATAATGGCATGCAGCACAATAGAGCAACACAGTTTCTTATTTTGAAATACTGAACAGCACTGAAATGATTTCAGCCATTTATTTTCATGCCTAAGATATATATAATATATATATATATATATAAATAAAAATATCTAGTTTTGGAGTTGCTGCTTTTCTATCCCATATTCAATAGTAAATAGTTTTTTGAGTAAAACATATATTTTTGACACATTTGAGTAATAATAATGAGTGTTGAAGAACCCGTCCCACTGTGTGAGGTTATAGAATAGTAGAATCAGACCATACACATGATGGGTCCATTCAAGCTCATACAATTCCAATACATGAAAAAAGAAAACAAGTCTGCATGTTTGAGTGAGAGAACTTGGTTTTTAGTGTATTTCACAATCACATACACATAAATAGGGATATAGAGATAGAAACTTTCACAGCTAATCTGTACCTGGGACCATCTTTTTTTGTTCCTGATGAGTAGTTTGTCTTTTAGGTGAACATAGAGCATGTTCCCTTCTGGCAGAACAAACATCAACCTGCCACCGTAGGGAGTCTCAATGATCGACACATCGTCAGGCTCTTTGTTGGTGAAGACCCTGAACGGAGGGATGTGTAGGTGATCAGTTTGAAAGATGGATAAAGAGAGACATGCAGATGTACACACATATATTTAACTGTGGGGTTATCTCACCTGTAAACTTCAATGACAACATGGATCAAGTCATTAACATAACTATTAACCAGCCTCTTGTTTGTGTCATCGTCAGTCATGAAGGCATCGTCCATTAAAATGTGACACTCAAAGTCAAAACAGTCCTTGTGATCTTCCTTTGGATCCCCTCGATAACGGTCCAGCCTGAAACAATAACAGATGACTGTATAACACAGCAAAAGCCTTTTCATTTAGGTCTTATTTTTAAGTGTGAACAGTCAGTGCACAGCAGGAAATAACAAGAATGACAGGAAAATGCATTTTTTAAATGTTAAGCAGCCCAAACACTTGGCATTTTAGGCCTTTGAATATATTAGGTCATAAGCTAATGAATTTGACCTTTTATTTACATTTTTAAGAACCACTTTACATCAGACTGAGAGGCTCTAAATGCCTCTCTGGTTAAAAATTTCACCTGTGTACTGACACCTGCCTGGTGCGAAATTAAACAGGTGGAGGTAAATCAAACCCATATTTTAATACGCTGTTATATTGCTCTTTAATGATATGTAAAAGAGAAATTAAACCCACGCTGTGTATGTGATACTAGTACACCTGGGGCTAGATGCTTTAAACTCAAACTCGTTATTTTCATCAGAATTATAAAGCCGTGCTTAAGCATGCTTGTTGTTAAATCTCAGTCACTGTGGATTTGTATGCAGCCTGATCTACTTTATGTCTGTATGTGCAGATAAAATATATAATGATAAGAAATGTGATAAGAAGTTCTCATCATAGTGACTGGGGTATGCACATGCATGTTTTTGTGCCTACACTTATTTATTTGTCTGGCCCCTGATGTTTTCAGAGGTACTGGCTCTAACCTGAACATGGAGGTGAGAATCTTCAGCATCTCGTCGTAGGTCTCATGCCACATGGTGGCGCACAGATAGATCACACACTTCTGCATTTCATCATGGCTGTTAAGGAGAGGAGAAGTTGTAGCAGAATTTTTAAACATTTCATGCTGTGAACACGCACATCTTAGAAGCATCTGCTATGGAGGCTCATTAATGTTATACACCCATTGTGGAAATGGCTTCATAAAATGTGCCACATGTGCAGCTGCAGTGAATTTGGGGATGCAAATAAGCGAGTTTCCAATTTTGTTGAGGTCGCAGATGAACATCAATTGTTTTTGGGTCATGTCTGTGTGTATGTCTTTACACTGAGACGTGCTCTGCTAGCGACACAGTTTGCATGAACTCAACTTCAAATGCATTTTTTTCTACCTATACTTCAAATAAATTATTCACTGCATAATTGCATACTGCCTTTCCTGTTGAAGAAATGTCTGTGCCTCTACTGCATTTGAAAAGTTATCACCCATTATGATTGATTTTTTTTTTTTTTAGGTTAATTTATGGCCACACTGAAATAATGTTCAACAGGGAAGCTATTCTCAGATCACACTGACCTTTCTTGGGTTTTGGCTTTTGGAACCTTCATCTTGGTGTTGAGTAGCAGAGACAGGTCAATGAAAGCAGATTCATACAATCGACGAACAAAGAGCTGAGATGTTCTTTCTATACGCTGGACCTAATGGAAGGTGAACCACAAAGCTATTTAAGTGTATGTCATTTTTAAAAAAATCAGATCTCAAAAACAATATGCTTTAATATGTTGTGGTGTGGCTTTTCTGGGAGTTAAAATAAAACTTCCAAATAAAGAAATGACTGAATTCATTTAAAGCATACATCTTCTCACAGCCAATTGAGTGAAAGTGTGTGCATATGCGCTGTGTTTTTTTCTGATACCTTGATCTTCCATACGTAGTAGGTACATGTGACGAGGCCTGACCACATGCACACTCCCTCCAGTGCCAGCATGGCAAAAGGCCATTGAAAGTAGTGGCTGTCAATCAAATGGTAAATAAATATTTTGAGTGAAGTGTGCAAAGATAAGAAATACAGAAGATATCTGTACTTAATATATTGCTATAGGACATGGCAGATGAGGTTGGACAATAAATACTTCCATTTTATTCGCATTAAAAAAAATTTATAAATGACCAGGCTGCTTGAAGTGTAAGAAGAATTAGTGACTTGAAAAACTCACATGCTACGTTTCATTAACACATTTCTCAGCATACAAACACACCTGTTTAGTGAAGTCCGACACATGCTCCTAGTAAGCTCGAGTAAGACCGCAGACGTGTTTTTGGAGTTCAGATAGAGCAACTTGTCACAAAATTCTGCAATAAAACAAACATTTTTTTTTTTTAGCTTTATTACATGTAGTTTAAATAACTAATTTATTTATAATTATAACAATTTATACATATAAATGATACAGTGCATCAGAGGAGTCATGGTGTATTTTTTCAAAGTGTATTTTCATGATGAAAATATTGAGCTACTTAAGTGGAAACAACGTTAAAATTCCTGGAAACTCCCCTGTGCTGAAGCGACTCATTAAACAATTAAAAACTGAATGCAAAACTTATTGCAAGTGAATTTTTTATGAAGGTAGTTCAATTTGTCTTGACCTAAAAAAAAGAATAAAGAAAAAGGAAAAACTCACCTATGATGCTTTCTGCTTTTGTCCCATTATCCAGTTTCCATCCCAGTGTAAAAAACAGCACTATTCCCAGCAGTAGCATTGCAGGTCCAGTGCAACATAGAGGAAGGGCAAAACTCATCCTGACAGAATGAATCTTACAGGCCACAACTCCAAACCAGTGGCAGGCTGCTGAGCAGAAGGCCTGAGACAGAAGATGAGGGCAATATTTATTAAGCCTAATTTACAGTCATAAGGACAAAATTAAGATTGTAATGTACTTAATTTACACGTTAGACCATCCTACCACCATTAAAATATGTTTCTGAACCAATTCTTTGTGGAAAAGTAAGAAAGAAGTGCAAAAAAGTGCTTTACACTTCAAAACTCAGATCATAATTGGAACATGTGATCATTATCATGCCTCGGGCAAGTAAGTAGTGGATACAGAGACCCCTGACTGATTAAACCTGCGGCTGCTAAAGAGTCTGTGTGAATGAGATTTGATTGGTTTAAGTAAGTTTTGTCTTATTAAGTAATTAATCTAGACTAAACCTGCTGAGAGCCATAAAAAGAAAATGATCAAATGCAATAATGGGGAAAAAGTGCTTTTTGCTAAATCACCATCAGACACAGTTTTGTCTGCTACATGCAGTGATAAATCAGATTCTACATTTATGGCATCTAGTCTTCCTACAGTAATTTTAATACATGTTGCATGCTCTCTTCCTTCTACTTACTTGTAAGAAAAACAACACTAGTCCTGTTTTCAGGAGTTCTCCGTCACGCAGGATAAAATTGTCCCATATGATGGTTTTCGCAATTAGCTTGTGGTAGATCAGGTATACGGCCCCTAGAACAGACAAAAACAATTTTAATTTTACATGCTTGCCACATTTAAAAATGCACCCCTCTTTCACTCAAATCATTTAGTTCACAATGAAACTATTTTTTATCACTGTTCTTTGTTTGTGGTCAAGTAAATATTGTTATGGTATAGAAATACATTGATTTAAAAAAATACTGTAAATAATAAGAGTGGTAACGTTTTAAATTCCTGCAGTGATAGAAGAAACAATTTAATCTGCAACGTGTACAGAGATACGGTACAGATAACATAAATCTGCACTGTTCTGTAGATTGGGTCATCTACCAATCGGAAGCTTGCGTTTAACTATCTGTAGGCAAGATACTGAACCCTGACCCCTGATTTGGGTGTAACTGGGTCATTAGCTTGCAGTGCTTAGTTACAGTAGAAAAAACAAATCAGCCCATGTATCAGAACATTTGCAATAATAATTTTACAAGTTAAGAAATACATTGGATTTTAAATAAATAAAAATAAAAGAGAACATATTAATAGTGGTTTATTGTGCAGAATAGAAAACCTAGATTTACTAATACTGAAAACAACAACTGAAGAATTCATCACAGCTGGAGAACATCCTCTGCAATCCATCTGCACCCCTGACATCACAGAAATCTGTTTGTTCTCCAGTGCGAATGTGGGAAATTAGATTTTTTCATCACGCGTCCAGTGCAGAGTGGGTGTAATTTTGCCAGCATGTTTTTTTTTCTCCTCTCCATTCATTGCGTCAATACAGACATTGATGGCAAATAATTACCTATCACTAATATCCTCAGAATGCTGCTGATGACAAACACAAAGTCTCTGAAACCATCCAGTTGTGACAACGTATCCTGTGGGATAAGAGAGGAAAAAAGATCCTCAGTGATCGTGTAAAAAAAAAAAAAAAGTTTCCTTATCATAAACATACAGACTTGGAAGAATGCAAGCTAGCTGAAGCTCCACTATAGAAAAACAGCGTACCTGCATGCGGTTGGTTGCTTGTAGTGAATTTTCCCACCAGCACAACGAGACAAGGAGGGAAGAGAAAATTCCAAGTGCCACGTAGATATAGCAGTCAGAACCCTGTCTGTCCACATATGACGTTACACGGACATAGTAGTCAATTCCCAGCATGCAGTAACCTGTTGGTCAAGTTAGTCAGTTAATAAATGCATATCTAAACTTTCTCTTATATCAGTAGATACAGTGTATATGGAATACGCTGTATCCACTGTCTATCCAAATGTCCTAAAAACACACCTATCACTCACATTTTCAGCTCCATAATATTATTCTTGGACTCTTCATTACAAAATAATCCCTATTTATCTCATTCTGAGGTACCTTCTCTCTCTTTTTTCCGAATACTTGAAACTTTGGCAAAGTTTAATATAAGTTTGCCAATATTTATACATTTTTTATACACCATATTTTTTTTAAAATCAATCATGGAACTTGGAGCTTGCAAGCTTGGTGCTAGATTTGAATCTTAAGCATCAAAACTTGACAGAGTTGTTGTTTTGGCAGTTAAGACGTTTTACATCATTTATATGAGGCAGTTGTTGTAATGAGGGTGACAGAATTACTGTGTCAGAATTGGATAAACAAGACAACAATGGAATGATAGTTTAAAAGAGCTGACAGACAATTAGTAGCAGATCAGTTCAGTCAAAGCCTGAAAACACAAACCTTGATTGAGAAGTGTTCAAACAATTGGGAGAAACGAGTGACGTACAGAACTAAGAAAATAACTGTCGACTCTACTGCTTTCTGCTTCATTCACTCCCTACCCCTAATTTGTGAGCAGGTAAGGTTTGCCAACATGACTGTTAAACCTCCTACTATACCTGCTGTGAGCTAATTATCATAAAATGTAATTAAGGATTATATTATATTTAATTTTTGTAGGTTTTTTGTGTTTTCACCACACCGAATCTATGAATGTTCAGGGGACAAAGCTAAAAAGAAAGCCAGGGAAACAAGCTTGCACATAGAAGCTAATTTAAAAGGAGTTACCAATAGAGGTGAGTATGAGGGAGCAGATTGGGAACACAATTTTCCAGTTATCTCGCTGTAGTCTGAATATTATCTGCATAATTGCAGACACAATGCAGACTCCTCCACCGATGAAGAGATTAGTCAGGACGTCAAACTGAGGCATAACCACCAGCACGAGGACTGAAGTACCGAGAGAGACCAGGACCTCAATGAGGCAAATCTGGAAAAGACACAAAACCAGAAAGATGTCCTCACTTATGCAGTGTTTCTATTGGTTTTGGACATGGAAATAGAAGCCATTAAAAATACTTTATATTCACCATTAATTTGTATCATTACCATCAAATGTACATTTTACTTTTTTTTCTTTTCTGTCTTTTGACCTAAATAAACCTTTCTGTTATCGTCTGTATAATTCTTACAGAAATGGCAATAAATACACAAACAAGAACAACATAAATAAGAATAAGACAAAATTCTCTTTATAGCATTTTGTTGAAAATACTATTAGAAGATAAACTCATGATTAATTAACTGTGCCCAATGGGACCTACTTTGTGCCAAAGATTAACAAAAAAAACCTTATTACTAAGTTTGTCTGTAACGATTTGTAATTTTACATTTTTCTGCTGTCTAGTTATAGGTACATAAACTAAAAATATGTAGAAAAACATACAAATGCCATGATCTTCATTTTGGGTGGTACAAAGCTCTTGAAGGAACATCGCCACAGCGATTTCAAAAAGACCAGGACGTTGGGGAAGACTAGGCAGAACATCATCATCAGCATGTAGAACTGTTTTTCCTTTGGGGTGCGCCGGGACATTGGACTGGACAATGTTGACAACACCAGCAGGGAGCCCTGAAAGGATATATGATCATTGTGTGTTAAGAAAATTCTATTTCCAGGAATAGGAACTAGATGGGGAATCCCAGTAAAGAGAGTGCTGGGTACAAAGGCATTCAGTACTGTAAACTCTGTCCTCTCATAAATAGCATGAATCTTCTTCGTGTTACTTTATGATCAGGCAGGCAGAGACAGATAAGCTTGTTGTCACATGATTTGTACTTTTCACACGATGCGTTCTTTGCTGAAATGCCTGAAAGAGTTTTTTAGACATACAAAACATAAATTGATTTGCAGAGTGCGCTCTGATGGATAAACTATGCAACATGAATTGGGAAATTTCTAATATAATATATCAGTCAGACTCTAATACAGTACACAGTGGTCTTATTTTCCATATATGGAACACAGTACAGACTCAGAGTTTAAGAAAGCAATACTACTGTTCAGTGGTGATCAAATGAATCAAAATAATCCAAAGCACTTTCAAGAAAAAAACCAAAAACACTAAAACAACAACAAAGCCATAGATGCAGATTTTTAAGTGTCTGTCTATGAAAGAAAATACTAGAATCTGAGGAGTTGGAGGCAATTTTGCTGTGTCCAAAGTCAGCATTTTTTAGCCAGAGCTTGGACTTCAGCCTCAGTGGTAACCAGATGAATAACTTCACAGAGAGAAAAAGATAAACTCACAAATGGTCCTACCTTTGCAACAACAGCAGTGGTCAAGACAGCTAACCCCACCAAAACAGCCACTAGATGTTGAGCCAGCTGGAAACATCTTCTCTTTTGTTCCTTCTCAGCTCCTGCGGGGTTCAGCTGGAATGGATCCCATGTATCCCTGGAAAATAGATATTGGTTGACTATAAAAACAGAAAACTAGAACGACTGTTTAATAATGTACTAAAACAATGGTTACCTAATAATCTATTAAAGTCAGTTGAAGGATGACAGAGAATTAATAATAGAGTAGAAATATCTTTTAGTTTCATCTATGTGAAAGAGAAAACACTGAGCTGTCTCAGTTTACTGATATTGAACTACAGCGCAGTGCCCTTCCTGATTTTTTTTGTCTTTTGTGTGTGCATATTTTCTTTATCCTCAAAAGTTTCAGATCGTCATAAAAAAAAACATAGACAAAGACAACCCTAGTAAATAAAAAATGCTGTTTTTAAACGATGATTTCGTTTATTTATCAATTATCATTAGGGTTGTGTGGTATGACAAAAATCTCATATCCCGATATAAGACATTTATCGTCCTGACAACGATATAAATCACAAAAATGTAATATTTTCTGCAAATTCTGTGAATCTTGGGCAATTCGACTTGCGTGAACTTTTTCCACTTTTTCCGTCCTTTACCTGGATTCGAGTGTTTTAACCAATGCATGAAACTATACATTTTTAGACATAAGTTGTAATGGCCTGTTTTCCTTCTGTCACCCTATCCGGTCGCAGCAGATGGCCGCCCCTCCCTGAGCCTGTTTGTTGTTTTAAATGTTGTACTGGATTCATGAGTTGTCCATGTGCTCTTGAAGTAATTTTGGTGGGCCTGCCACTCTTGTTCCAAATTTTCTCCTTTTGTGAATAATAACTGTTATTGTGGTTCATGGGAATCCATGGCTTTGTAACCCTTGCCAGACCGATAGATGTCAGAGACTTTGTCACACAGGTTCTGTTTATGTGACTTCTTGATTCCACAGGTCTGTCAGTAATCAAGGCTGCCTGGCAGGGCTAATCAAACTGAACTCAGGTTTCCCAAAAATGTGGTTAATCACAGTTAATTACTTTAACTAATATTGTTGCTCAACTTTAAAATTATAAATAATTTAGCCCCTCGTTATCTTGTTGATCTTCTTAGTCTATATGTCCCTGGGCTCGCCCTCAGGTCTTCAGCCCAATTACTCCTGGCTCAGCCTAGCTCTAGGCTTAAATCTAGGGGTGACCGTGCTTTTGCCCTGGTTGCACCGAATCTGTGGCACAACCTTCCTATCGCTTTCTGTGCGTCAGACTCCGTTTTATCTTTTAAATCCCGTTTAAAAACTCATTTATTCAACATAGCTTTTCCATCTAGTTAGTGTCCCTATTTTATATTTGGTTCAATTTCTTATTTATGTACTTTATCTTTTAGCTATATCTGTTCTTAGTACTTTGTTCTTATATTCCCTTCTATTGCCGTATAATTAGTGCCCTTAACCTGATGACATATGAGGTACTTTGTTAATAGTCTTTTATTTAATGTCTTAATTTTCCTGTTTTTATTGTAAAGCACTTTGGTGTACCGCTGGTCTTTTAAATGTGCCATACAAATAAAGTTGTATTGTATTGTATTTAATTATCTTCCTGATTCCTGAAAAACAGGAAGGGGGGCGAGGTTTTCACAGCACTGTTTCTTATCATGATACTTTAACATTTGTATGGTCATGACTACATTTATTAGGTGCAAATTGACTGCAGGGACGTTTTTAAATGAATATGTGATAAACCATGGGTGCATAGTCAATGGATGAGCCTGTAACAAGGAATTAAGTGAAGAGTTTTACATTTTATACCTCAAACTATTGCTGATTGTGATCATGGTCTGTTGGGTGTTGGTTACAGCACAAAATGAAGAATCCTCTGTTATCTACAAATCTGCCAAAGCCCTCAGTTCATCGCAAAGGTCAGAGTACAGTTTTTATTGAACAGTATTCTTTCAACAGTGCGCTGCATCTCTCTCTCTTTTTACCCATTTTTGGGGGGTCTGTGTTTATTTTTGTCAGTGATTGTCACTTGTCAGTGTGAAATATAGCAAAAGCTTTTAGCATGAAAGGCACAGTGTATGGTTTTGGTGCTTCCAGATTAGAATGTGACTGGCACGCAAACAGGCATCTAAGCTAAGAGATTCTCAAGCAACCCTTTGGCCATAATTACACTCGATATCTGTGTTTCCTGGCACATTAAACGTCACCATCTCTGCCACCCCGATGATTAATACAGAGTGCAGAATAATTATCAGGGTGTGGGTTTTTTACCTTGAGATTATGCTACACTGTGATCTCTGGCTTTGCCATAGCAACTGAAATACTGTTAAGTCAAGGTGTAGTACAAAATGGATTGATGCTGGCAGAAGGTTGTTATATAAGGACTAATGATATTACACTATAGCTGTTATTATTATTATTATTATTATTATTATTATGTGACGCTTGATAACTATTGGATTTTTAGGATAAATGACAGTGGCAGTTTTTAGGAAGTAAAAAAATCTGATATCGATATACTGGATAATCTAACTTTTTAAAAGCAGTGAGAAAACAAAAGTCTGCTGTCTTTAGCTTTTCCCCCAATGGCAAGTGACGAGCAGACAAGCTACTTATTTTTTTGTGTATTTATGAAACTAGTGAGTCTTCATTAGACACGATATTGATGGAAGAAATTTAACTTTTCAGATGTTTCTACCCAAAGCTCACTAGGATACGCCACCGCGGCCCCCTATGGCAGGGCTGGACTGGGACAAAAAATCGGCCCGGGCATTTTGACTAGAGACCGGCCCACCAGGATAAAGATTGAAAATGTGACGTCATTCAGGGGTAAAACCGCAAAGGATTCTGGGAACTTGTGGCAAGAGGTACTAGCGATAAAAAGAAACCCAAAAAATGCCAAGAAGCTGTTGTATTATTAACTGCAATAGCTGGTCGCATGACAGCCACGGGAAGCCGACGGGTAAAGAGATCGTTTTTTTTTATCGGATTACGTCGTTGAAGAGACATTTTTTAAGCCATGTTTCCGAAGTAAGAGCCGACGGATGGTCTGGATATACCAAATATAACGTCTCAGAACACTTCAGCTCACATGTTAGTCTGCTCCAAGCATTCCTACAAAGGTCAGAGTTTTGTTGTAGTTAATGCGTCATTTTTCTTAACATAATTAGTGATATAGGTTACAAGCAAGTCTGGCGCTGAACAGAAATTGTGGCGCTATGCTCCTTTGTTTATTGTGCATAAATAGTGAATTGTCCTGACACAATATTGTGTTTCGCTTCTGTTATTATGGTACATTAACAAAAACATATACTTTTATTCACAGTTGTTTTGTATCACTAATTGTCCAGTACGATTACAGCATACAATATTATTGTCACTGCTACATTTCTGTAATGCTACCAGAAATTATTTCCACTACTAATTAATTACCGTTGAGCTCAAAGGTCCTATTAATAAACGGTTAACGAATGTGTATGTATGACGACGATTTGTGAGGCTGGTAAACTTATGATACGTACGATGGTCTTTCGTTCTACACGGTGCATTTCAAGGTCCTGCACACATCCGTCGGTAAACTGTACCTGGGCTTGTTGCAGTGACCTGAAGTTACTAAACTTCACGAGTGTATGCACTCACTCCAAGAACCGTATAATTATAAATCTGAGCGTGGTGAAAGTTGGGCAGCACGCTGACGTCTTTTGTCCACTCTGGGTGCTCCTAAGGGTCTGACCCTTTCACTCCTTTGATTTTTTCCTCGTATCTTTTCTTTGTCTTTTCGTCGAGTCTGTCTTTGTACGGACCGACATTGTTCTCCTTTTGTTTTGTACATTCCTTTTTTGTGCGGCAAAGAAAAAACAAGAAGGTATTGGAACCGAAGAATGAACGTTTTGCGGTGCTGCAAACGCTTGCATTTGATGCGGTACTTGGATTGTTTTGCCACGAGTTCCCGGCATGCAATGCGCGAAAACCACGTGATTGCTAAACAAGGGGGCGGGTGCATCCAGCCTCCTCGGCTGTAATTGGTCCAGCCCAGAGTCGATCATGACCAATTGGCCAATCCAACACCTTTCATTATATATACCCTTCCTAAAATAAAAAAAAATCCATCGGCCCATAAAAACAAAAAAATCGCCAGCGGCCCACCGGGCAAATGCCCGGTATGCCCGATGGCCAGTCCAGCTATGCCCTATGGTGAAAACTATTCGAAAAAGATTTCCTGCTTTCTGGAGAGGTATTTAAAAAAATAGCTCTCAGCTCCTTTGCTCTGTGATGTCAGTAAATCATTTCCTTATGAGTTTATGGAGGAACTTGATTCAAGTTCTTTTTGTAAATTATCCCTAACCCTATAAAAAAAGGAGCATTATCCAAAGCTTTGTCGATCACAGGTTATTAGTCAAAAACAAAAACACCCCCAAAAACACCAAGATGGTAACAGTGGAAAGACGCAGCTCGAAGCCTTGGTAATCCAGTCAGTGAGGTAGATTTATATGAAGAGCAATTTGTGCTGAAAAGACCAGCAAAATCAGGAAAGGACTTCAGTTCCCCAGACTCAAAAAGTTTTTACAAGAATGACTCACTATGACAACAAACTTCAGATTACAATATTTACTTATCACACTGTATGATTATCTGCAGACTGTAATCACCCAGATTCAACTTGGCTCCATCACATCATAATGTCATAAGGCGTACCCCTGTTTAAGAGTGCACTCGATTACATGGCCCATTAAAGCTCAAAAATCTTTTATTTCAGTAAGGTTTTTTTCCCCATTAAAAATTAAAACTGTCACACAGTTTGGCTGCCATATGTTAGGAGTTTGGAAACTGGTGCACTGGCTCACTTTGCTGTGACCTTCTAGTCAAGTTATATTACTCTCTAAAGTTGCGTAACATTTAATAAATTGGGAAACAATTAACTGGAATGATTTATATAAAAGTAGTTAATATTTAAAAACTTTATAGACACCACTCCTAGCTTTAGTTTAGTTTAGTGGAAGTTTAGAGGCTTTCAAATCAAAAGTTGCTGATAAAATATTGTTTTATTTTTCTTTATAACTTCATAATCACAACAAGGGTGGTGTAAAAAAGCTAAACTCAGAGACAGTGTCATAATTTTTGTGTCAGATATACCTACATGGAGAATTTAATTACAACTTCAGCGTGTATTTAACATTTGAAATGGAGGCCCTAACAGCAGGCAGTAACAGTGGAGATGATATTAGCTACAGCAATAAAGCGAAGCACAGCAGTGCACAGAACAAATTAACTGTTTTCTTGGCTGTGAATTATATCAAATGGAAACCTGGTAACACAATACTTTATGGTGAAAAATAATATATATATATATGTAATATCCATTACCAACACATATCTCACCAACAATTAACCTCCTAACAATGATGAAGAGGTTAATAAAACTGGATAGCGTATCCAGGGACAGGAAATTGAATAGCTGCCTGGTTCAAAGTGGCATGTGGTGTTGAATGTATTTCTGTCTCATTCTCAGCGCAGCAAATAGGAAACAACTTTAAAGCCGCCGTGATGACATGAAACACGTTCCTGCTGCAGCTTGGTCAGTTAAAGAATAACATGTGCTGACCCTGATTTAGGAAACAAATTCACTAACTGTCTGACTTCAGTAAGTTCCTGTGGTAGAAATAAATCAGAGGCAATGTTTTTACAGTGAACATAGACTAAAACCAAAAAGCTTACGTTACACACGATTCCGAAATTTCGATAATAAGGGAAGGAGAAAATGCAAAGATACAGCGCTAAAGAAATTTATTAGACCACAGATGCCACAGATATCCTAAATTAACAGTACTGCTAATTACTAAACACATTTTTAATGTTTCTGTAAAGGTTAATTCACCACTATCTTCAAGCTCTGCAATCAAAATGATATTTTTAAAGCACATTATTATTTTTTTGATTAAAAGGCCAAATTACAGTCATTTCCTTCCATTCCTGAATAGAAAATTAGTTTTAGTGGTTAAATGTTATACTGAATTAATTTCCGACTTCTCAGAGAAGTCCAGCGAGCTATTTGGTAATTCAACATGAATTTCGTTTTTATGGCTTAATAAATAACAATACAATCTTTCATTTTAAACACGTTTTTGAGATGTTTCTAAAATATTTGTGTTCTTGTTTTTATGTCACCCTATCAATACAGATGTTACTTTTGATTTAATCAGGTGAAATTGTTTCTTTTTTTTATTCATATTTTCCTTCTTTTTTTCCTCCCACCGCAAGTTATCATGCTTCCACAGCACACAGCCAGTTTTATTAAACACCGCATGGGTCACAAAGCATAAAAGACCCAGAGGAGAAGATGGATTTCTACTGCCTAGAAAGAAAGTGTCTGCAAGACCGCTTTCCTCCTCCATTGTATGTATTTGATCAAGCAGGTTAATTAAGATCAAAGCATGGTTGGTGGACTCGTGGCCTGTCACTCATATAAATGTGATTTCCATATTTAAATTCCTCTCATGTCACATATTATGCTCAGTTTCACATCTGTGCCATTAGTTAAAGCAGAAATGAAACCACATAACCTTTATGATTCAACACACACTCTTGAAGATTTTTTACCTGTGCCTTCCTTCTCGTTTCTTTCCTCTTTCTCTCAGATCCTCCATTCTTCTTGTTTACTCCACTGCATCAACCAGGAACCTAAAATAGATCGTTTAAAGATAGTTTAAAAAACTGGCTTTATAGCACGCATTTTAAATTAAACCATGTTCAGGACATAGACAAAAAAAAAATCTTTAAACAATATTGCCATTGACTTAATCGACACATATTTAAATGTAAAACATAGAGATTCTTTACCTTGATAACTGCCCTATGATTAAATCTTTTCTTAAGTGTCCAACTATCCACCCTGCTGAAGCTCTTGAAAAAGTCTGCCTTCAGTGTCAACCCAAAATAAAAAATAAAATACAAAATCAAACACCAGCTACTGTTTTAAAATGAAGTAAAACATCAATAAAATGATGTGAAATGCCAAATCAAGACTCCACACAGGTGTAAAATTCAATTTAGAAATGCCTATGCTAATAATTGGCCTGACCCAGCTGCCTCGCTCCGTTGGTCTGTCAGGGAGTTTGTCCTTTGTACATCTGATTTATTTTGTGCCTTATCACAGTTTATGAAAGTGACACCCATATAGACAGTAAGGCACAACCCCCGCATGTATGTGCTCTGATGATCATAGTTTATGAAAGCTATGGAAACCAGGAAGTTTGTGTGGATTTCGCAGGAGACGATATTTAACCACGACCAAAGGTTGCTGTAATCACTCATCATGAGTAAGCTAAACAAACTAGGAATTTGTTCCTGCTTGTTCGGGTGATGGAAAGGGCTCAAAGCTTGTCACTGATCAGAAATTTCTGGTTATCTATCCACTTCTTTATGAGGGGCGGTAAAGTGGTACAAGGTTCAAGTGGTACGCACAAATGTGGACTCTAGCCTGTTTATACTTCTCGTACAGCTGCTTTTGGATCACTGTTTGTGTACACACCTGTTAGATTTGTATTGTTGATTGTCATTTATGCTTAGAAATATTTACTTATATATGCTTAGAGTTTTGTAATTAGTTGTAGATTGGTAGAGGTTTTGATCCTTGATAGTCTGCAAACTTTGTGTGTATTAGACAGCACTTTGGGAGCATGAGAGGTCATACCGTGTCTTATTGTTTTATGGTAGGATTAACGTAGTTGCGTCTGTTCTAGTCTAAGTGCTCTTTGTTTAGATGAACTGCAGGACTTCCTCACCGTGTTATCTAGGATGAACCATCTAGGGGGAGGGGGAGGCTACCCTCTTCCTGACCAAGGATGTTTGACCCTTTGATCAGCAGTCCACACACACACACACACACACACACACACACACACACACACACACACACACAGGCAAGGTACTCTTTGTGTGTATGTAGACGTCATATGTTAATGAACTTATGCATATTCATATAACCTCAATAAAAGAACAGTGGTACGGGAGAACGGACGAGAGCAACTGGGGTCAAGCGAAGGAACGGTGCCTGTCCGGTTCTCTCCCGTGCACGAGAAACATGAAGAAGCTTGCCTACTTGTGTCTTGCTTTGCAGTGTAATTATATTGCCTTTAACGTTCCAGCGGATGGGTTCAAGCTACAAACCTATCAACACCCTTTGTGCATTAAGTAACTGTTACACTGATAATGACTAAAGTTAACCCTGGGCGATAACAATGCTTCACAGAGGGGCACTACTAATATGTTAGAGGGTCTCATCTACATGAGATGAACAAGTAATTCCTCTCAGTACAGCTAAATGTCATCACTGGGATATGACTCCAAGATGTCGGCTATGGTATTTTTGGAATGAGTTTTGTGTACTTATTAGAGGTAAACCTGAATATTTGGTCTGCTGTCAATCCTTTTACTGAAAGCAGAGATCATGTAAATAATTTATGTTGGTTCATCCCATCGTTGCCAATCTACTATTTTTTAAATGACCTGACAGAAAATCTGCCAGTAAAAAAAAAAGTAAAGTCATATGTTGCTACCACCAAGGCTGTATATGAAAGATGTCTACAACTATGTTGAAACCTATTATTTTGATGATTTGAAATGTAATCACTTTGCTTTGTGTGTGAAATTTTCATAATTAGAACCTGCTAATGGGTCCTATGTAACTGCATGAAAATAAAAAGAAAATATCAGAATTTCACTCAACAAATACAGACTTTTTGGACTGGTTGTCTGTCAAAGCAGGCCGTATCATCAGTCAGGGCATGCTTTTTTGTCTCACAATAAAAATGCCTCAAAAAGGCACCAATAGCAGAAATAGGTGTAGGTGTCCAGTTAAGTGACTACGTTTATTGAGGTGAGTGATGGCTAAAACTTGACCCTTGACCCTAAAAAAGTCCACCATTTTTAGCAACACGTAACAACACGGAGCTTCTTTCTTCTTGCTGGGCTCATGTGAAACCCTGTTTGACTGTTACCACTGGGTGTCAGTACAGGGCTTTGAGTTTATCCTGTGCTTATGCTTGAATGATTTTCAGTTTCATGTGTGTATGCAAAGAAATGGATTCTATCCATGAATGTCTGTGTGGGTCAATAGTTTCTCCATGCCACTTTCATCTTCGTGTGCTTTTTTTTCCTGTATGTGTGCAGCTATGGAGCCATGTACTTGAATGTTAATGTGTCCGTCTATTTGTGTGTGTCCATGTGCATTTTGTCCATATGTACGTGCAGTGTGAGCTCAAAAGAATGTGTCTGTCAGTTTGTGGACTCTCATTAAGATGCTTTGCCAGTGCATAATAAGCCGGCCATATGGTCAACATGGCAGTGGCATCTCCCCCCACCTTCAGGTGGTGGAGTTTGAGAGAAAAGCAGTCCCACAATAATAACAACACACAGCAACCACAGTGCAAGGCAGGGGAGAGAGCGAGAGAGCAGATTTAATGGGTTTAATTTGGTGAAGCAATGAAAAACCTTTATAAAACATCTCTAATTGTTCATAAAAGGAGCAGGCGTGGCTAAAAGACCACAGGAAGTTATATCAGGCATGAGTTTAGCCTTTCTCAGTAGCTGTGATCTCAGCTCAACAGTCCTGCTCCATGATCTGTAAAATGTGCTCGACATCACAGAGGTGATGTCACAGAGGGTATTGTTAGTGCTATTCACAGCTGATGCCTCTCAGATCTACAGAAAGGTCAGTGGCAAGGTATCCATGCCTGACTCCAATGTGGACTCGCTGAACTCTTTTGTGCCAAACTATAATTAGTAGCCATATGGGCTGTGTGTTGAGAATAAATACCTGCTGTAGACACACATGGACATGCTATGTTAACTCTGAGTGTTTATCAGTGGCTCAGGGGTTATAGAAGTGCAAGAGTTGAGCATGCTATTTAATCAAAATTTAGAATTTAACCCCTTTAGCATCCTCTTCCAGAAGATAGTTACTTAATTGCTCATAAATTAGACACTTTAGGTTAAAGGTGTCTGATGCCACTGTCCATTCTGCAGCTGTAGCTTCTAGCTTTCAGCTTATTGATTCTGATGTTTATATTTAGATTCCCATATAAGAATGTGAACAACCACTCCCAGCCAGCTTGCTCATTGTGCAGTATCTGTCCAGAATGAAATGGTGCTGCAGTAAATGAGGGTGTTGTGATAAAAGTCACAGCTCCTGCAAGCCCAGGGGACTTAGATAGCTTTCTCAGCACTCCCAGCAGTCAGTAGACCAAACTAGGGCTAAAACGCTTTTAAAGACTTGAAGTATATTTGAAAGTTAGACAGAAAGCGGACTCCTGTGGGATGTCCATGTTGCTCTGTTTCTGTTTGATGTAGCCAGTAAATATTATCAGGCAGTAATTTGATGCATTTTCCATGAATAAAAAAGTTCATAAAAGGAATCCCCAGCCCTCGTTGTATTTTCTTCCCTCTAGTAGTCAAAAATTATTGCTTTGAAACTACCATTTAATGTGTACTTGAGAAAAACATTTAGCTTCCAACTGTTTCAGCAGATATGTTCAAAAGCCAAAGAAGATTGTACTGCCACTGAGCTGGATGAATGGGAAAGCAAGTATTGCTGATCAGCACACTAAGGGAGAATAAATACAAGCAGAAAGAAAGTTATGAACAGCAAGGGCTTTTTGCTGGCTTGAGGGCAGCGATTTGGTCTGATTGTGCTAAAGAAAAAAAAAAACCCAACAGCATTTAGGTCAGGATCAGTTAAGGTAAAGCACCCTCCAATCCATTCAACACACACAGCAAATATTTTTCTCTCCTGTGACTAGGGCTGGGCCATATTATACCGTTCACGGTAATACCGGTATAATGTTAGGCAACGATAGGAAAATGAAATATCGCGATAGAATGGGAGTAAAACGTGCATGCGCAGTGCCTTTGTTTTCATACACACATGGCCGATTGTTGAGGAACCAGAATTGGTTTGTAAAAATGGTGCAACTTCCATGATGTGGAACTGGTTTGGTGTTTGTCCGTCAGATACACAACAAAGCACATTTTTTTGCAGAACATGCAAGCGGCCGTTGTTATTGTCGTATTTGTCGGACTAAGATGCTCTTAAATCTGGGAGTAATCTGGGTCCTAAACTCAGTACACTTCAGGTCAAACAACACTGCAGCATCACTGAGCGTTAAAAACTGTCTAAATTCTTTCATCTTTAATAAAACGATCAGCATTGCTGCTTTACCAGGTGTAACTATGAAGTTTAACTTCCAGGCATCCATGAAAACAAAAGTTATTACATTTAACGGAGTTAGAAGTTAGCAGGAAGCTAGCGGAAGTTAGCTCGCTAGTTTCGCTAGTTACCTAAGCATGATATTGCATGTTCTGACTGAGAGATTTCTGAAAAAATTCAAACGTACAGCTCTGCTATCACTTCCAACATAAATGAAGACAGGAAACTAAACAGCAGTGACGTTTGTAGGGTTACTGAAGTTGGGCTAGCTGGTATATAATGATGTGCTACGTGATCGCTAGCGACACAGCTATGTTAGCATAACATAACAGTGAAGCTGGAGGACGAACACTAACACTTTTCCACTTATAAAAGTTAACGTGAAGGTTCCTCATGGTTAGAGACAAATGCAATCGCATGTCCGGATGCTGTAAACGGACCAAACTTCAGTCAGGAGAACAACTGAGATAATCCATCCACAATACGAGGTTAGTCATTAATATACTGCAACAACATGGGAATAGATCAGCTGCCAGAGAATTCAACATTAATGAATCAATGGTACAGAAGTGGAGGAAGCAAGAAGAATGAGTTTAATAAAGTTTGATTTATCTGACTGCTTTGTTTCGCTTAATGTGCCTTATAATCCCGTGCACCTTATGGTCCGAAAAATCCATACTGCACACTGCAGTTTAATGTTGCAAAGCACCTCTTTTTAACTTCAGTGGATATTATACATGGTTATGCTCAGGATATGTCAGCCCATTTCTACTGGAAATGCCTTTGGGTTAAACTTTCAGCAAGGAATTTGCATTTGCACTGATACATTTTTATAAAGCTTTAGTGTACATAAAAACCAGCTTCTTGTTTACGTGAAAATAAATGGAAGGTTGTCTTTTTGCGCTAGTAATGTTGTGGAGTTGTATTTTGTCTCGCATCAATTATATCGTCAGTTATATCGTTATCGCAAATTTTCAAATATATATCGTGATAAATATTTTTGGCCATATCGCCCTGCTCTACCTGTGACCAACTTTAAAGGAAGTCCCATAAAACTAAAATGACAAAACAGTGTTTACTACAAGCCACGATATAAACTGTGCAAGATATCAATTTGCAGCTCTATCTCGTATAAGGATTTAATTCATATTCAGCAAAAATGCAGGTTTTCTTAGTAAAGCATGAACAAATGGACTCAAGGACTCAAGGAGTCCATTTGTTCATTGACAAATACATTTTTAATGAATTTACCTTTGCCGCTGCTCCTTTCCAGGCAACAGCTTGATGAAACAGGACTTATCACCCTCCTAACAAACAAATACATGAGCCAGGGCTACTACAACCAATAAAACTGTTGGGGGTATATTTTAATTTGAACCATTATACTTTAAAGCCCTGTAGTTTTAAAAATAAATGGTCATAAACACAGGCAGCTCAGTGAGGCAGCGGTTAAGAGCATCAGAATAAGAAGAGGTTTGATTGTTGAGTTTGCATTTTTCCCGCGTGTGTTCTCTCTGAATAGTCTGACTTCCTCCCACAGTCCAGAGACATCTACGTTAGGTAGTGATTCTAAATTGGGCGTAGGTGTGAATATGAGCATGAATGGCTGTCTGGCTCTCTGTGTTAGTGACCTGTACCTGTTGTGACTCTTGTCTCTTGTGACAGCTGAGATAGTCTTTAGCGCCCCCTGCCTGTTACCCCGAATGGAGACGCGATTTGGAACAAGTTTTTCCTCCTTCAAATATGGAGCTAAGAAGGATGTATCTCTGGGAGAAAGTCATACTCCTTCCAGATTAGAACATTTCCTTTGAAATGTAATTGAGAAAACAATTTAACGGAAATTAAAAGCTATTTTTAAGAGACACCGTTAGGAACGAGATTTGATAAGAATTTAGCTATTTTGATTCCATTGTTGATGTCACTTTTCGATTTGATTTAAATAAAGCTGAGTAACATATGTGGTTTACTCTACTGGTATTGCAGTATGACATATTTGTTTTAATATTCTTTGGAACTGCTTATACTAGATTAAGGAAAAACAATGATAAAAATCAACTAACAGAAATAAAATAGTGTGCAAAGGTATTAAGCCACCCTCCATTTCTTTATTTTGCCAAGAAAACAGAAAATTTTGTTTATACAACTCAGTTCAGTTCAAATTGGCGACCTTTATTCTTCAACACAGCCTGAAATCTCTTAGGAAAGCTTTTTTGCAATCTCTAACTTGTCTTCAAGAACAAGTGCTTCCAACCAAAGCTGTTTTTTGTAAACTGGTTGCCTTTCGTTCAGCAGTCTGTCAGGATGATCCCACACTGCTTCAATATTGTTGAGGTCCAGGGTCTGGAGAGGCCATTGCATGTTCTTCTATCCAGGTATGCTTTTACTGCTTTGGCAGTGAGTTTGAGATCATATTCATGCTGAAAAATGAAGCTGCTGCCAATCAGTTGCGGATGGTGGTTCAAAATCTGTCAGTACTTGTCTGTGTTCTTAATTCCATCAGTTTTGAGTGGATCACCATTTATACTGTACTTATTGATGATGATTTAACCAGAAATATATTTGAAATATCTATCTATCTATCTATCTATCTATCTATCTATCTATCTATCTATCTATCTATCTATCTATCTATCTATCTATCTATCTATCTATCTATCTATCTATCTATCTATCTATCTATCTATCTATCTATCTATCTATCTATCTATCTATCTATCTATCTATAGGGGTACCACTTTTTTGTCCTTGTTGGTCGAAAAAAAATTATGCCTGTCAAACTGTATTATCTTTGGTATTTCTCATAGATTCAACTGAAGAAATGGGAATATTAGTAAAGACAAATCTGGTTCATCCTTTGAGTTAGGAGTCATTTTTATTTTTCAGTGATTCATATGCTAGTGTTAGGTGTCTCAATAATAGATTAAAAACCCTCTAAGAATGGATAGATATAAGAACTGGACTCAAAATTTGTGATAAAGCAGCCATCATCCAAAGAAAAACCTAACTCTCCAAGCTTTAAAAGAAAGCTTGGAGAGTTATGAGAGTTATGGTTGATGACTGCAAACTACAGTGACTGAATCAGGCTATAAATGCGCCTCTACACAGTCACTGCCAATACTAGTATCCAGAGAAAATCCTAGGGTTGAATTTATTCTACTGATGGTGCAGTTTTTCTGTCCAAAAGATCTCATTCTGCTCTTTAATCAAACTCCACAACCGGAGCCACAATTCTCATCTCAGATTTTGTTTTTCTCCCCTGCAGCCTTGATGTGTAACAGCATGTTTTGGAGAAGCCCACCAGCTTGCTTTGGAAGTCCCGGATCTCGCTATGACTACCGCTGCCAGCTACATGGCAAGATGGTGTGGTTGGGAACTGTTTGCACGACACTGGAGAGAAGCGGCCCAATGGTGACCTGGCAAGCCTAAAGGTATGTTAACCCAAGCAGTTACTGAAATTTCTAAATAAAATTCCCAACATTAAAACGCTTTCTATTAAAATAAACTGAATTCTTACCCTTTAAAACAGATTTTATGCCAAATTGTTAGTTCGGCCATATCTATGTGTTGGAGTTTGGAAAACTATCTGTATTTGTGTGTGTGTTGGTAAATGTCCAGAGAGAATGCTGAATATATAAGTGAGGCCATAAGGTAGATGTTTATCATAAGGCTCATATATACTGACTCTATTACTGTTCTACCAGTCAAACTGAATATTACTGCGGCTTCCATTCTGCTGTTTATTTGAGATGCATGGAAACTGACTCTGCTGGCTATTATATCATTCTTGTACATTCATTACAAGACGAATACCATAATTGTATGAATTAATATGGTGGAAATATTGACAGTGAGATTGACTTCTCTATGCTCACTTATTGAGAATTATTAATTGGATTTGTGAGGCTGACAATGCCATTGTCCTAATCTTTTAGTATTAAATTATACCGTCAGCAAAGTCCAGTGGTACAGTGGATCATCTGGCAATGGTGGTTCGATTCCTCACTGCTGATTCCATGCCAAAGTGGCCTTGATCAGGACTCTGCACCCTTATGTGCTCTGGATGAGCAGGTCAATGACATTACCTTCTTGTTAGAGTGAGATGTACTCTTAAGTTGGTGACCTACATCTACACTGCTTCACATTTAATGTGCTCATCATTATAGACTCCAGACTCGCCCGGGACATTACATTACTCAGACTTGCAAGTAAATTATCAATGAGTGCAAAGATCTCCAGGTCACCTTCAGCAATAGATAGTGTAAAGTTGATGTTTTTAGACCAAGCCAAAAGAATATATAATGGTTAATTAAGCATGCTTTCTTGAGCTAGTTGGGGCACCTCTTCTGTACGATGTGTGTAGCTCATAACAATTTTTTAAGTTAGCTTTTCTTGTGCAATGATGTTTATTTTCAGGTTCAGTATACCTATATATATCTTTGTCAGTAAAGACTGGTGTTCATTTGAAGTGGCTTTTAAAGATATATGGATAACAGTGTAGGTTTACAACAGCTACTAGATCTCTACCACAAAATGTTATCAGTACTAATAATACTGCTTTTTAAAATAACAAGTTTGCAGACTTAGTGAAACAAGTTTAATTAAGAAGGAATCTCATTCATTTCAGTTAAAATTCATATTTGAGTCTGTTCGTTCTGTATTTATTGGACTTTTTTGCCACCAAAGTGCTAAAATTATTGGCACTGTTTGCAGTCTTAGTGCTGGTAAATTAAAAAAAAGTAGGTCAGAAGAGTTTAGATTTTTCCTCTCTGAACAAACCAAACAGAATATCAGATTTTTTTGGACAGAAATACTGGAATAAAGCTTAGGTTTGATTCATTTCACTTCTGTTTAGGACATTTAGTTTAAAAGGGAAAGTGAATTTTTTTCCCCACATTGAACAAAAGACCTTCTGGGATATAAAAAAGCAAGATAAATTTCTTTTTTGGATAAGATAATCGAAATAAGCGAAAACTCTGCTTGTCCTTAAAGAACAATTTGCGGGAATAGCTTGAGGGAGACTATTCCAGAGGTAGGGTGCAACACAGGCGAATGCACGGCCACCTCTGGTCTAATCCCCGGACATATTCCCTGTTTATAATAATGTCCAGGAACCTCACGTGTCTCTAGGTCAACCAGGAGCTGCCAGTCTCTTGCTGTTGCCAGCAGCCCACGCTGTATACTGTGTCGGGGGTGCTACTCCTCCCCTCTGTGGACCAAACTGATACGGTTTGCCGATTTTTGCTGTTTGTTGTGGTTTATCCGAACAGATGATATCTGCTAATGCCGGTAAAAACTTGGCCATGGTGTTAGAATTACAAGCATTACTAACATTACTCTTCCAAGCTCCTTGGCAGTAGTTGAAAATATGCTGCAGTGTCGCCTCCTGCTGGCAGAGATGGCCAGGAGGTGATCAGCCAGGCCTAAGCTGTGCAGGTTAGGGCCTCTCAAGGACATCTTATACCACCATAAGTTCTTGTGTTATTATTAGTTAGGATTTAGTTGAGTTTTATTCTAGTTTTTGTTTCATCTAGGTCTCCATTGTTATGTGTCATGTTTCCAGAGTTGTGTCCACGTTGTGGAGCTTGTGTGTCATGTCTACGTCTCTCCATGTTTCCTGTTTTATTTTGAAGGGTCTAGTGTTTACATGTTCAGTGTGTTTTGTTCAACTTCCCCCTGTGGCCTCATGTGCATTTGTGTCAGCTGTGTCTCTCCAGGTGTTTCCACTTCCCCCATTATCCTCTTGTGTATTTAAGTCCTCTGTCTCCTGCTTTTCTTTGTTGGGTCGTCTGTGTGTGTTCATATTAAGTCACAGAGTTTATGCGGCCCAATGTTTAGGTTCATGTTTGGATTATTTCATAGTTACTTTGTCTCCTGTTCAGTTTCATGTTCTTGTCTCTCGTTGTTGTTTTCATAGTTAGTTTTTCCCAGTTTAGGTTTCAGTTTAGTTTCGCCTTTGTTTCACCTCACCTTGTTTTTCAGGGTTTCAGGGTTTTTTGTATCAGCCACAATAAAGGCTCGCTTTTTGTTTAAACACCAGTTAATTTCTCCCGTGTCTGCATGTTGGGTCAGTTTCATAAACACACTGGCCTACCCCACCGTGATAGAGCCTTCCAGAACCTCCTTACTTGACCATACCCACGAACCTAATATAACAAGCTTCCTCCTCTTTGGTACATCCTGTTGAATGAGTTGGTGGCACTGTTGTCCCTGAGTGCTGCCGGACAGAGAGCTTCAGTAACTTTCAAGCCTTGGTTAATTGGTTGCCCGTGTGCCCACCAACCGTATGTTAGTTAACATCAGTTTACCTTTCTTTTAATGAGCTTCACCTATGAGGAATCATGATTTTGTGACTCTGGCAGGTAAGTGTGGCATTTCACCCTCTTCAGAGTGCTTAAATGTTCTTATAAATATTTCAGTATGTTTCACCATTCCTTTGCAAAGTCCCATTCTGTACCCTCTAGCTGAGTGTCTTTGTCACTATCTTAAATTTTGAAACCGTCATGAGAAACGTGTGGTTTTGACTGAGAAACTGACACTGTGCTCTAGGCTGGTAACTTATCAGTGAGATGGTAGTGCACCCACTGCTTTATCCTCCTTTTTATTGGAACAAAGACCATCATTTACAAATGGAACATTATGTATTTAACAAGGATTGAAACCTTAAACTCATCAGAAAATGTTTACTGAGGGTATAAAGCAGTGGAGCACTGGTTCAGAGCATAAAATCTGCTTCAGTTATCTTGTCATCCACCACTTTGGAACAACTGAAAGACTAAGTGTTGAAGTTTCATACTTATTCCAATGTAAGGCCTTTAAATAGGCGTAATGTATTCTCTCCTTCTGGTCCAGGTTAGCACCTGGGAGTAGAATTCAGAATTAATTGTAGCTGATCGGGGCCAGACTGTTACAGTAGTCCAGCCTGCTCAGTGAGAAGCATTAGTTTCATAGGTGCTCATAGAGAGAGAAATGCTGAAGCAGGCTTTATTTACAAGATAAAAGTGAAATAGCCCATGCACTTTTTTCTCTGACTAACATGGCGCTGTCTTTTCTTCACCAAGGTACTGTAAAACAGTGTCTTCAGCTAATATGAACACAGAACATGACATTTTCTAACAAAGGTCCCGCAAATGTCATATGACGCTGCGCGTACTGTCGGTGAACTCTACTGATCAAGCCACGAACAAACTCTGAGTGTGACCCCCGGTCTGTTTCTGTCTGCTCTCACTGCCATTTGCAATTCTATCAAGTCCCAAAGTGGCATATTCTACTTTCTGTTCATCTCGGGACAGAATTACATTAAAATACTGCTGGTGTCCTGCAGCGAGAGATGCTGGAGGTGGTGGTGTACTCAGAGGATGTTTGTGTGTGGGCGTGTGTACATATGTGCAACAGCTGTAATGAAGAACAACAAGACAGATGGCATCAGCTTCTTTGCTCTGCTTTGTTCTCTTGCTCACTCACCTCTGTTTTCTGAGTGCCTTTCCTGTTCTTGTTCTGTCTTTGAGTTCAGAATGAGGTTTTTGTTCCTGTCATACATGGAAATTGGGTTGTATATTCCTTTTGAAGCATTTGAATGAATGATATCATAGTAGATGTGATCTACTCAAATAGGATATTCGTGTCACATCCTGAGTTTGTTGTTCTTTTGTTTTTACCCGAGCCGCCTTTTCTCTTAATTTGTTTTTAATCCTCTCGTTTTTTTGACACAAACGGATAACAACAGAGAAAGGTATTAAGAAAGAAAGTGTACTTTATTGATCCCCATGGGGAAATTCCCCGGCCTTCCGATCGTGGGGCCACCACTCTACCTACTGAGCTATCCCTGCCCCCTACTGAGTGAAATGAAATGAAATGAAAACATTTTCACTGCATTATCTGTGTGTCAGATCAATAGAAAAATAAGGGCAGAGGTGGGAAGAGAAGCTTAGCTTGGTTATAATATCACTTAACGCCAGTGTTCATAAAGAATAATACCACGCCACTACAAATGAATTATGGGACTGCAGAGAGCCAGCACCACCACTTTTGGAGGTCAATATATCTTGATTTTCAGTGTAAAGAAATGTCACTTTTATTAAACTGTGGGGCAGTTGGTTCTGCCATCATATATTATATCTATCACTCGCAGCCTGATCGTTGCCCACTGGCACACACTCCGTCTTTCTTTGTCTTGCCACAAACTTTCCTTACTTTATTTAAAGTGGTAGGAAGCCCATTATTTTAGCTGTTCTTTCCCATTACCTCCCACATCTTTAATTCAGTGCAGGCTTTTAATTTTTATGAGCAAACAGTCAAATTCATGAAAACCTAGTGAGAAATTATTCTTGGTTGTCATCTACTTGCTACCTTTCAATGCCCCCCCCCCCCTTTTTTTTTTTTTTTGCCCAGCTATTTTCACTGTTACTCATGAATTTATTTGAGCTAAATGACACCGTGGTATAAGGTAGAGATCACATCGACAGATCAAAGCAGTAAGTATAGCCTATAAAACCTGGTAGCATTCTTTGAGCTACTGTAAGTGCAGTCTGCAGCACTCTCAACATCTCAAAATTGCTGTGCCGCTCCCACCACAAGACATTATTTGTGCCTGTCTGAAGTTGACATGAAGATGAACGGATCACAAGATTATTCCACTTGGGAGAAATCCACAGCTCGATCAAATAACTGCAATATTCAAATGGCCAAGAAGTCACAGTGGGGCAGATGTATGATGCATTCTCGCTCAGACACTTGTATGCGTATATAAAAGAGCAGGTATAAAAAAAAAAAAAAAAAAAAAAACAACGGATAGGTGGTAGGTGCCATGTCCATCCATACAGCGGCATTTAGAGATGCTAGACATCCTGTAGTGTCTCTGTTTTCAATGAAAACAAGCTCAACTGAGCTCTATGTGAAGTCAGTTCTGCACCACCACTTTTGTGCTCTTTTAGTGAGTTTATCACTTGTTTGTGCTGCTGGGCAGTGAAGATGAGAAAATTCATAATCATTAAAGGTCTTATTTCACTTGATATCCATAATAGATCATTTAAAATGACCTCATTTCAATAAAAAAAAGAAGAGAAAATTTAATATTTTGAATTTACCTACTGTATTTATCAGAGCACACAAGTAATAATTTGGATGTTGAAACAGCAATTCAGTGGTCACGCTCTTAAACTGCAAACCTCAACTGTGACCAGATGCCCTCGTGAGATGGCTTTTCTGGGAAAAAAACATCCTCTAGTCTGAGCCTCGCTCTTGAACTGAGTGATGCATTTCTTGGTTGCTTGCTTCGAGATCCGACAGACATGACGCCGAGGTGGACGAGGGAATCGGGTGACACCTGGTCCTGTTGTGCTACTCAGAGCTCAGTCCAGTGTAGCAACTTCATCCTAGCTGCTCTTTGTGTGGCTTCAATGTTGAATGAACTTTTACTCAGTTCTTTTCAATACTTTATAGGGGGTTATAAAACTCTACAGTCTCTAGAGTACAATTTTCATTTTTTAATTAGTCAAATGCAAAAGGTCAATTTTTGTCACCTTAAAAGTCATATCTACATGCTGTTGCTCATTTTGATTGGTTAAAGATAGGCTGAAGGCCTGTGTGTGTGTGTGTGTGTGTGACAGTGTTTAGGTAAGGGACTTTAATGTCCACATGGTATTGTTGTCTACTGCCACTGTCAAAAATATGTGCAACAACTGACATCATGGGTGACTTTTGTTCATGTTTCTGTTAATAGAAAAATCATTTCCTTGTAGCTGGGTGGCATTTCCTGTTCAGGCTAGCTTATCAACCAATAGTCATTCAGTTTGCACATCCTGCTGTGGAGTCTTGTGCTATCGGGTTTTTGGAGGACTGGCTGCAATTGAGTCTGTGTAGCCTCTAAGTTGGTTGTATTCCTATAATTCTTCTCTCTTTGTAACCAGACAGCTATGCATAGAGTCACAAACCTGAGATCTTGTTATGATGATGGTGGACTGGTGGAGGTGTGAAGGACTCTAGAATCAAATAAGCACTAAAATATGCGTGGACTTTAATTACATCTCAGAGAAGTTGAAGTAACTATTTAGTGTTAAAATGAATCATTGAAATCTTAACTGTTTAACCCTAAAACTTCAACGTTCCAATATGTGTTTATCCATTTCTGGCTTTGGAGGAAACGTGCCAGGTTAAGTGTCTCTGCTGTCATGTGCAGCTAAATGAAAAATTAGTTAAATAACTGGCCTTTGCACATCACTTGTAGTTGCTTTGTTTTTTCTGGTGATATAATAGGCTTTCACCTCCACCTACCACTATAAACTACAAGAGTACTCTCAGATACTGGTGCGGCTTCCCTTTCTTCATAAAACCTAATTTATCCATGTTATTATTTGTTATAAGGCTGTTGTGTTTTGGTGCACTAATGTTGTCCTACTTTATATTGAAGCTTTTTAATATGCTTGTAATAATGACTGTCCACCTGAATTTATATACTCAAGCATAGCAGGATATTTTAAATGTCTCTCATCACTCTTGTATAATAAAATATATGCAAATAAGAGAAAAATCTACATTTTTACTGGCTCTCTTGTCTACTTGTGCTGTGAAGGATCATTGAGGACAAAAATCACTCCAAACATGCTTTGGAAGTTGACAGTGGACAAGCTAGTCTGTCACACGCTAACCAAATTCGCACATTGTAAAGAGGACTGCGCACCAGCAGTAATGTGCATATTTTCAGTCTTTCAAATATCTAAAGATTCTTTGTGACATGTGGAAAACCAAAGAGAGAGGTTCCTGAATCCTTTTTTCATGAAGTGACATTAATGGCAGTTGATCCTCTGTGCTGACTGGAAACAATATTCGATTTTTTTGAAATAAAAAGAAAAAAGTTTTTTTTTGTTTTTTGTTTTTTTTCCCCCCCAATTCCTTGTGGGGTTTAAACACCAAAATTACTCAAGAGAGAATTGACAAAAGAAAGAATGAAGAAATGGATGGTTGGATGACAGTGCAATGATGTGCAAATAGTAAATCGAGACAGGTGGGTGGGCAGGCGCAGAGAGGAATGAAAAACAGAACAAGGAAGGGAGGGAGATAGACTGACAGATGAGGAGAAGAGAAAGATAATGAGGCAAAGGGATGGAGATGAGAGAGAGGAGTTGTGCCAGCAAACACGGAAAATCAAATGGGGAAAATTAAAAAGGAACCTAGGATTGAAAGGATGAAGGTAGAGGAGGAGGAATTAAGGCCAGGTGATAAGAAACGGACAAGAGGACTAATTGAAAGCAAGTGAGGGAGAAAAGTATGGAGTTGTGTTAGTAGAAAAAGTGTTTGGGAGACAAAGAGAGAATGTGTGAGAGGGAGATAGGGTAGCAAAACAAATTAAGAGAGGAGGGCAAAAAAGAAGGGAAGGCAGAAAGAGTGACAGAATGAAAGAGTGAAATCAGATGGAAAGGCCTCTTTTGTTCATGCAGGCTGAAAGTTGAATCACAGTTTACAAGCGTCTGCCTTCAGAAAACCACGTTTGTGTGTTTTCATTAGGCGCTGATACAGGAACAGAAGCATCGTACCATATGCTCGTTGTTCTATCTTGTACTTCAGTGGAGTGCACCCAAATCAACATCTTTTCTTGGCCTAAGTTTGAAGCGATTGTGTATATATTGTTGAACAAACCTGGCTAGTCTGTGGAGGAGAAACTTAAGTGATTGTTGTAACAAAACAAACAAGTGTGTTCTGATGTGATACACAAAATATCCTGTTAGTGTACTGTAGTAGCCACAATTCAAACTGCTTAAGGAACATACAGTAAGATGATGAAATGTTTGTGAAAGGACTGAATGCAGGAGAGGCTTGTGCTCTGTTGCAACTTTAATTATTCCAGGACCTCTTTGTACCACATAATTCATTTCTGACCACTTCCAGTCACCTGATATGGCGCTTGCATTTGCAAACGATCTCATCTGTCATAATGATTCCCACAGAAAATTGCAATGAGCTGTCAAGGAATGATATATAGGATAGGGCACAGGTCCACTATTCAAAGGCTGGCATTCCTGCCAGACACAGCAACCACACAATGGGGGATTTTAGTGGATGCAGAGACGAGGAACCGTGCACCCTGCACAGGCCCAGATGTCCACTGCAGCTACTGTTCTTGAGCACAGTACACTATATGTAAGGGAGGATAAATAATGACAGATTTCATACCTGTGGTCATTTTTTTCAGGCAATAATAGCTGATAAAAAAAAAAAGATGAAGAGCTGGAAAGCAAATTTAGATGTTTGAAGTATAATGTTGTTCAGTTTGACCTTCTCAGGTGAACTCTAAGCTTGTGGGGAGCAGCCTTTAGAGACCTGCTGGACTTTGCAGTCAAAGACCTGCAAATTGTTTGAAGAAAACCAGATTTATTATCAGCCTTGATAACCTTTCTCTTTTGCACAGGCTGTTCTTGTTTTTCTTCTGCCATATGAGAGAGCAACTAAGCGCAGAGTCTAAGGCCTGAAATCCAGTCAAAATACAAAAAATACCAGGTATCTGCAAATCTAGAGAGCTCAGAAAAGTTACCTTTTCTTGCTGTCTCTTCTCTTACACTCAGTAGTTGCAGTAAGTGGAATTCTACATGACTGTAGGTGACCGGGTACTGTCGAGCGCTGGGCCAAACAATTTTTCTGGAGGAAACCCTGGACTTTATCCTTGTCTGTCTGTCTTTCATTCTTGCTATCTCCAAGATAAACGGTCAGTATAGAGATAAATGATGTGACGAGGACATGACGAACGATGAAAAAAAACCCCCAGATGATGATAAAGATGACAGAAGGATGAAACATGGCTTGAGGGAAAGTTTGTTCAAGGTCTTGTGTGCAGTTTTATTTTTGGGAAGCAAGGGCACAGGTGCAAAATGCAGTCAGCTGTAGAGATCACACAGGGCATGGTGTCTATGTCTGGTATTTCTGAGGCCAGAGACATGGGGTTCACCTGCCTCGCAGTGAGAAACTAAGTGGGATTTTGAGGAATAACTTGGTGAGTGGGTGTGCTACTGTGGGAATTGGCATGGATCCATCTCCTCTCACCTCTTTAAAAGCAATCCACTCTCCATGAAGCAGTGAAGTAATGACTGTTTGGTAAAGTGGAAGAGTGTCTTTTTCGTGGGATCCACATTTCCTAAAGTATTTATGAATAAACATAAATCATACATAAAAGGGGGTTCTTTTTGGGGGGGAGGCAGGTGTTAGTGGCTGCTTTTGCCACAAAGTAGTAAAAATAGCACAGTCTGGAGCTCTGCTTTTTGGGTTGTGAGACAGCAAGCACCTTCCTTTCAGGCACATGCTCTAGTGTACCTGTCCTCTTTCTTTGACAGTCTACATTCTAGCAAGAAATGAGCTGAGATGCAAATCCCCCAATGTCTGAAAGTCCTGAAGCGAGTGTCTGAAAATGTGGCCCATTATCCCAACAATTAAAAAATATCACGTCTCAACTCTCTCTACGATGGCCAGCTTTACATTCGACCTTTGAGTGTGGCAATTAGGAAAAGCTATAAAGTTTTGAATTCCAGTCAGACAGTACAAATATGAGTTGGTTTTTTCAAAGCATACCTCGGCTCCAAGGAGTCTAAAATCTGCACCAAGGACGAAAACGCTTCCACCTGTAGCTGTAGCTTTTCCTCTGATGGCTTCTCGCTCACATTGCTTTTCACCTTGTAGCTTTCAAAAAGAAAGGTACCCCCACACAAAAAGTACTTTGTTAGTATTTTGTCAATTTTCTTTCAAATTGCTACCCAATTTTTTTATTTGTCAAAATATGTTTTGCCATATTTGCTATAGACACACACATACACACACACACACACACACACACACACACACACACTGAACCCTGTAATTGACAACCCGACATCTTCATCCTGGATATTTCTGTGACTCATCAGGCTGGCCTTCATTTTACAGCGTGCACCATTACCTGTGTCAACGTGCCATACACATACACACGTCTGATATGCTGGGAAAAAAAATACCAGACACATGGGAAACTGCAAAAGAGGGTTTTGTGAAGCTATTTTTTATTCTGTACATTTGTATGTTTGTGAGAAGAAAAAACGAAACCGCATTTATTTTTATTAGTCTTCTAATTTATATAAACCTGTTAAATGTTTCCCATCAGTCTTACATGGATTCATATGATTGCTGCAGATGTTTAAGATTCTGGAAATTTTTTAATATTTTATTTACTTAACTCTGTTTAACCTGCAATAATGCATCATAATGGATGAAATCCTATTTTTGTAGTGTCACACAATGCACTCAAAAAACAAGCCTACACCTTGATTTAACAAAGAATGATAGAATATATGTATATAATAAAAATAATCATAGCTGACCATTAACTGGTGACCACTGACATGGTTAACTGTGAATATCTAAAAACTAAGGTAGTGTGTTAGCGGAACAACTGGTTAAACTTTACAAGTTTTTTTTCAAACTGCACTTTTCTACCTCACACATGGTGACCAAGCTGAATAGCAAGAGAGAACAGAAAAAAAGTGAAGGCTAAGCTAAGGATACTATGACTAACATGCTGGGCTCCCATTAAAAGCCAGAAGCTTTATCCACAATGTTTGTGTGCAAACGCGAAGGCCACTCACCTCTCTCTTTACTTCCAGGCTGTGTTAAGGGGACATCAAATCAACGCCACGTAATCAGGGTAGCTTCTGGAGATGATAGCTAATTGCAACAGCACGATGGAAGTAATTTACATTTAATACTCTCAATAGTCTTGAGACACCCTTCATTTCCTCATACTTTGCCAGGAAATGATACAAGGAAAATTCTAATGTTCTTAAAAGTCAATATTTGGTATGACCACCTTTATTCTTGAGTGCAGCCTGAACTTTGTTGGGAAAGCTTTTCTGTAATTTCTTTAAGTAGTCTTTAGGAACGGCACTTCTTGAAGGACATTCAAAGCTCTTCTTTGAATATTGGCTGCCATTTGCTCGGATCTCTCTCAAGACCAATAGCACACTGCTTCAATAATTTCAAACTTTCCAAGTATGCTTTTACTGCATTGGCAGTGTGTTTGCAAACATAGTCATGCAGGAACATGAAGCTGTTGCTAATCAAACGATACTGCACGATGGTTTCACGAATTTCTGACTCCCAAGTCTCGGATACAAGCAGCTAAAAACTAATAATGACTGATGAAATCATTGAGCTGTAGTTGGCTAACTGTATTTCCTAATTAAATTCAAGCTTAGTGCCGTCCAATTACAGTAATATCTAATCTGAATTGATAACACAAGATCTGATCACATTTTGGGAGTAATAAAGCTGTTATTACTGTAATGCAACTCCCTGTGTTTGTTTGAGAGAGAGGACAGGAGAGAGTGACTGAGAGAGCTTACAAAAGCAGAGTACACAAAAAAAGTCAGAGAGACTTTATAAGAGCAAGAGAGAGGTATACACGGAGAGGTATGCAGGAGAGTCTTGTTCTTTTGAAAGAGAACTTGATTAATTTCATTGGGCCTGACCCCCTAAACAAATCCAATATAACTGTCTGCTAGCTGCTTAGCTGTGTATGGGTTGGTGTGTGGGTTGTTTGTGTGTGAGTACAGGCGCTTCTGTATTCTTCTTAGGGTGTCTATGTTTGTGCGTGAGCATGTCTGTATGTTTTATCATTGTGTTTTTCTTTGTATGCCTCTCTGTGAGTGTCTATTCATTTAGTGGCGGATAGGTCACGGCTTGGGTCAAGGTGACTTGGTGAATCAAAACAAGCTAATTAGCTGCTAACCTAATTAGCTTGTCTAACAACACAGGTAAAAAAAAACAAAAAAACAAAATCGAAAAGGCAACATTCACCCCTCCCTAAGCCTCTCGCCACCCATTCCTTAATGAAATATGTGTCTCCTCTCTCTCCTTTCTTCTCCTTATCATAATCAGTCTCTTCTGGGCATAGACTCAGAGTTTAACCTCCTCAAAGTCAATTTACCTTCCTGCCTCTCTCTCTTCTTTGCCTCTCCGTTTTCCCTCCCTGTTCCTGTCCTCATTGTACCCCCATTTTTCTCTGTCTGACTTTTTCTTTCCTGTCTCTTCTCTCCACTGCAACTTCAGCTGCCCTCTGTCTCTCTCAGTGGGTGAGCTACACTCCTCCTGGGGGCCCAGGAGGAGGTAATACAGAACTAAATCTATTCCACTTTACCCCTGCGGGCTGGTTCTTGTGGAATTTTATTAATGACAAAAATACTGAGTGAACGCCAAACAACACTCTGCACATTAAAACATTCCCACGGTGCTGAACAAGCTCTTTTTCAGACTCCATTGGCTCAGGAAGATCATGTGATATGATTATAACTTCCATAACGGCAACTAAATGAGTCTGGAGACAAGGTTATTTTGTCAGCTGCTGCTTTCAATGCTGAGAAAAAAAATCTTTGAAACTGAACTTCTAAATCTTGTTTTGCTCTTACTGATCTGCCTTTCCTCAATGTTAAATTACTTACTGCTCGGTTAGCGCCGAAATTACGTTGTCTGTGTCCTTTTTCCAGTAACAAAGTGGAAAGAAACTCACTATGAAGATAATAGTTAATGTAATGGGATGCTGATATGAAATGGAGAAAGCATATTCAAAATTAAAGCAGAAGAATCACTGATTTTACACATCAAAGTGTGTTTGCAGTTGTTAGCTATATTCATTCATTAATATGTCAAATTCTGTAAATCTTTTCTTTATGTTGACTTTTTTTTCTTCAGTGCTCTAATCAGATATGGGTGTGGTGATAAAGCATAAATGCCTTTACTGTGTTTCAAGCTTCTGTGATAGAAAAGACGCTTTGATTCTTTGATTTTTTTTTTTCAAATTTGTTTTTCTGTTGAACAATGAATAAATAAATATAAAAAGCAGTTTAACGTGTCAGCTTTAGCGTTTTTCTATGGATGATTTTCCAATTTGAATTTACAATTTAGATGTTGGTTAATTAGTGCCGGATAACTGTAGTCAAGTAGGTTAAAATAGATGAAGTATTTATTATAGCACCGACTGAGATACATAAATTTAATTAAAAATAATTAATTAAAATCAAAATCAAAAAGTTTAGCAATAAGGACCTTGAACATGAGATCAGCCAAAATTAAATTCAGATTTTCTGCTTTTGGCTCTGTTTGATGTCAACAGAGCCTTAATATGGCCTCCTCAGACACACGGCTCCGGCTGTGAGTGCAGAAGCCAGAATAAAAAGAAATTTGGCTTAAAGGAAGATGGGAGCTAAAATGGGCATCAAGGCTCAGTTTGAGATAAATAACAAGTTTAAAAGTTATTCTATTAAAGTCCAAGAACAAAGTTTTACTTGATTAAAATTTGATCTCACATTCAAGATCCCCTTCCTGGCCTGTCCATTACGCCTGCTATTTTTACGTTGTTCTGCGATTTCACCACATCACATCAAACTTGCAAAAGGAGCAAACATCAGCTTCTGTTTCGTGTTGCCTCAGAGCACACGGAGTTTCTTGGCCACATAATCTTTGCCCAACACCTGGACCCCTCCCTGTAACCTTATCTTCCGAAAAATGACAGTCAAGATGAAGGATCGCCGTTTTGACACACTGGAGGAGATCCAGCACCCAGAGGCACAAGTGCACGTACAACTGAGAGGTGTAAAAATCGCAATCATGCTGTAAATGTAAGTGGTATATGAGATAAGAGCCTTGAATGTGAGATCAGAGATTCAGGTTTTCTGCTCTCAGCTGTGTTAGGTGTCAACAGAGCCTTATTACGGCCATCTCAGGCACAGCTCTGGCTGAGGGTCCAGAAGCCAGAAAAAAAAGAAAAGAAAAAGATTTGGCTTAAAGGAAAGGAGGAGGGAGCTAAAACGAGTTGTTTCAGGAGGTGGGACCTCTGAATTGAGCAGTTGCATCAAGATAAACAAGATAAATATTTTCAGCTGTGATTCATGTAAAGTTTTTGTAGTTCAGTCCAAAAAATGAAATTCTAAAATAAAAAAATGAGCACATTTCAAAGACCCACAAGAACCAGACATGTGTAGTGTTGTGCTTGGTTTATCTCTTTCATTTAAGATACTTTTCATTAAAAAAAATTACAACAATGAGCTTGACTGTAACAAGCTGGATTTCTTGTTTGTTATTTGGGTGCACCCATGCAGCAGTTACTCGCTGCTCCATCCTGGCTCCATATTTGACCGTGGCTTCATCCTCTTCTATAAAATTCAAGTTGAAAGGTTGCCATTTTTCATACAGATTCAGCACGTCGCAGATATGTCTTGACGTATGAACAGGAATTCTACGGTGCGTCCAAGTGGAGAAGGAGAGCTGTGAGTGATGTGTCACTGCACAAGGTGAATGCTTTGGTTTTTGCTTTGCATAGGCTCAGATACTAAACTTTGTATTACTCCAAATCAAAATTAATATACAGAGAAAGTCTTCCCCATGTGCAACAAAGCATCTTACACCATCTCTAATCAGGAATACCAATCGTTACGACGTTAAATCCAGGTCAAGCACCTTGGGCCCTTTTTTTTCTTTGGGTGTTTGATTGTGATATTGTGTGTGACCACATAGCAAGAATTACCCAGAAAAAGCCTCTAAACTCCACAGATGCTATTCAGATTGAGCATCCACAGAGTGTCCTAGAACAATCTACTGAGGCCCCACTGTGCAACCAACAGGACCCAAAGGACTTTCTGTCAACTTCCTGGTGCCAAACACCACAGGACGTCCCATATGTTCAAGCCCTGAAAGTTCAGGCTTATTTTGGCAGCATTAGGGGAACCTACACTATATCACACAGCCGGTTTTAGTGTTGTGAATGCTTGGTGTGTGCAAGGGAGAGTTAGAAGGCAGGGATAAAGAGCGGGAGCGAGGGAAGGTGTCAGCGAATTTTAATTTACGCCATTTGATTTTGTTGTTTGAACTTCATCCAAGTTACTTGCAGCTTCAGCATGCAATCAAGCCTCAGTAAGCATTCAAATGGAGGCTTCTTATTATCATAGATTATATGTATTATTTTACTTATTTGTTTTGAAATATTATGTGTACATGTGAGATTAGGGGATGTAGAGAAAGAACGGAAGATGAAAGGCGAGCGTGCAGAGACGTGAGGCAGTCTGGCTTGTACGGTTAAATGAACTCCAATCAGACATTTGAGATAACGGTTCATCATGGATTTGGCTGAGGATTAAATGGTATTGGAGATCCTGTAAAGATATGCTACATTACCTTTTATTAATACTGCCAACTAAACTTTGTTAGACGTGTAAAACTGTGGGTATTGACCACAAACTCTGAGGCACAAATTTTAATTTAAGATTCATTTATTTAAAATTGACAAGTCAGATAAAATCATCATTAAAACAACATTTTTACACTGAAAACCCTGATATGAGTCAAACATAACAGCAGTGAACACCATACCAAAAACATAACTCACAAAAAGGATTCATGTTCTATTCATGAAATGACTGCTAGTGTTTGTTCAGAGCAACTATGATTTGGTTAAAATTATGTCCATTACTTCTCAGCAATTGTACACAAATGTGGCACCTTTAACATTAAACAGTAATGAGTCTGGAGTCCATTTACCAGCACCAACGCCTCACAACTAAAAGGCTTGAAATCCAGTATAGAGCTGCATGTTCTCCCTGTGCCTGAATTAGATAAATGGAAGAAAATGGATGGATGAATGGATGGATGTCCCCACTCCACCCTCTCCTTTTTAAAGTGTGTGCACATTCCCTTATATTGGTCGACACTCATTTTGCTGGAAATTCAAGTTTCTGATCAGCATGCCAGCATGCATTTTAATCATTGAATTTGCAGAGGTGTGGACTCGAGTCACATGACTTGGACTCGAGTCAGACTCGAGTCATTAATTTTATGACTTTAGACTTGACTTGAAAAAATGTTCTAAGACTTGTGACTTGACTTGGACTTTTACACCAATGACTTGGGACTTGAATTGGACTTGAACCGGTTTACTTGAAAAGACTTGATATTTCACCCCAAATATAAAATTTAACATGCATATTATATAGAGATTGAAAATGTGACGTCATTCACGGGTAGAACCGCAAAGGATTCTGGGAACTCGTGGCAAGAGGTACTAGCGCACGCAGGCTTTCAATTAAAATCAGTTATACAGCGATAAAAAGAAACACAAAAATGTCAAGAAGCTGTTGTATTATTAACTGCAATAGCCGGTCACATGACAGCCACGGGAAGCCGACGAGTAAAGAGATCGGTTGTTATCGGATTACGTCGTTGAAGAGAAATTGTTCGAGCCATGTTTCCGAAGTAACAAAGAGGCGACTGGATTGCAGCCATTCAAAGATCAAATATAACGTCCCAGAACACTCCAGCTCACAGGTTAGTCTGCTCCAAGCATTTACACGAAGGTCAGTGTTTTTTAGTAGTTAATACGTCATTTTCACAACATAATTAGTGATATAGGTTACAAGCAAGTCTGGCGCTGAACAGAAATTGTCGCGCTATGCTCCTTTATTTATTGTGCATAAATAGTGAATTGTCCTGACACAATATTGCGTTTCGCTTCTGTTATTATGGTACATTGACAAAAACATATACTTTTATTCACAGAATAAAACAGGTTTTTTGTATCACTAATTGCCCAGTACGATTACAGCATACAATATTATTGTCACTGCTACATTTCTGTAACTCGTACCAGAAATTATTTCCACTACTAATTGATTACCGTTGAGCTCAAAGGTCCTATTAATAAACGGTTAAGGAATGTGTATTTATGACGACAATTTGTGAGACTGGTAAACTTATGATACGTACGATGGTTCAAGGTCCTGTACCCATCCGTCGGTAAACTGTACCTGGGCTTGTTGCAGTGACCTGAAGTTACTAAACTTCATGAGTGTATGCGCTCACTCCAAGAACCGTATAATTATAAATATGCATATAAATATGCTAAGATGAGATAGCTGACTTCATCTAACTAGCAAATGTTGTCCAGGCTACGTTGGTGTCATTACAATAAATAAAAATGAAGGCAAAATACAGAAGTATTGTGTGAAAAAAAAAAAAAAACTGCAGGTTTCTTCAACCTTATAAACAGTACATTTGCAAAGCTACTAGTCCGGAGGGGATTCCCGGCCGCGTCCTCAAGTCATGCGCGGCTCAGCTGGCTGGAGTGTTCACGCACATCTTCAACCTTTCCCTCTCTCTGTCTGTAGTCCCAGCCTGCTTCAAAATGGCCACCATCGTCCCTGTACCCAAATCCTCCACCATCTCCTCATTGAACGACTGGCGACCTGTAGCCCTGACCCCCATTGTAAGCAAATGCTTCGAGAAGCTGGTCAGGGACTTCATCTGCTCTGCACTACCCGACTCACTGGACCCTCTACAGTTCGCATACCGCCACAACAGGTCCACTGATGATGCCATAGCCCTGACACTACACACTGCCCTGTCACAACTGGAGAAGAGAGACACGTATGTGAGAATGCTGTTTGTAGATTACAGCTCAGCATTCAATACCATCGTTCCCTCGAAGCTGGACAGGAAACTGCAGGATCTAGGACTGAGCAGCTCCCTCTGCAGCTGGATCCTTAGCTTCCTGTCTGACAGACGCCAAGTGGTCAGACTGGGCAGCATCACCTCATCCCTCGTCACACTGAACACTGGTGCTCCACAGGGGTGTGTACTGAGCCCTCTCCTATACTCACTCTACACCTACGACTGCACAGCCACTAACAGCTCCAACATCATTGTGAAGTTTGCGGACGACACTACAGTGGTGGGTCTTATCACCAATGGTGATGAGACGGCTTACAGGGAGGAGGTCAAGACAACCATCTCACCCTCAATGTCGCAAAGACAAAGGAGTTGATAGTGGACTTCCGGAGGTGCAGAGAAGTACACACCCCCATCACCATCAACGGCGCTGCTGTGGAGAGAGTGAGCAGCTTCCGGTTCCTTGGCGTACACCTGGCTGAGGATCTTACGTGGTCAGTACACACAAACAAAACAGTGAAGAAGGCGCAGCAGCGCCTCTTCTTTCTCAGGAGACTGAAAAGATTCGGCATGAGCCCCCGCATCCTCAGGACCTTCTATCACTGTGCCATTGAGAGCATCCTCACTGGATGCATCACCACCTGGTATGGCAACAGCACCGCCTACAACTGCAAAGCTCTCCAGCGAGTAGTGCGGTGCTCTGAACGGATAATTGGAGGTGAGCTTCCCTCCCTCCAAGACATCTACAGGAAGCGGTGCCTGAGGAAAGCGGGGAGGATCATCAAGGACTCCAGTCACCCCAGCCATAAACTGTTCAGACTGCTTCCATCAGGAAGGAGGTTCTGCAGCATCCGGTCCCGTACCAGCAGACTGAGAGACAGCTTTTTCCATCAGGCCATCAGACTGCTGAACACGTCATAGACACCTCAGCTTCACTACTGGAACTTCAACATTATGCACTCCACACTGTACAGTAATGCCACTGTTTTGCACATGTCTCACTCTGTATATTTTATCTTATATATTTTATTTATTGTTTACTCTATTTAATTTGTAAAATATGTGTGTACACACACACACACACACACACACACACACACACACACACACACACACACACACACACACACACACACACACACACACACACACACACACACACGTAGAAAAATATTTAGTATACACATCCAGAAATGCATATACTATTATATATTGTACATATATTTATTAGTTTCAGATGTAGCCATTCTTGTATTTTGCTTGTTTACATTATTGTATTTTGCACAACTCTGTTGCTTGTGAAGCTCGCACACAAGAATTTCACTCACATGTGCTGTACCAATGTACCTGCACATGTGATGTGACAATAAAAGTGATTTGATTTGATTTGATAATGACTGAAACTAGCACCGCAATAGGCTGTGAGGTCAGTTTCTTGATCATGAATATGCAAATTGCCATGACTATTGATCAACAACCTCTGCGAGTACCATTCACACTATATCCAGATGAACAGAATAAACTTTTTGGGATTTCCTGACCTGGATGATTGAGCAGGCATCAAAACATAAGTACACATTTAGTGCTTCCACAGGAATTAAGAGGGTAAGTAGCAGCCATATCAAATCTACATGAATTGACAATCACGAAGTGTGAGCACCTCTGTAAAAGCAAAAGTTTTGATAGGTGTGTATTAACACTATGCTAAGCAGGAGAGACCTCGATGATGATCTCAAGCTCCCGATCAGTCGTGTAAGAGCTATGTAGCTGTATGGAAGTCCAATGTTCTACAGTAAGGAAGATTATTCACTAAAACAGTCAAAACAGTTAACAGTTTTTGCTGGAGCGGATTTCCCAGCAAATTCAACCCCACGTAGAAAGAAACTGCATAAACAAAAAATAAAAGCAAGAGTCACATCTTAGACTCTGTAGGCTCAAGGTAAGACCCTAACTTGAGCCTAACTTCATTTTTGGACCAAAATGGAGATGCTTGGCCATAATGCACCGCACCACGTTTGCTAAAATTCAAACATAGCACATTAACATTTGGCTGTTTCACAGTCACAGGACCTGTGCACCTCAAAGTCTTTGACTCAACCATAAACTTTTCTGTATACTAAAATGCTCTATAGTGAAATTTGAGACTGTCTATCCAGCAGCTACTTTTTGGCCCAAATTGGGCCGTACAACAGGACAATGACCCCGAACACAGTGACAAATCAGAATGGAAAGGAAAAGAAATGAAGGTGTTGCAGTGGTCCAGTTCAAAGTCCAGACCTTAACCCGGTTGAAATGTTGCGAGATGACTTTAAAATATCTGCATAAATGACTGCCTGCATGGCTGCCCTCAATGTTGTAAATAAGAGTGGCCCAAAATTCCTGCACAGTGATGTGAGACAATGATAAAGTCAAACAGAAAATCATCCAGTTACGTTACAAATTGCTTTTGCACTTTAAAAATTTATAATAATAACAGAGAATGTCTTTATTCAAAGTATGTCACAGCATAAGCAAAAAAGTCCAAATGCTCTCCTGTAAAAAGAATAAATAAAGAAAACCATAAAAGTATTGATTGATTTCTTTCACTTTTCATGCACAAACATCTGTTAGATCTGTCTTATTGAGTTCTTAATCTTCTCCTTTTCCTCATCATGTTTATAGTATATTTAGACTTTAGCGTGAGGGAAGTAAAAAAACTAATGAAGCAGAGCTGTGTTTTCAATCACTCGAAACAAACATATTAGTTATTGTGAGTTTATTGTGTTTAATGGTCTTATTCGTGGATATGACACTTTTTAGGCCATGAAAGTGGAGACTCACAAGGCACGTTTTGGCACATAGCTACCTCTGAGGCTGACCTGCTTTGAACAAATGTTTTAATTTAGAAGGCTGTCATATTTCATGCACACGGGCCATTAGCCCAACCCAGCAGGGAACCTTACAGGCCCTTTCTAAGAGTTTGATAATAAGCCAAAAATCCACACACAAGTAATGTTTTGAAATACTGTCAGGGATTTAGTGATTGTTATTGATTGCAATATAAATAAATCCATGCATACATTTATGAACAGCTGGAAAAATGCAGAATGATATTGTTTTGGAGGCTTTATCATCCCTGCGAGGGGATGTCAAATGTTAAACCTGCTCGCTTCAGTTGCTTCCATCTTGCTGCCTGTACTCAAAACACACCAGCATCACACACTCCCTGACCTTGCTTCAACATATTTCCACATTCAGCTCAATGCTAACTTACAAAGAGGTCAAAATGCCATTATATCGCTTTCTGAAATGCTTTAGAGCCCTGCTCTTTTCTATTTTATGAAGGCATACCCGTTATCTTCCCTCCGAAAGCCACTCTGTATCACCTTGTGCATCATTACGCCAGTGGCTTCCTCCCCATTTCATATCCATTTAATATGAGACTGCATATTGCTTTCTAATAAACAGAAAACGATCGGATAGGAACAGGATTGTGGAGGGCTCCAAAGGAGGTTAGTTATCTCAGTCTCCTATTGATCTAAATGATGGCGTATCGACCCATGCTAGATTATACTTTTTAATGTGCTAGAAGACTTTTCAGATCCATTCTAACTCAGGTCTTCTCATCTTTGTGACAATAACAACAAAACAACAAGGTAATCATCAGTCTGTAAAATGATTAGGCTTAATATTTTGTCATGAAGTGTCAGCGTGACACTGCTTAAACAATAAAAACACGCAAAGCAATCTTAATCATTTGCCTTGATTTGATTTGGAGATATTATTTCCTCATTAGGTTATTCTAATTTTGTTAGCTTCACATAAACATCAGATTTTTCTTCTGACACTTCTCTTTTACTTACCCCAGTATTATTATTATTTTTTTTACTTATCGGATATAGATGCACAGTATGGTGTCATTAAATATCATACGAACAACACGGCAATTGTCCTTAAGGAATTTCATTCTGTATTATAGAGCATTTTATTCCATTTTACCATTAAACGCCATTGAACACAGGTCTTGATAATAATTTAGCTTTCCTACTTTCAGCATTGCAAATTGTGTGTGGCTATCAATGAATACTTATTACATGGGTAAAATTATGTTAAGGACAAAGAAAAGCCTTTAACCTTTTTTATTTTAAAATGGGATTAGGCAAGCAACAAACATGGTGCCAGACGTGCCACTTACATTGATTTCTGAACCCATTTTAACCGATCACTGGCTAACCTGTTTATTGTGTTGGTTACTAAAGGCCTTTATTTTTAGAAAGATTTTCTTTTATTTGGAACCAAAGTGTTTGTGTGTGTGTCGTTGGAGAAGGGATAATGCTGGAGAGAAGACCTAAATGAGGGGTGCAGAGGCAAGCTGAAATCAACAAAGATCAATGGTTGTTGCAGAGAACACTAAATTCAAAGATTGACGCAAAAACAGCTGAACACTCTGAGCATAAACAGATGAACCGGTAAGGACAGAGAGAGAAACGTGACTACATATACACACACAGATGATGAAACGAGACACAGGTAGAAACGAGCAACAAGGTGGAAACAGTCAAAGGAAAAACTACCAAACAATGACAAATGACAAAGCCAGAACAAGGTGCATGAGAAAAACCTTCAAAGCAAAGACCTTTCTACAACATTCAAAAGCTTTTCCTCCAAAAACACACTACAAAAAAAAAGGTGGTTGACATCAAGTGATGATGAGCTGCTAATGTTTCTAAACAAGAAAAGGAAGAAACTGAGATTCTGGTTTCTTCCGATTCTCAAGAGAAGAGAATTTCATGGTTTGATCCAGCAGTTTAAGCTGCTGCATCAATTTCATACATATTTCAGGATGACAGTGGGGCAGTTTGGGCTGTTGTTGGCCGAGATGGGACCACATCTGAGGAGGCAGAGAAATAGTTAAAGAGAGCGGCCTGAACCGCAGCAGTTTCCGTTTTCAGTAAAATAGTATTACTTTACTATTTCCATATCATTGTGTATTTAGTACAGGTGCGTGTTTTGAGCTACAAGTGCAATTGTTGCCAAATGCTCTGATCTGATTGGTCAGATCTGTTTACTTGGATGCAAAATGTTGGAAAAATCTTGCTTGATCTCAAAAAATAAATGTCCCAAAATCAGCCTTCAAAATTATGCTTTCAATGTGAACTGCTGCATTAAGAATAGGTTCATCTGAAAAATGTTTTTGTATGTACTAAATTTTCACACATCTAGTGTATAAAGGCCATAAAACAGGAACAAATGCCCCCTGCCCCCAAAAAACCCAAATAATTAACACTAACACCTTTAACGGATGTTAGGCTCATTCGGATTGCAGCATTAGCAGAAAGTGGGCATTAAGGTCTCAGTCAGGCCTTTTGAACACCTGGCAACCACTAATCCCTAAGGAAAACTGAATATTCCCCAATGAGCTGACCAATAGTTGCTGACTAGAAAAAATCAGTTATAAACAGTTTTAAACAGTTCTGCACCAAAATCCTTCTGGTAAATGCTTTAATTGGAAGCATGGAAGATGCCATCTTGACTGACTGACAGGTAGGTTGGGATGTGGTTGGCAAGGTTATTATCGTTAACGAAAACTAACGAAATAACGAAAACTAGAAGTGAAAAAACATTTTCGTTAACGGAAATAAAAATAAAAACAAAAAAAGGAAAACTAACTAAAACTGTAATGAGCGTTCACAAAACTAACTAAAATTAACTGAATTTATAGCAAAAATGTGTTCAGTTTTCACTGATGTGTGCGTGTCCTACAATAGTCGAGGGTGAAAATGAAGTTTAGTTTCCAGATTTTTTTCTAGCTGTCTCATTATGCCAGCAGGTGGCAGTACGTTAGTCGAGTCGTCTGTGTCGCTGCTCCGTCCACGCGCAGAATCATGTCAGGAAAAGTCGGGAGAAAGCGCCAGAGTCCAATTTGGGATTACTTTGAATATGTCTGTGTTTTGGATAAAGCAAGTGTCTTGTAGTGGAAAGAGACAAATTATGAGGGACATTTCTAAAGGGAAAAAATCCCACAAACCTTAAAGTGCACTTGAAAAGCTCACATAAGAAGGCTAACCTAGCTTACCTTGAGAAGGTAAGGGAGCACACTCAACCCTCATCCCCAGAAAACAGAAGCTAACCCCAGGCAAGGCAGCGTGATGCATCCCGAGACAACAGGACGGGGATATCTACATAACTGTGTGAGTCAGTTGCCTTCAAAAAGTTTATCAATTCACTTGAACCAAAATTACGAACACCCGGTGCTGCAAGAGTTAATAGTCTCATTGGGGCCAATGATTTATGTATTTATGTATTTATTTATTTATTTAAGGAACCCATAGGTGGGAATGTGAGTTGTCTGTCTCTGCATGTTAGTCCTGCGACAGACAGGCGACCTGTGCAGGGTGCAGGGTATGGTAGCTGGAATAGCAACATACCCAAGGATAAGCAGAAGAGCATGACTGATATGATGAAACTGGGATTTTGTTACACTTAATTTTTGCAAACACAACTAAAACTATAACTGAAACTAATCAAAACTAAACTGAAACTAAGGATTTTCAAAAAAATAAAAACTAAACTAAGCTAGCAAACAATTGGTAAAAACTAATTAAAACTGATATAAAATTGAAAATCTGAAGTCAAAACTAAATAAAAATAAAAACTAATGAAAATTGCAAAACTATTAAAACCCTGGTGGTTGGTCCCCTGGCCTCTGTGTCATGTTGACAAAGACAGGGAAAAAGAGAAAAAGGCAAAAGAAAACCAGCCAACCAATATAAGATGAACGGAGACTGTATGTAACACCATGCTCTGTACAGCATGTAGAAGTTTGAAAACGTGAATGCCACCAAACGTGAAGACCATTTAATGATGCAAATGCAGTCACATGTTGTAAAGCCTTCCTTTTGAATTGTTTAAAGGCATTTAACTGATGTTCGGCTCATTTGGATTGCAGCATTAGCAGACAGTGGGCATATTCAAACTCTTAAGTACTCGAGCAGCCCTCTGTATTGATGTTATCTACATTGAATGTGTCATCATAAACAAACCACAATTTTGTTTTTGTATTTTAGTGTCTTAACAACAAGTCTTTCAAAGGTTCAGCAGAAGATTTCCATAATTACTATTTCTCTCTTGCTGTGTGTCTCACTCTGTCATTCATTCACACACGCACACACTTGTGCGCACACTCACACAAACACACACATTTTGGCTGTATTTGCTTATCTTCCAAAAACAAAGCGTGGGCACGCAGAGTTGTTATTAATTTTTTAGAATAACTTCAAACAATCGATGTGTCTTTACTGCTAACATTTCATTTCACATTCACATGTTATATCTGTTTTTCTTTTTAAATCCGACGTTCTTTTGTGAAGTCTGTGTTCATTAAAGGAGGCCTAGCCCTGTTGCTCAGAGGCACTGACAGCCTCTTTCCTCCTAAACATTAGAGTCTCGTTTGAAGATTTTTATTTATGACATCCGCAGAAGCAGAAGAAGGTTAGCACTTCAGTGAGCCACCATGGAAATTTAAACATGATCACCATAAATGCATGTAAAAAGACATCACTGTAAACCACCATTGCTGACTAACAGGTGATCTAAAGCGTAAAAATCCCAGCAGTGACAGCTTATCTCCTAAAAAATATGCCAAAAGAGAAAAGAAGTCAGGGTTTACTACACTTAGGTAAATAAACGCCACCTCTGTCATCACTCATAACCTCACATGTAATGCATATTGAAGGCAAGCCGACATGCTGCAGGACAGCCAGGCAGATCAAAGAGACAGTCAGACAGGCATACAGATGTGCCCCGTTCAATACAATCTGACAATGTGTGCAACCTCTGCAGAGGGCCAATAGCTTTTCATGGATCGGAAATTAACTTCATTTAATGAGATGTGTGCATGTTCTGGGGTTGTGTGTGGGTGGGTAATAGAAAGAGTGAAAACACAGACGTGTGAGAGGGGAAAAAAAGTAAAATGGAAAGAGTCCTTAAGTAAATATTTATAAGCAGGTGACGAAGAGGAAAAAATGAGTCATGGTCAGAAAAAAAGAGGAAAATGGGAATATATGGAACGGGAGACGGAAGCCAAGACAACAGGAGAGTGACAGAGATCAATAGTGAGAAGTGGGCAGTGTAGGAAAAGAGTGAGCGAGGCTAAAGAGATGAAAGGCTGTCTGCACATTTGTTGCCTAAGCGCAGAATTGAAATTGATCCCAGAGACATGTGTGTCTGTGTGTTGTGATTGGCATGTCAGGAAGTGGGTTTACAAACATAGAAGTGCACTATTGGCTACACCCGTATGAACTTTGTATGGCCTCTGTATCGGTGTTCTTGCAGGCATATTAGCGAGAGGAAGAGACCGGATCAGACTGATTGATTAAAATGGGAAGAGAAAGAAGAGCATCTGGAGTTTGGTCAGATACTTCTTAATAGGGGTCAAATATTTTCCACTGGCTGTTAATGCTGGGTCACCTTGCAATAGTTTTCCCCTTAACTTACCTTTAAAGGGAAGGAGAAGAAGAAGGACCTGATGTTTGTTGCTTTCAACATGTTAAAGCCCTTTGTGCTGTTAGAAAAAATGTTATTTTGTACATCAATTCAGGATGTGTGCATCTGCATTGCATAAAGATCACATCATAGTCAACATTATATGCAGGGTGTTAGAGTTTTCTAATTCAATAGTGGTACATAAGGGTGGAATATAAAGAAATCAGTAGGTAAGGCAGTGAAAACATACTGGGGTTATTATGAATTGTGTAAATTGCTTTCTGCAATGGAGAACACCTGGTGTTTATAAATGATGAATACTTTTGGAGGCAGATGTTTCACAAAGCCAGTGATTGTTTGGGTAATTATAGTATGGATTTACTGTGAAACACCTGTGTTCACTTATATATATCTCCTTATAAAACATGTAGTCAGATGCATTACATGTCATTTGTCACCAACCAATAAAACAGGTGCAGCAATATTTCCTCTGCTAATAAAAGGGGAACAAAATGATGTTTTTGTTTCGAGATTTGTTTTCTGTCTCATCTCATCCCACCTTTCACAATCTACGTTCGCCGAAATACTTTATTTTATTTTTATTTCGTGTGATATGTTGAATACTGATCTATTTTATTCAGTTTGTGTTGATCTGATGTGACAGTACGGGTTTGAGCAGATTTAGTGCAGAACTCCTCCTGAGAGCATATTTCTCCAGCTGTGCAGTGATTTAGTTTTCATAAAGCCCACGTGCCCATAGCTGTCACAACATTAAAACCACTGACAGGTGGTTACACCGTCTCTTGAGAAGAATACAGCTGCAGCGACATAAAAAAACAGGTGAAGTGAAAAACCATTGATCATTCTTTAATATTGCAATGGGAAACCTTGACTCCCAGCATTAATATGGAGGTTAATTTGACACACACCACCCAGGGGTTCCCTAGACTTTCTAGTTGTTCATCATTATGACGAGCAGGGTCATAAAAATGAGATCATAATGCTATTTTGTCCCTCATTTTAAATGCCATGTTTTAAAAGCAATAATGGCATGTATTTAATAGTAACTCAATCTAAACAAGTAGGTCTGCATTTATGAGGGCAACCTAAGAAAAATGAAGAAAAGCACAGAACGTACAGTCGCTTCTCATGGCCACAGCACAAGAAGCAGATGAATGATTTTTTTCCACACTTAGAGCAGTGGCAGTAAAACACCATTGTCACTGTGCCTAAACAGGCAAATATGAAGTAAATGGACTGAAGCTGAGTGTTTGCTTGACTGCAATTAAATTTATCATGGGAGGTTAATTTAGAGAAGATATTTTCTCATAATAGCATAATTTCAGCCAGAATTTAATAGCCAAGTCATCAAAAGTCTAAGTGTGGGTCTTTCTGAACCTGCAGGTGAAAAATATCATAGTTTGAACTCCCTCTGCACTGGAAGACTGCTGCAGCCACACTTACCGGCTGCTTTGCTACCTGTTCAACTGTTCATCAATGCAAATATCTAATCAGCCAACCACATAGTAGCAACTCCATGCATTTAGGCATGTAGACATGGTCAAGACGACCTGCTGAAGTGTAGAATGAAGTGAGAATGGGGAAGAAAGGTGATTTAAGTTACTTTGAACGGGGCTGTTGGAATCAGATAGGCTTGTGGATCTGCTGGGATTTTCCTGCACAGAGTTTGCAGAAAATGATCTGAAAAAGAGGCGATATCCAGTGAGAGGCGCCGCTCAGGGTTAAAATGCTTTGCAGATGCCAGAGGTCACAAGAGCTTGTCTAGACTGTTTCAAGCTGATAGGAAGTCAACAGTAACACTTGAAACACTTTTGTGTTTCACTGGATAGAAGAAACCGTATAGCCCTCAGTCAGTGTTAGGCTATACAGTTTGTTATGATCATGCTGAAAACACTTAGTCTCACGTGTAAATTATTTCATGGCAAAGTAGATCCACCCTCAGCGTTCTAATCCACCACAATGACAGATAGCCTGTACTTTTTTTTTTCTAAACCCAAAAAAGTCATTCAAGAATGGATCAAAAAACATAAAGAGTCAAAGGCCTTGTCCTAGCATGCAGACTTTGATGCCTAGTAAACATCTAAAGACACTAAAGGTTTTGCTTCCAATTAATGAAGGTTAATTAAGCCTTTTTGGCAGCGTAAAGAGGACCTGCACAGTACATAACTGGCTGATCAAAGAATGAATTCTTCTTTTTTTGTGTACTTCATCTAGGAGTTGCCACAGCAGTTCATCTGGTACCGTCTCAGCCTATCTCTAGCATCCTCTTATGCATATTCTTCTTCACTGCATCTGAAGCTTCGGAATCCTCTGTCCTATATTTGTACTATCCTTCTTCTAGACTACATCTAAACTATTTCACTGTTGCCGCTTTAACTCTGTCTCCAAACCTCTGAATCTGAGCGGTCCTGCTGATGTACTCATGTAAATATGTGGGGGCCACAGTCCAGTGTACACCTAGTTCCGGTCCTAAGCCTGGATAAATGGTGAGGTTTGTATCAGGTTGTGTCAGGTTTGTGGGATCCAGCCAAATCAAACATGTGGAAGATCAAAGTGTGACTTCTATATTGTTGATATATGTAGGTGTCTAAACTATGTATGTGATACATAGGTAAAACAAATTTCATAACTACTTGGTGTTATTCCAAGTAACACGATTCATACAACTCATCTTTTCAAAACCATAATATAGATTTCTCCATTTCATATAACCCAGCACAGTGTGAGTGCCTTGTATCCAGAAAGCATCTGCAGATTTCCTTTCTCTGTGGGTTTCAGAAATGAATTTTTAATGTTTTGCAAAGGTTTAGACTGCCAGGCATCTTTGTTGCCTGTGTAAACAATTAGTCTCTTTGCACATGCTGTTTTGCTGGTGTTTTCTTTTATATGCAATAACTAGGTAAATGAGAGATAAGAATGTAGATTCAGGACTGGCTCTTAAGGTTCATTTGCTTTTTGAAAAAAAGTATTTTTGTATATTAGAACTCCACTTTACTCCTCATTGAATTATTGTAATAACTGTTGGCTGGATTCCTGTGAAATTTTTGCACAGGCGTTTCCGATGTCCACTTGAGCATCCGAGGGATCTTTAAAATTAGTTTTTTCCTGTGAAATAAACATGTTCTGCATGGATGACATTTGATGCTGTTATTCCACAGTGCCCAGATGATATATATCACGATGATAGACAGTCCCCCCCTGACTTTTCCTCTAGTGCCACCACATTTGCAGTCTTGAGTAAAGAGTTGCAGCAGCTAGTAGATTGATTGCCATTAAAATTGCTGCAGACGTTTTTGCTCCTATATTCTGTCTCCTTGTCTTTTCCCTCATGTCTCACTCATGCCTGTTGCTCTCACCCTCTCTCTTTCTCTGTCTGAAAAAAAGAGCGAGAGAAAGTTATTCTCATTCAGCACCATATTTCACAGTGCAATCACAGGGAATGTGCAATTAACAAGGAAAGCCTTCGGTCAATAGCACATTGTGTGTATTCATACACCTTGTCTATCCTCCTCTCATCCCTCCACACCCTCGAACTCCTTCCCTCCATTTCTCCAGTGGCTTCTCTTCAGCTGACTACTTTCTCCACTCTCCACCTCCTTGTTTAAGCCAATCTCATCATCACATAAGCTCCTTGCTTCCTCTCCTTCCCTCCTAATCTTGCGAATCATTTCTTATTTAACCACATCTCATCGTCCCTTACCATCATCATTACCACCCCCTCCCCATCTCTTTCCTGTTTTCCTACCACTCCCCCTCCCACCAGCCCGCACGCTCACCACACAGCTTTCATCATTATCATCACCACCTCCTCCCAATCTGTTTACTCTCCCCACCCACACTCCCTCTCCACCTAACAACCCCCCGCTCCTCAGTAACTCAGTTGAATCCTAATTCACAAGTTCCTTTCTACTGCGTTGCTACACCTATTTTCCATTTTCTCCCCAGTGTTGGTGCAAATAGCTCAGAAACTGAAAATGTGGCGATTTCCCCTCAACAGCTTCATGCCACGGTGTCGATGAAGTCATTCTCCTGTTCATTATCAGTGGAGTCAGTTCAAAGATGCTCTCTTAGTGACAGCATCAAGAAAGCACTGGCTGTTTGGTTCATAGTTACAAATTAACACAAATTCCTCCACTTCCTTTTAATATGCCCTGTGCTGCACCTTGGTGGACTTTTCCCTCTGACCTATTTTGGGATAGCGGCCTCATCCGAATCAAGATAATTCCCTATTCCCTGCCAGCCTTCCTCTGTCCTGTCTGTCCTGCAATGTTACTCAATAATTCATCATTATGTTATGTTCTGCCTACTCCTTTTCAAACAAATAATGGAATGATATTTTGTAATGATTGTGAAGGCACATGTTTGAAATGTTTGAAATAAAAATGAACTGAACTGAAATGTTTCTTTTGGACTCACAGGATGATTAATATTATCCATCTTCCTTCTGACCTTTGATGACAAAATGTTTCATATTCACATTATTAAATCAGAGTGTGATGTTTCAACATGTTCTGAGAGCTATAATAACCAACTCAGCAAGATGTCCACATTTACGCACAATTACGAGTAGGTATGCATTATGGTTGTCTCTGCAAGTAATGCTCGAATGCTTGTATGCTGCAATAATACAAAGTTTTCTGTTCTTTCCATTTGCCGACGCTGCATGAATCTACCCTTTAATAATGCAAGTTTTACTTCAGGGATTGTGCATATTGATTGGTGTTATAAAGTTGATCTATTTATCAGCCCTAGATACATTTAGATTTCATGCCTAGCCATCATTTTCAGTCACTTAAAGCTACAACTTTAATTATTGCCGCCTTCAAGCCAACAATTAATAATAACCTGGATAAAGACGAAACCTGTAGGGCATAAATAATTTGACATGGAGTGCCAGAGCAGGACTTCGATCTTGGTGCAGTAACTTTTTTTCCTTTAGCTAATTAAGGATTTTATATCTTATTTAAAATCAGCAGGTGTCTTCAAGGTTGATAAGTCACCAAGGACTCATTTTATCGCTGGAAGAAAAAGGAAATGCAGTAGTGGAGACATGGAGCTGAAGTTTTAGTCAGGAAGCCATTTGTTGAGAATATGCTGGAATCACCAGCAACTTCTCTTCAGCTATCTCTTTCCGCAGAGCTCCTGTCCTCTAACACTTTCCTTTTTAATTTGACCCCTTTTCCACTTTCACCTGATCTTCTTCTTAAATCCCTCATCACAGTTGTCTGTGTTTCCTGACCTCTGAGTTCCTTCATTTGTTCTAGTGTAACATCCTACTTAATCTTTGTCTAAAATTCTTTTGATTTTCTTCTCTGCTCATGTTTCTGTCTTGGCACCTCCCTGTGCTCTGTATTCTCTCCCCTCTTCTGTCATTCCCTCTAAAAGACTTCGTGTTTGACTTTTAGTTCTCTTAGGAGAACAGGTGTGTTCTCTATTAGCTCACAGTTACACACACACACACACACACACACACACACACACACACACACACACACACACACACACAGAGGCATATACAGACGGATCTGAATAAGCAGCACAGAGCACACAATCCTCTGAACATGGGGCCTTGTATTTGATAGGGAAGATACTTGAAGACAACTCGGGTATGGCAGAGCACTGCAAAGTAGTTCCATATTTCTCATACGAATGAGTTGCGTTAAAACTTTTGCCGTCAAGTTGAATAAATATAGTGGCTCACCTTGGACCTGCGCTCATTAAAATTTGCTGGTTTTCATAACCTGTGGGGACTCAAGTTGAGTCAATTAAGGTTCTCCTCTGTTGACCCTGCCTCAGTAAGACACACTGTGTGTACCTACTGCTTCTCTGGGTGATTTAAATATAATAGGAGAAGGCTTTTAAAAATGGTACATAGGCATGCTGCAGTAGTGCTTTTGACATTTGGGTAACCATTGCAAATAGGTCCCACAGCCCCGCTTGTACAGCAAAATCAGGTGAAAATAACGCAATTTAAAATGCAGTGATTTGTGATTTGGAAACACAATAACTCCTCAGTCATACTTAAAGGTCTCTGGTCTACAGGCTAAAAGAAAATGCCATGACAACTGCCATTATGTGCTAAGACAGGTAGCATCCCATAATTAAGGTCAACAGTTATTTGTTTAAAAGGTTATCTTTCTACTCATTCTTTATGCCAAAATGTCAGCATTTAGTGTTTCCAGTTTCTTTTTTTGCTCCAGTTTTTCCTTTTCTCATTTTTATATTGTTGCAAATCAAACCAATTTGAATTCAGGACTTTTTAAAACAGCACTTGATCAAAAAGCCAAACTCTTCAGTTTTAGATTCCCACTAAGATGGGTAGCGTTGACCTAGCATGGTTTTAGGTAGAAGAAATAACCCTGCCATCTTGTGACCGTGTAGCAATAAGATGTTGCCTTGGATACCGGCTGGTCTCTTAAATACTAAACTATTAGACGAGAAGATAAATGATTAGACACAACATCATAATTTGATAGTGCTCAGCGTGTGGCTATGCTTGGCTATGTATGTCAGTGAGGCCAAATGTCCCTCTACAGCTTACATCCTCATCCACCTGTTGCTCAAACCTCATATTTGCAAAGCCCAGGAATTGTTCTTCTGGGTGTTCTTGAAGGAAATTCAGAGCAGATGATCCCACTCTGCGTCAGTAATGTTTCCATCCATCCATCCATCCCTTATGGTGCAGAGACATGAATTATAACTAGTACCTGCTACCTGACGGAGGTACTGTTGTTAGGATACAAATGTAAACTACAGTATGTACCTAGTGTTAAAATTGGAACACAAGACTTTAAATAGCAGATACTTCTTTTCTGTTGTTGAGCTGCTCGATGGTGATTACAGAAGGATCTGAACGCCCCCCCAAACCTCTCCCTCGCTGTCTTCTAATGTTTGATCAAGGGTACTTCAGAGTGCTTTTTTTGTTCCCTTGGTTATTTTGCTTGATGAAATTGAATGTTTGGTGTACTTCTACTAATATAGTCAAAAATGTTCAAAGCATTCTTAAAAGATAGATTTAGTTGGATAAAAAGATTTTTTTAAGTCTGAAGTAAATAGTTTATTTCTTTATTGTTTTGGCAGAGGATGATCTGATGCGATGACTGTATGACTGAATGTAAAGTGAAAACTAGTCCAGTTGCAACACTTGATTTTGAATATAATTTACCACGCTATTTATTAACTGGGGAAAAAAGATTTAATTGTTAAACCTTTATGCTTTTATGAGTCTGTCTGTTAATACTGATCTAATGCGTGGGACATTTTTAACACAAAAGGGAAGAAAACACTGTGTGATGAAATTTGACTGACTCATGCTCAGTTATCCTGTGAATCATCTAGCAGCTCTAAACAGATTTTGGGGCAAGTGCTGATTGTGGCTCCTGCTGTTGCTCAGAGACTTTCGAAGACCCATTTGAAGTGGAGTGCTGTTTTACCAAAAGTTTAAATATTTCAACTTCAGGCCCTCTGTGGTCTGAGCTCAAAAACCCTGCTAAACTCTAAAGCTGCTGGAGACACAACAGTGCTTCTTTGCCACTGAAGAAGAGAAGAGCAGAAAACAAAGGTCTCCAGTGGAAATACAGGCTTTGTGCCTCTGGGAACTTTAAAGGAAGTGATTGTAAAAACAATGCTTGTGCCTTTGATTAGTGCCTACTCTTTATGTTCCATGCTGTAATTATCCATGTATGTTATCATTACTACAGTGAGCAGCCGCCCTGTCTTTGTAAAGTTAGTGCATATTTACCCCTGTCTGAGCTTGAGTAGATGCACCTCCTTTTTTAACATCTAATGTAAGAGGAAAAACAATAATGTGTGCTATTTTAAAATAGATGAATACGGTGGAAAAACTGGCAGACCTCATACGAAAAGTTGCAAACACAATTATCAAAGCAACCAATCCTTTTTTTTTTTAGAGTCATTAAAGAAGAATGCAGTTTAGATCTAGATGTTCTTTGAGTTTTTGCATAATGAGGTCAAAAATAAAGGAGCAATGAATACATCTGCAGTGAGAGGTGATATTTTCTTCTTTTGTGTGTGTGTTTGCAGATAACATCAGCGAGACATTAGTTTGAAATGCAGTTCATTTCTACTCTGACTCACAGGTTAGCAGCTCCTCATAGGACAAATGAGGGGACCTGTTTTTCTCCTCTTTTGTTAGTTCACAGTAAAATAAATAAACGCGAGACCTTCAGTGGTTTAATTAGCTGTTAGTGCAAATGTGTTTGTAGAGAAAGCGTTTATGCTTTTTGTTCTAAACCTACAGCCATAAAGCTCTCGAGTCAAATCTCCAACTTGATCCTGTTTATTCTTGGCTGCACCACATGCCCAACTGCATTACTGCTGTAACCATAATTACAGCCTTGGCCCCATTAAAGCTTTTAAAATGAGAGGTATCCTTCAGAGCGGTAAAATGTGGGATTCTATGATCCTTGATTTCTTTCATTGATGGAAAAACATGTTCCAACAGTAACTTCTGTGTCTCTGAGATTAGAAATATCTCAGATTTGAACCCAGTTGGAGTGAAAGTGATGGCCATCGTAGACCTGACTGATTCATTCTGCACAGGTTCATATTCAGCTGCGTATCTGCACTTAAACTTCAGTGGCTTGCACTTTCCCTCTGCTCTCTAGTCATTTTCTCCTGCAGTTTAATTTTCAGCAGCAGATGGCAGCCTGACTACACTGAGCTATAAACAGGAGCTCTCCATAGTGCTGAATGGTGCATGGTGCTGATGGTATCCTTAGTGCCCATCTATTCATCTGTGTGTTTGTCTTTCTATGTATCTCTCTGTCTTTCTGTCTGTCTGTCTGTATTTCAGATCTGCCTTTTTGCCTCCCTGTGTCTGCCTGTTGGTTGAAGTGCAGCAGAAGATGTGTGTTTGTGTCAAACGACCCTCTTGTCAGGGTTGAAAATTACAGTCTTTTTAGGAGCGTATGCTGTTATGAAGCCTCCCACTAGTGGATGTAAAAAATGTTTTTATAAATATATATAAAATGACTAAACTAGCCCAATGCACAGAGAGCTACCAGCTTGATGGATGACTCACAGTAATGCTGTGAAATAGCTCAACCCACACACACACATCCACTCACTGAAACACACTCACTAAAGCATGTAGCACAACAGCCGAGCACGCACGTACTGTATAAACCCGTGTGAAAGCACATGATTCTGGCATGCAGATATGCACACACAGGATGTGATGTCAGTGTTTAGGTGGTTCACTGTCTGTACAGGAAGGAATGCAGCGTTTGTGTCAGACAGGACAAAATGCATTAAGAAAAATATCTGAAGAAGCAGACAACAAGCTGCCGTAGCCGACAAATCCCTGTAGCATGTGGTCAAAGGACCCACGGGAGTTGCTCTGGGGGCCTACAGCAAAATGAGGATTAGTTTGAATTCAGTTGTTTTTTAAATTATTTAGCAGCTAGATGCACAAGTTGCTTACTGATTAATCGCTAATACACATTTATTAGCAATAAAATGTTCCTTACTAGATTTGTTTATGGATCTCTGTTCCTGACTTGGGTGAATTATCCCTTACTGACTGTTTCAAGATAACCGACAGCATAAAATCAAAGCTTATTTGGCTGCTCCCTTATTTGCAAGGGTTCACCACAGTGGGTGGATCCACATATTTTATTTGGCACAACTTTTTTCCCCCGGCAAATGTGAACAACAGCAATAATCACAAGAAATAATCCACAAAAACAAACATAATGTAATATATTTACAAAAAAAACAGAACCCTTCTTATAGAGGATGCCATTAAGAACATCTTAAGGCCTTAGTGGGTGATTGGCTTCATAGCTGCCACAATTCATCTGAATCCCAGAAAATCTCTAAGAAAACTGAGTGATGTCACTAAAGCTATGTCAGTTTTCAGTGCATTTACTTTGGGAAACCCACTCACAAGCTTCTCTTTTCATAGTGTGAAAGTATTGGGTGACACCTGCTGTGAAATACTGTAATGGGACAAATTTGGAGTGACGTGCATTTGCCTTCAAATGTTCCCGTGTGTTGGTCGTGTCTGTGGCTCAGCGGGCTAAGTCGCCACGTCGTGTTTGGAGCGTTGTAATCTTGTTAGTCTGATCCTCTGTACATGCCACCGGGGACCGGGGATCAATAACTGGCTCGTGGCTCCATTTGGGGTACACACACCATACACACATTCACTCTTAAAGATGAGAGGATCAGAGAGGTGTTTAATGCGACACTGAGACTGATTAACAAGAAGTAGAGTGAAATTATTTTTTGTGAGTTTAACATCGGGTGACCTTCTCATAGTCTGGAAGCACATAGTCTGGAAATGTGATTGAAAATATGCAGCAGGTATTTTCATGTGTGTGTGTGACTTTGGTAGGCCGGCCAAGAGCATTACCTCTCTTTAGCGCCACCACTCTCCCCCTTTATTCCTCCCTAACAGTCGTTTTTAGTTTTTCAGTTTTCTTTAACAGCTCTACATCAGCGTCTCATTTTTAAAACTTCTTTTTCCCCCCATTCCTGTCAGCTTTCCTTCAGCAACCGTCACTTCAACTCTGTCTTTATATTGCTTGTGTCTTTCCTCAGCCTGCCCACATTTCCAATCCCCTTCCTTCACTTAAGTCTTATTGGCTATTTAACCCCACTTGGCTCTTTAACTTACCTTTCCTGCTTTGTTTCCTCTTCCCCAACCTGTCCTTTTTTTAAAATCTGTGTCACCTTCCTTTCCCTTTCCTCTTCACTTGTCTTTTCGTTTCTCTGTCTTTCTGTCTGATCTTTCTTCTCCCTCCATTTGCTAAAATCCATCTTTACTTGTCTTGTCTTTTTTTCCTCCCACTCTTTCTCACTTCCTGCATCTATTATGCCTCCCTCCTCTCTAAATTCCTCTACCCAGCCACCCCCCAACACCATCTTTTCTTTGGCCTCCTTCTCTTTCACCCCCTGTCACTCTTATCCTCCAATTCTTCTCTGTTTTCCCCTCTCTCCTGACTTCTGCTCGCCAGACCTCTACAGTTCTCCAATCATTTTATTCACACTTCTCTTTCTGTCCTTCCTTTAATTCCTTTTCCTTCTCGCCTTCTCTTATGACTTCCTTTATTTCTTGCTCCAGCTCTGTTCCGTCATTGTGCTTTTATCCTCCGTTTTTCCCTTTTCACGCTTTCTTCCACACTTCAATTTTCCTGAAATTTCTGTCCGCCACCTCTTTCCTGCCAGTCTATCCTCTCTCCTTCAAACCTTTCCCCTTCTTTTTCCATTACTTTCCCTCTTTCTTTACTTGCTTCCCCCTTTCCTCTCATCCCCTCATCCCTCTCTTCACCTGCTTACCTCCTTTCTTCCGTTTCCAGTGGCTCGTTCTTTCTTCATCTTTCCTTCCTCCCCTCCTCCTCCACAATCACCCACTTTTACCGTCTCTCTTTTACTTCCTCAACTAACCCGTCTGTCGTACTCTTACTCTGCCTCTCTCTCCCATGCTCTCTCTCGCTCTCCCCCTCTCTCTCCCCCCTTTCTCAGTCGTCGCTCGCTCGCTGTGCTGTGCGGACCTACCGACCATCTCTCTCCTCTCTTTCCCTAAATCTCTTCATCTCTCTGTCTCTCTCCTCCGGTCCTCCGGTCTCTGCTATGACAGCTCACACCAGCGGCGTGTTGCCCGATCTCAGACCATCAACCCGTCACCGGTTGTCCTGTCCAAACGTTAACATGGACATGTGTGTGGGGGATATTCGTGATTGATCTTCGGGTATTTTTTTTTAATATATAAAAACGAAAGAATAAGGAGGAGGGGGGCGGCCGTCCTCTTTTACCCCCCTCCGCTTCCTTCAGTCAAGCAGAGCGGCAAGGTGGGGAGAGGGCTTTAAAATTAAGCCAGCTTGGATTTATTTAATAGCAAAATGACGGATTTAGGAACGCCAGAGATGCTGCTGATGTGGAGGAGGCTGAACGTGAAGAAAACGGGAAGGCTGAGACGCGACCTCCCGCTTCTCCTCCTGCTGGGGCTTCTCTTGGGGGATTTCTCCTCGTCCAAGGGTGAGTTTTGGAGGTTTTCAAATCGCCTGCTTGTTTGCGTGCGCAGGCATGCATATGCGCGCGCGTGTGCCGGAGGATCACAGTGTTCGCAGGTTGGACTTTGCGTGTGCGCGCGCAGGCGAGAGTGAGGGACAGAAAGGTAATGCATGCAGTTTCGCTGCTGCAGACAGCGTTGGTGTGAGTGTGTGCAGGAGAGTTTCGCGTGTGCGTGCGTGCGCGCACGCTCTCAGCTCCGGGCATTGCGTGCATGCGTCCTTTTTGTGCGTGCGTGTTTGAGATACTAAGATGGACAGAGAGACTGTAAAAGAGGGAGTGAGAGCTATATCCTATATGCAAGCACGGGGAGTTAAGAGAGTGCGTGTGCGCGTGAGAGAAGAGAGCGTGCAGCGGCCAAGTTGGACACAATATTTCATCTGGGGAGTGTAGGCATGCTCGTTTTCAGGCCTCTGTGCTGTCCAGATAACCTCCTCTAAGTAAATGAAGTGACTAAAATTTTGCATTTGAAGCAGTTAAAAGTCCTGTTTGGTGACACAGCTCAGCAACCAACTCAGTTTACAGTCTACGAATAACCAGAGAGAGATTTTCATGTGGAGGGCATGAAGAGGGGAAATCCCATGCTCATAGTTGAACGTGATTTTGTGGAGTCGAACTCACACAGAGGAGCAGTTTTCTCAAAGGCCGTGGAGTCTGATGGTATAACAGGGGATTGATGCTTCATGTCAGCAGCCCAGCATGTCTCTTTTTATTTGGGGGGAGGGGGGCTGTGGCCAAGAGTTTCCTGGTGCCACAGATAGATGAAGACAGAAAAAAGTGTTAACATTCGTTTCTCTGTTACTCAGGTCATCAATAGCTTCTCTGTGTATGCTTCTCCTCCCTCTCTTCCTCGGTGCTGGTCCTCTCTGTATTTTGTTCCCAAACTCCCCTTCTCACGCATGGACCCATCAGATCTTCCCCCCTCTGATGTAGATCTCCAGCTGTGCTAGAATTCTTGATAAATGTATATGTGTGCAAGTAAGCTTGTTTTGTTCTTGTGTAAGCTGTGTTTTCCCTTAACTCTGATCTGCTCTGGATGTTTAATACTGTGCATTATATTGAGGGTGTGTGCGTGTGTGTTTTGGTGGTTGTATGTTTATCCATCTGTATTCTGCCATAAACACAGGCCATCAACCCAGAATAAAAAGCGATTTGAGTAAATGTAAGACAGCGTGCGATTTGTGTATGTTGATAAATATGATAGATGTGTTTTTAAGCTGTTTATGATTATCACCTGTGATTTATCTTTCGTCCCGATCTGTGCGTGTCTGTGCGTTTGATGCCGTGTTTATCATCCTTGAAGTCTCTACATCTCTGCATCTCTCTTTGATTATGTTACTCAATTTAAAGAAAGCGTTACATGATAGACTCAATGAAGCCTTTTGGTTGCTGAAGAATTAATCACACAGAAATACAATGAGAAAACTAGAAAGTGCATTTTCTGAAGAAACTGCAGTGTGAATGCTTGAATCTGAATGTATGCATTGAAATGAAATAATTACTGAATTTAAGTTAAAAATTTTGAATGAGATAAAAAAAAAACCCCGAATTTAACCTGAAAACAAAAGTGCTGAACTGCTAAAAGCTGAAGGTTACACAGAAGAAGAAGTTGGAAAAAAGCTGAAAATGTTTTAATTGTAAATTAGAAAAACCTAAGAAATGAGAAAAGAACATTTAGAGTCAGAAAACATCTGAAAGAATATTAAAAGGTCATATTCTTTGAATCACTGAATGACTAAAATGTGATCCCTCCACTTGGACCCACACAGTTTAAAAAGTTTACATCTCTGAGCTTTGAAAGACAAGATGTTGGAAAAAGAACAACGATGGCGACGTTTTGAGGGTAAAATGATGGCTGTAACACTGTGGACACAGCAGCAGTTGAAAGAGAAGTGTTTAAGATGAATTTTGGCAGAGTGGCAGAGAGAGCTCGTTAAGCAGGCAGGTGTGAGCCTGGTTGCTATAGTGACCGCACCCAATGGCTCCATACACACGGACACAGACATGCACCTCACTTTTGCTGCTTAAAATGAACAGAAAAGTCAGGCCGAAACAAATCGTTCCCAAATGAAAAGTAAAAGTCGTATTGACAAAATTCTTTCACTGTGAGCGACAGCAATGTCTAGTCTACCAAATTCTCAGTTTTCATGTCTGTGGAGTTTATTATATGGACGTGGTGACAGTGGAAAGACACCATGCTCTTCTGATTTTCAAACGAACCTTCTGAGCCATTTTAACATTAGAGTCTATGGAAGAGTTGGAGGGAGGAGGCTGTGCATTGGTGACATTTATGAAAGAACCATAACACCTAGTACAATAGTAAACACATTGGATGAAAGAGGACAGCCATGGCTACGTTTTGAGGGTAAAATCATACCTGTAGAGCAAACGCTGCGGACACAGCAGCAGTTTTAAAAAAGATTTTAAGATTATTTTTTTTGCTCCTCTCACTCTAGCAGTTGAGCTGCCTCACTCTAGCCCCAACATTCCGTCCCATACACACCCATTATAAACTCTGAAACGGGTGAAAAAACATCATGAAACTTAAACTGGAACTGAAGAAAAAGTATAATAGATATTGAAAAGATAAATGCAAGTTGAATAGTTGAATGTCTTGTCTTCGTTTTAAAGTTTGAATGGTGGCTCTATGTCAATGTATGTGGAAGTAGTAAGAGTTTAAAAATGAGTAAGTTGAATGAGGATTTGAAGGGTCTCCCCATTGAAATACATTATAAATTTTTGTTGAATAAAGTTGAATAAAATTAAAAATATAAATGTTAAAAATATGAAAAATGGAAGCAGTGTTGTCCAAAAGAATAGGAATCTAACGGTGTTGGAATGGTTTTTCTAAGTTGAACGGTTTTGAAGGAGTAGGATTACAAAAAACGTACGGAATACAGAATAAAATATAATAACTAGAAAGTGCATTTTCTGAAGAAACTGCAGTGTGAATGCTTGAATCTGAATGTATGCATTGAAATGAAATAATTACTGAATTTAAGTTAAAAATTTTGAATGAGATAAAAAAAAAAAACCCCGAATTTAACCTGAAAACAAAAGTGCTGAACTGCTAAAAGCTGAAGGTTACACAGAAGAAGAAGTTGGAAAAAAGCTGAAAATGTTTTAATTGTAAATTAGAAAAACCTAAGAAATGAGAAAAGAACATTTAGAGTCAGAAAACATCTGAAAGAATATTAAAAGGTCATATTCTTTGAATCACTGAATGACTCAAATGTGATCCCTCCACTTGGACCCACACAGTTTAAAAAGTTTACATCTCTGAGCTTTGAAAGACAAGATGTTGGAAAAAGAACAACGATGGCGACGTTTTGAGGGTAAAATGATGGCTTTAACACTGTGGACACAGCAGCAGTTGAAAGAGAAGTGCTTAAGATGAATTTTGGCAGAGTGAGAGAGAGAGCTCGTTAAGCAGGCAGGTGTGAGCCTGGTTGCTATAGTGACCGCACCCAATGGCTCCATACACACGGACACAGACATGCACCTCACTTTTGCTGCTTAAAATGAACAGAAAAGTCAGGCCGAAACAAATCGTTCCCAAATGAAAAGTAAAAGTCGTATTGACAAAATTCTTTCACTGTGAGCGACAGCAATGTCTAGTCTACCAAATTCTAGGTTTTCATGTCTGTGGAGTTTATTATATGGATGTGGTGACAGTGGAAAGACACCATGCTCTTCTGATTTTCAAACGAACCTTCTGAGCCATTTTAACATTAGAGTCTATGGAAGAGTTGGAGGGAGGAGGCTGTGCATTGGTGACATTTATGAAAGAACCATAACACCTAGTACAATAGTAAACACATTGGATGAAAGAGGACAGCCATGGCTACGTTTTGAGGGTAAAATCATACCTGTAGAGCAAACGCTGTGGACACAGCAGCAGTTTTAAAAAAGATTTTAAGATTAATTTTTTTGCTCCTCTCACTCTAGCAGTTGAGCTGCCTCACTCTAGCCCCAACATTCCGTCCCATACACACCCATTATAAACTCTGAAACGGGTGAAAAAACATCATGAAACTTAAACTGGAACTGAAGACAAAGCATAATAGATATTGAAAAGATAAATGCAAGTTGAATAGTTGAATGTCTTGTCTTCGTTTTAAAGTTTGAATGGTGGCTCTATGTCAATGTATGTGGAAGTAGTAAGAGTTTAAAAATGAGTAAGTTGAATGAGGATTTGAAGGGTCTCCCCATTGAAATACATTATAAATTTTTGTTGAATAAAGTTGAATAAAATTAAAAATATAAATGTTAAAAATATGAAAAATGGAAGCAGTGTTGTCCAAAAGAATAGGAATCTAACGGTGTTGGAATGGTTTTTCTAAGTTGAACGGTTTTGAAGGAGTAGGATTACAAAAAACGTACGGAATACAGAATAAAATATAATAATAATAATAACTAGAAAGTGCATTTTCTGAAGAAACTGCAGTGTGAATGCTTGAATCTGAATGTATGCACTGAAATGAATTAATTGCTGAATTTTGAGTTAAAAATATTGAATGAGATAAAAAAAACAAAACAAAACAAAAAACGAATTTAACCTGAAAACAAAAGTGCTGAACTGCTAAAAGCTGAAGGTTACACAGAAGAAGAAGTTGGAAAAAAGCTGAAAATGTTTTAATTGTAAATTAGAAAACCCTAAGAAATGAGAAAAGAACATTTAGGGTCAGAAAACATCTGAAAGAATATTAAAAGGTCATATTCTTTGAATCACTGAATGACTAAAATGTGATCCCTCCACTTGGACCCACACAGTTTAAAAAGTTTAAATGCCTGAGCTTTGAAAGATACAGTGTTGGAAAGAGAACAATAATGGCGACAATTTGAGGGTAAAATGATGGCTGTAACACTGTGGACACAGCAGCAGTTGAAAGAGAAGTGCTTAAGATGAATCTTGGTACAGTGGCAGGCAGAGCTCGTTAAGCAGGCAGGTGTGAGCCTGGTTGCTATAGTGACCGCACCCAATGGCTCCATACACACGTACACAGACATGCGCCTCACTTTTGCTGCTTAAAATGAACAGAAAAGTCAGGCCGAAACAAATCGCTCCCAAATGAAAAGTAAAAGTCGTATTGACAAAATTCTTTCACCGTGAGCGACAGCAGCTTCTAGTCTACTGAATTCTCAGTTTTCATGCCTGTGGAGTTTATTATATGGACGTGGTGACAGTGGAAAGACACCATGCTCTTCTGATTTTCAAACGAACCTTCTGAGCCATTTTAACATTAGAGTCTATGGAAGAGTTGGAGGGAGGAGGCTGTGCATTGGTGACATTTATGAAAGAACCATAACACCTAGTACAATAGTAAACACGTTGGATGAAAGAGGACAGCCATGGCTACGTTTTGAGGGTAAAATCATACCTGTAGAGCAAACGCTGCGGACACAGCAGCAGTTTTAAAAAATATTTTAAGATTAATTTTTTTGCTCCTCTCACTCTAGCAGTTGAGCTGCCTCACTCTAGCCCCAACATTCCGTCCCATACACACCCATTATAAACTCTGAAACGGGTGAAAAAACATCATGAAACTTAAACTGGAACTGAAGAAAAAGTATAATAGATATTGAAAAGATAAATACAAGTTGAATAGTTGAATGTCTTGTCTTCGTTTTAAAGTTTGAATGGTGGCTCTATGTCAACGTATGTTGAAGTAGTAAGAGTTTAAAAATGAGTAAGTTGAATGAGAATTTGAAGGGTCTCCCCATTGAAATACATGGGAAATTTTTGTTGAATAAAGTTGAATAAAATTAAAAATATAAATGTTAAAAATGAGAAAAATAGAAGCAATGTTGTCCAAAATAATAGGAATCTAACGATGTTTGAATGGTTTTTCTAAGTTGAACGGTTTTGAAGGAGTAGGCTTTCAAAAAACGTACGGAATACAGAATAAAATATAATAATAAAGATTAGAAGAACAATACTGTGAATGCTTTTCAAGCATTCACACTAATAATAATAAAGATTACAACAACAATACTGTGAATGCTTTTCAAGCATTCACACTAATTAAAGGGCATACAGACATCTGGAAAGACAGACGGAGGGGTGGCAATAATTTATTTCGTCAAACCTCAAACCCCAGATGGTTGCCACCCTTTTAAATGTGATGTCGCACTTTAAATTCCAACACAACTAATAATTGATTGTCTGGAAATGTCATGTAAAAATATCATAAAAAGTCAGATATGACTGCAGCTGAAAGAAAAAAAAAGCCCAGGTGAAGAACATGTTTCTTTAAATAGTCCTCAAGCTTTTTATGATGCTTGTGATTTGTTTCATTATTATATTTTCAAAGTAATTTAGGAAAATGTTACCTAGAATCTCAGTCCCTGTCATTCAGTGATATTTGGTGTTCTACTCATAATTGCCCCATAATTTATTCTTGTATTCACGACTCCTATTTATTATGATTATTATCACAATTATTATTGTTGTAGTTGTTTTTGCTAGCAGGCTCAATTTTTTTAACAAATATAGTCGAGATCAAAGCAACTTTTAACTGGCCGAAATATTCTATAAATACATTATCATTATTAGGTTTAGTCTGTCAGTAAGATTAAATTTGAACATCGAAATTTGCATTTGAAGAACATCAGTTAATGATTAAATAAAATAAATATTATTCTAACTGTGTATCAACATTGTGTTTATTGGAAGCCACATCTTTTTTTGCGAAATGTCCAGTTCAATTATTCACTGTCATTACATTACATTCACTCGCCAAGTTACGTTTCCTTCATCAGAAGCTCAAGCAGGAATAAAGATAAATAAAAAATAAACTCAGCCTTTTCATCAACAGGTTGTTATAGCCAAGAAACGTCCAAATGTCCAACTGTGATGATAATTCCCATAAAACCCAGCTACTGCTTATATAATTGATATATTGTTAACGACACTCTACAGGGGACTGTACAAAAGACATTTTTGGCACACTCTCACAAACACACACGAACACGCACACACACACACGCACACACTACTGAGAATAACATGTCTGAGAACTTCATTTTAGACTCCCACTGGGACTATGAAGCACTTGTTTAATCACTCGCGCACACACTTATACTCTTAAAGGAGCACACACACACACCGACACACACGCCGACACACACACGCAGACTCCGACACATAGGACATTCCAGTGACTTATTTCTGCTCCCCTTTCAAAGTGAGAACTGGTTAAATGTCTGTGTTTTTTGAAGCTTTTTAATGTTTATCAGGACATTTAGCCCCAAATGCACGTACTGACACATCCACACTCAGACACACAAATGAAAGTATATGCGCACGGTGACAATTAGCTGACATTGAATCAATGCCAAACAACAAGATATTGGAACTAGCTGTCTGTCCCCCTGCTTGGCATACTAATATCCCACACGGGAAATGCACAGATGGAGACACACACACACACACACACACACACACACACACACACACACACACACACACACATATACTGTGAGAAGGTAGCTAATTAAAATAGAGCTATCTGCACAATCCACATTCACTTTAGAAACAGCAAACCGAGGGAATTAGATGTATAGAAAAAGTGTGAAACCTCTTGCAGTGAAAATCCAGAAAGCATGAGAAAATGTGAAAGAAGAAGTGGGTGTATATGTCAGACGCCATTTAATATGATGTTAACAGTATTTTAGAAGACTTGAGCATGGAGTTCTTTATTTTTTAACCTTGGGGACACGGACGTGCTTGTGGTAAATGTTTCTAAAGCAAGGTCCACTTACTTAGCTGTTCCTAAATCTTTCATTCATGGCCTACATCATCTTCAGTGAATAAATTTTGCTCAGGTGTCAGCCCTGGCTAATGATTTCTCTCCATATGCAACCACCTGTTATCTCATTACTGAGGCATAAGGGTATGACATAAAGATGTGCGGAATAGTTAAATAAGTGAAACTAATGTTTGTAATGTTTATCACATGCATTTATGATGCATGTAAATGGAAGGAGTGTGTTAATATATGAAATGTTGGCATAATGGAATACGACTGTGTAGGAGAAATTGAGAAGTTACATTTTTCAATTGTTTATATAAAGCTATTTTAAAGTGTTTAAATATAAGCATTTGTCTTCTGCCTATGATTGATAAATACAGTGAGTTAAAACAAATTGTTACTTATTTTGCCTGGAATGTAGGTTTCCCTTCTAGGACGAATGCAAAATCAAAGGTTATATATTGAAATCCAGTAGAGTTGAAATGCTCTGAGCTTGTGTCTCTGTGCTTGTGCTGTTCATTATAAAAAAACTAAGCACCACCCTACCAAATTTTGGCTTTTTGATATACTTGGATAAGAAATGATTTGAAACAGTCTGAATAAAAGTAATAAAACAACCCATCAAGAAAAACATTGCTTTTTCAATTATTTATTTAGCAAAAATATGAATCGATGTAATTTAGTCTGTGTGGAAAAGTAGGTACACTCATGGCTTCAGAAGCTATTGTCCTCTGTAATCGAAATAACTTCTTTTTGCTGCTTTGTCCACCAGTTCCTGACATCGGCTCTCTGGATTTGTGTCCACTCTTAAGCTGAAAGATATTTGAGGGTTTTCTTGTATGTACTGTAATCTGACAAATATTTCCATTACAGTTTTCCATCACTTCTTCTCCTGAAAAGCTTTGCTCTGTTACTGTGGCTAAACAAACACCTTTGATTCATCTGTTCAGAACACATTATTTCAAGGTCCAGTGACTTAATTTATAAAATCCTGTGTGGAAGCCATATCAGATGTATACAAGCACACAAAAACTGAAAATGGTCTGCGTCATACATTAATCAGATTTATAAAACCATGTGTACATACACCTGTTGGCTTTTTTAATCACAGTTCACAACCATAAATGTTCAGCGCATTTCAGTAATGTCGATAGATGCTATTCCTCCATTTATTTACTGCATCCATTATCCGTTAATATGGATGACTTGTTGCTGTACTTATATATTTGCATCTATCAAACTGGTCACTTAACAACTTGCCAAAACAAGCGTATAGTTTCCCCACTCTGAGATATTTATTGAAAATTAAACTGTTACAGTGACAGTGGCTCATATTATTGCCACGAGTGATAATGAGCATATAGAACGTAATGATTTTCTGAGAATAATTGGTCATAAATTCCAACCGTTTGTGGCAGAGAGCTGCCCCTCCCTGAGGTCTCTTCCTGTCAAAAGGGAGTTTTTCCTTCCCACTATCACCAAGTGCTTGCTGAGAGGGGTTAATTTGATTGTTTTTTGTTTTTCCTGTATTCTTGTATGGGCTTTATTTTCAATATAAAGCAATTTGAGGTCTGCTGTGGTTTGGTGCTCTATGAATAAGATTGAATTGAACATGTATAGTATACTATATAAAATCTGTGCCTTTCATACTATTTTTTTTATTTTTTTCCCCCTTACTTCTCTCAGTACTTGGTGAACTCCTTCCTACTCCCTTTCCTGTTCTGGTCCACTTTCCAACTGATCAGCATTCAAACTGTACAAACTGTCATCCCCACCAGGTTACGCACTGTTGGTTTTTTGAAGGACTAACCACCACACCACCGTGCTGCCCACAAATAATAACTCTGCTGGTTTTAATGCTAGTGATAAAGTGAATCCAAGTGAGATATGCTTGGATTCACTTTATCACTTGGATTAAGTGATCTGCAGTAAAATTAAATGTATGAGTTGACAGATCATTATAGGTAAAGTGATTCAATATTTTTTACAGTCACTCTTGAATTTATGACCTCACTATATGCATTATCAAATTTCCCTTTCTCCTAAATGTTTGTGATAATGAGTCACACAAGTGAGCACATTGTTCTTTTAAGTTTATCTTTATGGATGGGATGGTGCATATATCTCTATCAGGCCCCATTCTGTGCATGTGAAACTTTATTATAAGTGGGGGCACTAGTCTTTGCCTGTGCCAGGAATCTATAGCTTTGCTTTAATGATGCGTGTGGGCAGCATGTGCTTTTTCCTGACACACCCACCTTTCAGGTAAATTTGTGCATCCCCTTCCGAGAGACTTCAAATTTTATTTTCCACTCACTGGGGTTTCCTGTGATTTCTTGCACAATGAAAGGATTTATTATTTTATTTCTTCCCTTGGATGTTGAACCATCTTTTCTGAAGGCCTTAAAGTAGCACATCAAGAGAACACCAGACCCTGGATGTCAGAGGTTTGAATAGGTCAGCTTCCACCTGCTACCACCTAAGACATTTTTAAAGCTCCACCCACATGTGAAGCAATTTGTTTGTTGCACATTGCTTTGTAGTTGCAGTTGGTCCTGCTGAAGATTCCAGTCACTGAATTATGAAAATAAATGAAATTTGTAATAACATAAAAATAAAATGGTAGTTTTACGTGCTGCTGCTTTGCACATACTGAATTTATTCATAGACACTATCCAAAAATGATCAGAGGTTTGTTTATGTAAAAATGCAACAATTTCCATGAGATGCACTGTTTTCGCTCGTGACAGGAGTTTGTATTGTACATTTGCATGCATATCTTTATAATTTACTGCTTCATTTGCAAGAGAAGTACTGGAACAATTATTACATCCCACTATGCTTGCGTAATAAATAATAAAAAGCTACACACACACACACACACACACACACACACACACACACACACACACACACACACACACACACACACACACACGTGTTCAGGTGTTCTCTGGTGTTTGTTTTGTAATTGATTCCCCTCAGTTACACTAACACACATTTCAAATAATCTGAGCTTGAGACACTGCAGAAGAGACCCTTTACGTGTCGGTGCACCTGCAACAGACAGAGTGAGACAACTCATTGAGTGCTGATGATTTTCAGGTACTTAAGAGTCCTTCTAGATGTCCGGAGAGACCAGAGAATGCACACACACACACACACACACACACACACACACACACACACACACACACACACACACACACACACAAACACACGCTTCAATACAGTTAACTACTGAGTACACACTTCAGTGGAGAGGAACGAGGTGGCGCGTGTGTGAGAGAGAGTGAGGCATACAGAGAGATGTAACAAATACTGAAATCTGAAATTTAAATATGCATATTTATATATGCATAACATATAAAGGGAAAAACAATAGAAGGCGCTACTGGGTCACAACAGTTAATTATTGGCTAACATACACAATAGATGTTAAATATATATGGGCCATTATCCTTGTTATGTTTTTTTTAGCAATCCATCCTGGTTTGAGCAAAACGAGCAAGTAATCTGTCTTTATAGTGTTCAAATGACAGAACTTTTAACAGAGCCATGGCCTACATACAGTACACTAATACAGGGGGGAGAGGGCAGTGAGAGAAAGACTAAGAGTGGAAATGAGAATGCATATGAAGACAGAGAGAGAGAGAGATAAGTTAAGGAAAAAGCAGAGAGCAGAACAAGTGTGTGAGAGATTGGAACAGAGAGGAACAGGAGGCGCTGCTATGCTATGCAGGGGGAGACAAAGTGAAAGAGAAAATGAAAATGTATTCCCCAGCAGACGCAATTAATCAGGAATGACTTTTCCATCTTGTGCTGCTCGGCTAGTAATGTCTAGCATTAAGTAATGACATCATAACCATGTCTGCCGTGAATTTATAACTTGGATGCGAAGGGAAATCCGCCAAACTGACCTAAAGGCACGGTCACACAGGGCTCTGAAATCTGTTGATATTAATGACTGGACTCAAATATTTCATGCTAGCAGTAAATACTGCATCACACACAGCAGAATCTCACATCTATCTGTCATTTAAAATCTGAGAGGACAGCATGAAAAAAGGGAAATAAAAGCCCATGTGTATATCATATGGAATGGCTTGACAGACCTCAAAATTATGAGTACTATAAAAGTGGTGTTGCATTGGTCGCCCAGTTGTGTTTTACCACCCATTTGTATGCAAGGATAAATGTCATGTCTAGTGTAGTTTTTAAGCTCTTCTTCAGAACCACCATGTTAATGGTAATGCTGAGTAACAGAGACCACTCAATTCATCTTTTTAATAGTGTTTTGCCTGAATAAATGAAATAAATCTAAATAAAGTTCTGCTGCATGCCATTAAAACCCCAGATACATCATATAGCTATCAGCTGCAACAAACTATGACACCCTCAATTTGCATCATGTCTTAAACTTTGCATTCGGCTGCTGCGGAGTTTTTAATGCAGCCACGTTTGGCACAGCAGTTTATTGCTGTTTTCCTGCACCTTGTGGTGCAGACGCCTCGCTGTGGTGGGAGCTGAGGGTTATTTCATAACACAGGATTACTCAGCCAGCCAGCTCTAAAAATAAGCATGAAATGAACCTTTCAAATGGAGTTCATAATGAAAGATCTGTCGGCGTGACTACAAGACACCCATGAAAACTAATATCCAAATTTAATTTGACAGATTATTCAGTACATCAACAGCTATGGTACATTTTTTAACCAATTCCAGTAAAGTTCATAATTTCCACTGCTTCCCGTTCATTTGTCCCATTAGTGGCCGTGCAATGCATGCTGGTAGCGGCGGCTCAAATAGCAGTCTGCCACATTGGCTGCTTCATTCTTCATGCTTCTTCTAGAAATGAACAAACTTCTTTTCACAAATGCAAGGGCAATTTAGGAAATGTTTTTAGTTGAGTGACGCATTCCCACAAAAGACGTGCTCTAAGTGTTAAAGTGCGTGTTACCAAATGAGATTGAGAAGTTCTTTTTTTTGTGCCTTCTGCAGCCCTGATCCTCCGGCACAGCATCAGCACTCCTTGAACTGGGATGCTGAGGGTTTTTTCATCTAGTTCCTTAGCTGGTCTGTGTAAACTATTCCTCACTGCACGATTCCCCATAGCTATGAAACTTAAATAACCCAGATAAAAGTAATATGGTAATTACTAAACCAGGTAGGGAGAATCACTTTTTGATGACAGTGCAGGGTGAGCTGGTAAGAACTGGTCTGAATTCAGTGATTTACTCAAAGGCACGAGTTTGAATAACTATCTCATATCGAATGAGTGTCAATCGTGTATACCCTGCAGCTTCGAATCTGCTGGTCTGGTGAAGCCACACGATGAATTTAAAGGCTAATGGGTCTGTCAGTGCGGCACGTTTGCTGTTTTATTATTTCCGCTTTGCCTCTCTGTTAGCATGACATTTTCTATAAGCTGTAGGCTAATAGCTGGCTAGCAGGCTAACATTAAACAGGCTAATGTGTCTGTTAATGTTACATTAGTGTTATTTCAGTTTTTTCTCTCACTTAGTTCCATGGTTTAAGGGCAAAGTGTGTGCATGTTTGACACTGGGAGAGCGTACCTACACTCCGTGTGTGTGTATGTGCGTGTGTGTGGGGTGGTTGCGCGTGTGTCGGGTATTTATGAGTGTGTGTGGATGTGCATTCTACATATGGAGCCAATGAGTTACATTTCCATTTCAAAGCGACGAGTCAGCAGCAGCAGAAGCCACTTTCATCCATTAATGTGATTTTAGGGAGAGAGCGAGACAGTGAGACACACACGCACACGTACACACACACACACACACACGACCCACACGGGGAACGACATAGAGCCACAGTGATAATTACTCTCCAGGTTGGCAAAGGGTTCAGATTGTTTATTAGTGTCTCTGTCTCTGTGTTCCTCTCTTCCTGACAACCACCTCCCATCTCCCTGTCGTCCCTTGTTTTTTCCTCAAATTATCTGTACCCCACTCATCTACTGAAAAGTCCAGTGTTTTAATGCCGCTGTCAGTCACATTAACAGGGTCGCTGAGTGTTGCAGTATCATTCTCTGTGAAAATTTAAAAAGTGTGCAGAGGATGAAATGTTTTGAAGAATAAAGCGTCCGTGTGCGAAAGTGTTTGTCTTTGCCTTGAAGAGAAAAATGCTTAGTTAGGGTTAGAGCCGCGTGTGTTAGGGGGATCAGTGAGGGGATTACTTTCTACTTGAGTGCCCTTTTGTGTGTAAATGTCCGTGTGTAAGCTAAAAGAATGCATGTGCCACCGTGTTTAGACATCATTTGGTGTATACAGCTTTTCTGAGTGCAACCATGCGAGAGCAGTACAAGCTGTGTGTCATATTAGTTTAGTATTGTGAGTTGAAGTGAATGTGTTAGTTCTGAATTTGTTTATGCATGTACGTTAGCTTGCACGAGTGTTTATATTTGCTTCTATGAGTGCGCCCATGTGAAGGAATTTGTGTTTATGCACTTACGTCTGGAAGTTTGCGTGCGCAGATGAGAGCAGGAATAGCGTGCAAATGTAAACTATGGAGCTGTAGATAAGAAGGTGTTTTGAATAATTCTGTGTGTGCTTGCATCGATAACCTGCGTCTTTGTGTGTGAACTTGTGTTTAGACATTTTCCACTCAGCGTGTGTGTGTGTGCATTTGAGAATAAATGCACTAGCCACAGGCTATCGTTGCTCCAGTAGCATCGTTCTTATTCTATCCATTTTTAATGATTGGTAATGGTCGCTAGCAGTGTTGAACCTACTTCATGAGGACGCAGCAAAAAATGGTCCCGTGGTACACGAAGAGAACAGGACGGAGGAGGTAGAAGAAGGGAGGTTGGAAACTAGTTCTGAAAGGAGAGGAGAGAAGCTTGGAGGTTTTTTTTAATAGATGTTAGCTTCTGGAAACGAACATCACAGGGGGTACTGTTGAAAAGGTCCCACGATACAGTGGGATGCCGCAGTACGGCCCTGCAGGAGGGACGGTGGGTGAGGAAGAGTGAGGGAGGAGGTGAGAAACAGGCCAGAAGGCTTACTGACTGGCTGTTTGATTTACTGACTAAATGATGAACTGCTTGTAAACTGACTGACTGACTTGCTGGTTGATTGGTTGTGTTACAGGCAGGCTATGTGACTGACTGGCGCAATTGCTGATTTGTTGAAGACTTTTTACAAGGTATCTTTGTAACAGCAGAGCAGGAGAGAAGAGAAAGCCGGTGGAGAGAGAGAGCAAAGGCAAGACCTCTTAACTGTGCTTAAATACCAGAAAACAAGGGTTGAAATAAGTTTCCAGAGTCCAAAGGCCAAACCAAGTTCTTAGCACATAATGGCTGTTTAATTGTTGCTTGTTAAATTTAGATTTTATTTGTTTCAATTAACCACCACAAAGTGCTTTATTACCAATGCTTCCTTGCGCCATCCTTGAAGGAAATTGCAGGATTGCAGCCACCAAAAATGTCGTTGAATCAAATAAAACAAAATTGAATCAAATTAAACTGGTAGCACTGTGGAAACATTGGAAACAATTTCTCAGTTCAGGTTAAGAAAAAGATTAAAAAGGCTTACGACTGATGTTCTGAGGTTTTCATGCTATGCTGACATCCGAAAGTGTAAACTGAGTATTATTGCCCTGTCAGCTGGAGAGGAAAGGCAAAGAGAGGAGTGGGGAAGTGCAGAAAAATGGAAAAGAGTGGGAGGAAAAGAGTGAGTGAGGAAAGCAGGGAGGGGGTTAAGGAGAAAATGGTTGAATGAGGAGAGGGGAAATAGGAGGAGGAGGGAAGGCCTTAAGCAGTGTGATAAGGAAATAATAAAGGGAAGGTTGTAAAATGCTCCAAGACTCCAACTGTAGCAATATCAGCTACACACATACAGACACATGCACACACACACCGTGTACTCCTGTATTTGTGTGGACCCCGGGCCCTCAACTTAACCATTAGCTTATCGTTAACCATTACCACTGAATCCCTGAATGTACAGTTCATGATAAATATAGACGAATACTGTAAATGTTGATGCCTTTAAGGGAAAAGTAGGCTACTGCATAAAAGGATGTAATACCATACTTTCTTTGAGCTGCGTCACACTTGAATGTTGAGTCATCAAGCAGGTGAAAGTATTGTAGCAGGAGACACTTGCTGATGCTATGAACAGTTTCAAGACTCATTTGACCAATAATGTGTGAGTTCATATCCTAAATTTAGTTTTGTAATAAAGTGCTGTGATGCCTGTTTCACTTGTGTGTTACTTTTTCTTTTACTTGTTCTTTTAATTATTTGACTTTCTTAAATTGTGTTTTTTATTTATATCTTTTGTATTTTTATCATATAGTTCCAATGCATAAACGTTGTGTCAGCTTTTAAGGTGCTTTATACATAAAGATGGGTGGATGGATGGTGTTGTGATTAGATCTGATCGTTTTGGATGTGTGACGTGGTTTCCTGTCTTTACACAGCTGAGGAAGAGTATTTAGTTTAAGTTAGCAATGGAACACCCGAGCTAAGTAACCAGTGTTATGCTTAAGCGTGGTTGTCCAGATGTTTATTAAGTAAGATTAATTAAGGGTTTTCTATCAGACAAAAGGAATATTTTAATGAAGTGAACACACTGATTCAGATGGATAATTGCCATAAGGACTTGTTATCACTGGAAGAGGGTGCATCAGCTCTACAAGGAATAGAGGAGCTAGATAGTTAGTGGATTGTGGAATTTTAGTGCTTTGTTACATCTCACATTAAGAACATTATTTGGAAAGTGTTTGGGTCATAACTGAACTTATTTTTTAAATTGGTTCATGAAATTAAAATAAATTCAGTCGTAGACATTTCAAGTTTACTTTTTACATGAATGGTTTTTAAGCTCCACAGTTCCAGCTTGCTTTAACCAGCCATTAATAACATTAAGCAACATAAGTTCAGTAATGACACAGGAGCTACTGTACTGTGGACTGCAAATACTACTTAACTACTACTAATAATAATAATACATTTTATTTAAAAGCGCCTTTCAAAACACCCAAGAACACTGTACAGAGCAAATAAGACAGGCATAAAAGCAGGAAATAAACACAATAATAAAAGAAAGTTTAAGGGCATGGAGAAGTAATCTAGAGTAGGCTATCTTGAAGAGGTGGGTTTTGAGGGTGGACTTAAAAAGGGGGAATGAAGTGATGTTTCTGAGGTCAGGGGGAAGGGAATTCCAAAGTCGAAGGGCAGAGTGACTAACAGCCCTGCCCCCCATGGTAATAAGATGAAAGGAAGGAACAGAAAGAAGGAGAGAAGAGGAGGATCTGAGGCACCAGGATGGGATGGAGATCTGTACCAAATCAGAGATGTATGATGTGGAGAGAGAATGAATAGCCTTAAATGTATAGAGGAGTATTTTAAAATTAATGCGAAAATTAATGCTTGTCGATTTCTGGCTGCTTCCTTTAGGGCTCACAGTAACAGATAATATGCCTCCATCTAACTCAGTACGGAAACCCCATTCTTGATGATCTGGAAGTTTGACTTGGTGAAAAGTTTTTACCAGATGGCCTTCCTGGTGTAACACTCTCCATGTATCTGGGCTTGGGACCAGCACTAGGAGTGTACTGGCTTGTGGCCCAGTGGCTGGGTTAAATGAAGCTCATCTGCCGTGACACTGTTTCACAATGCCGTGACCCGGATTCGGACCAGGGTTAGCTGTGGCCACACTGCAGAATACTAAGCACTTTACAATTACAGCCAGCTATGATGAGCTGACTCTGAATGTTTGTGTCATGATATATATCTAATGATGTGTTATTAGATGCAAGTTCTTTAAGATATCGTCAAATCCTTGGTAATGATTACAGTGAGGAGACTAAAATAAAGTACAGTGGCTCGTTATGATATTAAATTGTAAGGCTCAACTTCTATACAGCCCAGTATTGTAATAGTTTTAGAGTAATTACTGTAGAACAGTTTCATGCCAGACCGTCTTCATCCCCGGGGTGTCAATTAGGGCCGTTTCGTCAAAACTGCTGGTGCTCATTTACACACAACTGGGTTATGGCATAAGAGTTCTTGGCTCCAACTTTCTTCACTTGTCAACATGGAGTGTTACTCCTGTGAAGGGGCTTGTTTTAACCCAAATCATGTTTTTTTTCCTAAACATAACCAACAAAGTAGCTTTTACATCCTAAACATGCCTAAAATGAAATTCAAAGTATGTAGGGAAAAAACACCCACAAGGTCCCAATGGGACATGAACCACAGTCCTGACTGATAACCCTGCAAACTGTGCTTCCACCACCTCTCCAGCCTCCTGTTGTAGGTCTCTGAAAAGGAGCCATTATCTTTCAGTTGCTGATATAGCTGCAGCATCAAAGGACAGATGTAGCGTCTGAGAAAGTGCACTGGGATTAGAATGCATGGTTTATGTGATGTAGCTACTATGAATGTGTTGTAACATACCAGAGAAATATTACGGGCACTTCTATCACGGTCCCTGGGTTTAGGGTTTAGCGAGTTCATGGTCCCTCTTTCTTTTGAGTATGATTCATGTTTGAGTTTCGCTCTTTTTGAAATGTAGGGTTGTATACACTCTTTCTGCTGTTTTGTTTATTATCCCTCCCCTTTATCCTCTGCATGTGTTTAGTCTGTTCTTTGAGTTTTGCATTTAATTTTTTGCTCCTTGGGTTCTTTATGTGCTCAGTTGTTCACTTTTATAGTTGTAGCCTTGAAGCTTTTAGTGCTTTTAGTTTTTGAGTCTGCATCTTGTTTAGTTTCCCATAATATTTTGATGCCTAGTTTCTCTGCATTTAGGTTTATATGTGTTTAGTTCCCCTGCTGTTTAACTTCCCTTGTTTTGTGTATATATTGGCTCAGCCTTCCTTTGTGCTTTGTTGTATTGTCCACTTAACTGTGAATTCCCCCGTGGTTCCCGAGCTTGTGTTTCAAGTGATTTCTGGATTTCCTGGCTTTTCTTTTCGTGTATTCTTGGACTTGGACTTTGTAATCCTTCAGACTTACGGTATCAGCATTAAATACTCACTTTCAGTTTGGCTTATATTTTCTGTCTCCTGCTCTTGACTCCTTAAAATTAATTTGCTGATTATAACAGTCTCTACTTAACTCTTTACCTCTTCAAAGGCTACTAGGAGTAACCTTTGAAGCTATTTTCTGTTATATTTCTGGCCTGCTTATCAAACAAAATAAAGAAGTTAGTGAGGGTGGTCTCCAGATCTTGGAAAATCCTGTTCTAACGGTAGTCAAACCACATCTTTATTGATATATACTGTGGTGTCAAAACATGTCATTAAGAGTACAGGAGAGGTCATCAAATGCTGTCTTTATAGAAGAAAAAGTTAAACACCCCTTTAAGGTGAAGTTCTGTATTTTGGTTGCTCTAAAAGTTGTCAAACATTGCGTGTATAGTACACACACAGAGATCTGTATGAAAATTGATGTTGCAGTGTCCTTTACAGGCCATTAAATCTGAACAATGGCATTTGCTTACTTCATGTCTGACAAACCACAGCTGAATTACCGGGCTTTTTTGCCTGTCATCCTGCCTGTTTGTTTGCCTTTAAATCAAGCAAACAAACCATCCTACATTTAAGGAGTCCAGAGCCAGAAATCTTTTCCCAATGTTGGAATCCATAGAGAAAGCAAAGCCGAGGAGAAAGAGGATGAAAAATAATGCAGGGTGATGGATAATAAGCAAATCCCAGTTGCCTTGTTTTTATTGTCGAACTTTTTTTTTTGGTGTTTTTGAAGTCAAATTTGTTCTAATTCTGCCAAAACTTACCAGCAAAGACATTATCAAACCCCTTTAGCATGTTAGACAATAAGCTGCCTCTATAACGAGTTTCAAGTAATGCTTCCTGAATGTCAAGGAGCAAGCAATTCTCTCGACTCTCTTTCTCTCACCCCATTTTCTTCCCTTTTCTTTCCACTCATCCCTTATCTCATCTCTTGTTTCATCCCTCTGCCCTTTTCTCCCTCCTCATGTCTTTCCCCCTTCTTTCATCCATGACTCTGATTCTTATCTCTACATTTCATCCTTTGCTTTGTGTATCGTTTGTCTGCTTTTTCTTCTCCCTGTCACTCAGTCTTCTGAATTTTCTTCTTCCCTTTGTCTCCACTCTCTCCTCACTTGCATACTTCTCCTTCTCCAGCTATTCCCTCAATGTCTGTCCTCCCTTTCTTCTTCCATCTCTCTCTCTCTCCTCTCTCTGTCCCTCTCGGCCCTCACTTTCTCACCAACTTCCTCTACCTCGTTGTCTCTTACCCCTGCTCTCTCTCTGCCCTTTTGAGTTCTTTGATTAGGTTGTTGGCATTTTCATTGAGATGTCTATATGACCACTGAAATAACTCACAGTCTCATCTGCTCTCTATCTATTTCTCCACCTGCTGTCTCTTCATTTTCTTTAACATCTGCTCATTTCCTCCCTCTCTCGTCACTGATTTTTGTTTTCTCTTTTTATCCTCTTCCTGTGCTACTTTCTGCCTCTCCCAGTTTCTACTTTCGCTCTCTCTCTCTTTGCCTCAGTACCTCTTTCTTATATTTGCTCTCATTTCCCCCTCTCAATTTCCTCTGCCGCTTCCGTAGATCATTTGTCTAAATGTCAGAAGGCCACATCACCCACTGTTGGTATTATAAACAGCTTTCTGGTCAGTAACACAGAAACAGAGACACGGGGAGCAAAAGAGTGAGATGAGGTGAGTGTGCGGCGCTGGTGGTGGGATTACGCTGACGCTGCAGTTTTCCTATGTTTCTCGCCGTAAAGAAAAAGAAAAAGATATTTGTAAATAGAGTGAACAGGTTTAAAAATTAGGTGGGGTGCCAGGTGGGCGTAAGAGGAGGCAGAGTGAGAGCTTATAGAGAAGAAAAATTAGATAAGAGGAGTGAAAGGAGAAGACTGGGGAGAAGCGAGAAGAAAAAAGCAGGAGGAGAACGAGCAAAAGAGAAAACGAGAGGGAGAGCCTGCGTGTCTACATGCCTCTAATCTGTTGATGGTTGAGGAGAAGCAGACAATAAGCCATTATCTCTCCAAGACTTAGCTACAGCCGTATGGCACTGCATACCGCCAGCGCCAAAGCAGCTTACGGCACAGTTACTTTCCCACATAAAGTAACAGGATAGCGTATCAAGACATCGTATAAATAAGGAACATGATAATATATCAATACCCACAGCTCAACAGTGATAATGATAGAGTAAATCCAATAGGTAAGAGAGTGAGCTAACGCTCAAGAGTCTAATGAGGAAAGAAGCGTATGTCCCATGATGATAAATGTGCGTATGGTAAAGGAAAACGAATAATTAATGTCAGCATTAGATTCACTGAACAAGTCAAGAAGAATGATCAAATTAAAGCTACACATTGTTGACAACTACCACATCTAAACATGTAGACAGATTAACTCCAATTAAACTGTTGCTATAAAGAGATTGGTCCCCTGGTAACATCTGGTTGCTAGGGAAAATGTGTATTCCCTGACCAGTTGGCAAGCGGTTGCTGGCAGTCACTATTTGAAATTGGCTGTTAGGGGTATATGGCACTTCACCAAAAATCTCAGTGCTTTAGTTGCTAGCAGTGTGCTGACGTCACTTGTAGTTTGCATAGAAAATGTTGGGTAACATAGACGAAGACAGTACACTTTCAAATTAAATAGTTGTCATTACTACTGCAAATGACATATTTCAAAAGGTACAACTTTCACTTCTAGTTTGCATCAGTTTTTGCAGTTTCACTACTGTTTCGAGAGTACTTGGGGACAGTTTGCAGAAAAATCGGTGTCCCTACAAAGCAGTTACCAGATGCAGCATCCTTTTTGTGATGTTTTTCACTTGGTGACAGCCAGCAACCTTTAGCAACTACTTGCAAAAAAAAAAAAAATCATACATAATTTATTATTTAATATTTATATCCCGCCATTCCAATCAGCTGGACATATCATTTTAATGAACTGGAAACAACACAAAGCAGACTGTTTCTTTATGAGACCCGGCATACAGATGAACAGACAGAAGTGATGGGCTTGAAGTACCCTCCATTTGGTTTTTGTTTTCCAGTGTTGCACATCAGACTTTAATGTGCTTAATGTTGTGCATCAAGAGCCATAAACCTTAGTTTCCCCTGTATTACCATTAATATTTAATTGTGAACTTGATGCACCTCCATATGCAGTTAAACCTGAGTGATTAAAAAGTTAATGTACTTCCTACGGTTATAATGTTTGTGTTTGGTGCTGTGTGGAGACATTTGATATCTGCAGTGGCGTTTTAGATATTTTATTTGTGGTATCCCCGGAGGTTTTGGGGGACATTAGTTAAAGTCGTTGCAACATTTAGTCCTGATGATATGGGCTGTGTAACACTGAATATTGAATAAGATAACTTACCTTTGTATCCATACTGGTCGTCGTGCAGATGAGTGAGAAGCACTGACGAAATGGTGTGTTGTACAAATGCAATTGCCAAAATTACTGTAAGCTGCTCTTTAAAAAGCAAAGCCATCCTTCCAGTTTGTTGCTCTGCCATTTTCCTCAGTAAGTGGGAGTGCAGAGAGAGGTGAGGCTACAGTACAAAATGAAACATTTAAAGCTTCACAAAGGTGACATTAAATTGCACAGGTGTTCTTTGATATTGTGTCCATCCTCTTTAAGAATGCATGCATTTCGCGGTGATCAAAAAAGGATAAATGTCTCATAAATATACATGAAAAATCCACATTTACTGTCTTATAATCTCTTTCAGGCTGTCTTCCTGGCTCTAGAAACAGGAGGAAGGCCAGATTTGACACCAGTGCTGTTAAAAAGCTGACGTCACTGCACTGACTAAGACAGAGAACACAGAGAGGTGTCACATAGCCAACCTGCTCCTCTCCTCTCCTCTATCCCCTCCCTGTCTTTTCTTCCATCCTTTCCCTCTCTTTTCTTCTCTCCCTCCTTCCTCCTTTCCTAATTGCACCAGGCACTTTGTGGCATCCAGTAGCCTGCTGGTGTGGAGTTGTTTAGGGGACATGAAGAGCTTTCTAAATGATGGCTAAATTTAACTAAATGACTTCCTCCACTCAGATCTAATATAATGTCCTCCCTTGCTCCTCTCTCACTGCCTCATCCTTTTTAGCCGTTGTCCTTTTCTCCTCCTCCCTCTCGCTCTCTCTGTCCTAAAGTGTGATTCTATTTTTCAATTTCCCTCCCAGCTACCGGCTGCCTCTCCTATTTACCTTTTTACATCTCATTCTTGCTCCTGATCCCATCACTCCTTTCTGCCTTCACTTCCGTTCCACTAATCGTTTTGTTTCTTCTACGTTCTCCTAGCTTAAAAGGGTTAGATTGCTCTCTGTTTGAAGTCTTAATAAGGGGGCTCTGGTTGAATTTTCTTTTATTATTTCAGGTAAGACAGCTGCCAGTTGTCAGTCTGCATGTCTGATCGATCCACTTTGTCCCCATTTCTGCAATAATGTGCCTTTGACTGGAAGCAGACTAATTAGATGATAGATTCTTTACCTGTGAATTATGGTCAGTAAATTGGAAAGGGATAATTGCTTGTAGATCAGCAGTCAATTGTGACTCAGACAGCCAACCAAAGAGCCTTTTTGTGGTACTCTATTCATCCACTAACCTCACTGCAATATCCCCTAATTACCTAATTTATTTGTATAAGGGATATTAATCATTAGATTACCAAGTATATTACATAACCATATAATTTTGTCATAATATGAAGTAATATAATGTTATGTTGAGGCACTAAATCATATTTCCTAATGTAATGTAAACCAATTACCATATTTAAAGTTTTTGGATTTAGTTTTTGATAGTTTCATATATTATAATGGCTCAAGATAATATAATGATACTCTTCTTTCATAATATAGTATAATAAATTACAATATAATATAATATAATATAATATAATATAATATAATATAAAACAGTGTGTTGCCAATGGGAAATAGCACATTATTTGTGTGAAGAGGTGATCCATTCTAATCAGACCCATTTATATTGTAGCATATATTACCAATCCAGAAAGCACTTTAATTATATTGAATCACCTCCACTCAACAGACACCCTGGAAAATCCAGGTGCATTTACCGTGCTTGTGAAAAAGTATCTCCGGTTCTGATGTTGAAAGTTTACAGATTTCACTGCCAGCTCTGCTCTGCTTTCGTATATCTGGAAAAAAAAAAAAAGGAGGCACAGAAGTAATAATTCTGTGAAATAAATGGAAATTGTGAAGCTCCCATATATCTTACAGGTTGATTCGTGCATCTGTTACATACAGTAAGCCACAATGCTTCACAAGGGAATCAATCTGCGCACCCCGGCCCAGCAAGCTATTTTCTGTTCTCACAGTCTGCTCTGTCAACATGACTGATATGTTAATCACAGTATTATTTGTGGCTGGACGTGGAAATCATTTATCAATACATCACATCTACAACGTCATTTAAAATGTGTGACATGTTTCCTTGTTTTAATAAAACACCGCATAACAACTTAGATTGCTTCCTACTGGATCCTATTAGTAATCCGTGTTTAAGACGACTGAGATCAGCCATTTGAATATTCTATATTTTTTAACTGGCCGTACGCTACACTGTCGTGTGAAGCCGTGTAACACTCATTAACAAAGCTGAGGACGTTTAGCCTTTGAAGTCATCATGTCACATGTATCAGGAAAACAGAAAGAAACATCACAAAATATATCATGAAGGCGCCAGCTCATAATGTTTGCTCAAAACATCTTTTAACTAGCCTCCACCTTACATACTCATGCACCGTGTCGCCGTCTCCTCCTTAGAATATGAATGGATATCAAACATATTGGTTGCTGGCTGTCACTAAACATAAAAGTATTACTTGAGACTACGTGGCCTTTTCCCAGCATGATTATTACACTAAATTTGGCATTTTATAGATGTGGTGATAAATTTTACCATAAAACAGAAGATGAATACAGTCATTAACACAGCTCTTAGTCTTAAATGTCACATCTGAGGAGACCATAGCTGCACTTCCACTTCATATTTGCATGCTAATGTACTTATATTGTCATACACTACACTATAGAGGTTTCACAAATACACCCCACTTTTTTTTCCAGGTTCCACATCTTCAGTAGTCATGGTTGAACATGACACAGGAAGCGCACATGTGACAGCATCGCTAAAAGCACAAGTTAAAGATATGACTTAAATCATGGTAACTCGGTGACGAAGTTTTTTACTTTTTCTCTCAGTGTGCTGTTCCCATTGGGCAACAAATCACAAGAATAACACAGGGCATGTAAACTTATTCCCAGGTGCTGCTGCTGCTTCTCAATGATTAGACCTAGCAGGAGGTGTATTTACAGCAGAAATAAATTTATTTAAAAAAAGAATAAAGCCACATAAAGGTTATAAAGCGCTACTAAATATAGTGACAAACTGGCAAAGTTGGCAAGGTCAACTACAGTGTGATCATCACCGCTGTCAGTGAAAGGGATGTCAGGCATCCAAGTTGAAATGGTATATATTTAATTCATACTTGCCTTTCAAGAGTCTGATCTTTTGCCTGTCTTTGTGTGTGTGTGTCTTTAGTTCAAGCGTACATAATTTTTAAGGCCACATGATTTGAAAATTGTCACATATCGGTCAAGATAAAAGACTAGCACTGCAAACATACCGTACCTGTGCATACCTCATAATGCATGGAAAGTAAGTCTGCGAGTCTGTCCATTGCAAGAGTAGCAGACCATGACAGTTTACTTTGTTCTTGTCATCTAACCCTCATTGCCTGCTCTTTCTTCCACTTTAGAAAGATATTATATAATGAAATAGTCAAAGACCTCTGGCCAGCTGCACAGCTACTCCAAATAAAACTGTCAGTGGCCATATGCAGTATTTTCGATTCCCACCATTCCTTTCTTTTTAATTCCATTGGTGTCGCGATATTGCCGAGGATAACCTCCCTTACTTTCAAAATACTCAGCCCGAGATATGATGCTTCTCAGAGCATAGATGTGAACTGTAAAGTCACTGCATACAAAACAGCAATGACATAATCACAAAATAACCACTGATGCATGAGTCAAAACAACTGTGCACCCACTGCTTTTTTTGGCACTTAAACCACCACTGATTTTATCTAATACACATTTTTTGCTAGTTTGTCTTTCAACACATCACAGCTCCTTTGTAATATGTAATCAACATTTTCTCATTGATGACTATGAGATAATGACAGGGACCCATTATACTCATTGCCCCATTTGAATGGCAATAGGCCAAATTATCTACGTAACACTCGGCCTTAGTGTGGCCCTTCAGTCTGATACCAGCTTTTTTAGCACCTCTGCTTTAATCAAACTTTCTTGTGATTGGCTGTTGCTTACAAACATAAAGTTTGAACAGCAAGTGGGAGGGGCTTACGTGTTTACAGCTAGAGCTGTGTGGCTGAGGTGACCAGCTAAGTTTAAAGCCTTAAATCTTAAACCTTTAATTCACCTGTCCACAAATTCCTGCCATATAACCTGTTAATTAGAGACCTTACTAATGTGTTGACTGCATATAGAAAAATGATATGCCCATTGGACTGTAGAGATGGATATTGACAGGATGTTATTGATACTTATTCATTATAGATTATGCTTACTGGTTCCTGGTCATTGAAGAATGTCAGCCTTCAGTGAATTTCAACCAGTAAATGATGTCTGAACGTGATCACGATGTCGAAAAAAAGTTTGACTCAGGTGTTCAAGAGCTCTGGCGCCAAGAGTTTCCACCGAGTTGTTTTGGAATACACACCTGCCATAAAAAGATGGGGGTGTTGATTAAAAAAGGAACTGAAAAGCGTGGAGGCATAAGATTCAGAAGGATTGGACAATTTAAAACTGGTCTTCAACTGGAACCGTTTTTGAATCCTTTCCAATTTACTGTGTCGTATGAGGTGCTGTCCAACCCGTTCCAAGTGGCCACACCTTACAGGCAGGGCAGAAAGCATGGAGTTATAGTTTCCCCCTGGCTGAATCACACTGCATGTATGATCGGCGCCTTTCCATTTCTGTCTCCTGTGCACATCGTTGTATTATCAACACGATGAATCATATCAGGATCCTTCTTAACAGGCTCTCCTCTAAGGAATTTATGGTGTTGTGCAAAATTGACAGAACTACTTGTGTGAAGAAATGAAAAAAAAAGAGACTTTCACACCTCTGGACCCTTACCAAATGCTGTTTTACAGGGCTAAATGGGATTTCAAGAGTGGGAGGATTGTTGAATTCAGGCCTCCATTTTTTTAGTCATAAATTGGATATTGCTGTCAGAAAGGAAAGCATTGTTTTAAAATGCTTTAACAATCTTCTGCAACTCTAAACTGAACTGAAACTGAAGGAGTAGTCACAGTGGAGTTAAACTTTTTGTTCTGTTAACCCTCTCAAGGCAGGCGTTGCAGATTTGCAACAGTTAAAAACACAACCTGATTACCCCACATACATATTTTACGAGTTTTTTTTTTACTCAGAAGTACCACTGCAGGACTTGGTTGTGCATTAGCAACAAAAAGTTTAATTTGAGCCTGAGAGGGTTAAATGTTTTGTCAGATTTTGTGCAACATTTTTGAAGCAGATGCATTTCTCCCCCAAAAAACGAAGAGGCTGTAACTCTCCTAAAACCTTTCATACGCATGTCAGAATGAAGCTTTGGTATCACCGAATAATCATCTCATATGAAAAGTTATTTGGCATTCTGTAAACCACAGTGGTTAAAGTATTCATATACTTTTTTTCAGAATGACTGTGGGCTGTAAAAGTTTGATTTGTTTTCTTCTTAAAATCTTTTCCTCTATGGTTTCTCTAACACTAAAAGCTCGCTGTAGCAGACTGTAATTTTTCATGGGGATGGATGGATGGAGCAGAGGAGAGCAGAAGGTTTTCCCTTTTATTCTGTGCAGCAAAAGAGCTCCTATAATTGCATGTAATGTGTGTGTGTGTGTGTGTGTGTGTGTGTGTGTGTGTGTGTGTGTGTGTGTGTGTGTGTGTGTGTGCGTGTGTGTGTGTGTGTGCGTTGGAAGGGGGGTCACACAACACAGTAAATTACAGTAAAAAAACACTGAACATAATTAAGACATTTAGAATGTCACTGATAAAAAACCAACAATGAAAAAAAAAACACAGGACTGCGATGTGTGATAGTACATTAAACACTAAAATAGTGGGAATTACAAAACATCCTGGACATCCTGTCACCTTTGTCCATTTGTCCATTTTGTTTTGTTTTTCGTTACCCATGACGCTTGCTGGCAGTTTAACAGAGGAAGAAGTATACCAACCATCTTCTGCACTCTCTCCCCCTCTGTACTTTGTTGTCTTCCCCTTCCTGAATTGCCACACATCTCCATTCTTTCCCGTAATTTCACTGAGAAGGTTTTGTTTTTCCCGTCTTTGCAAATTATTGCAATCAAGCTCTACAAATATATTTGTACAATACTAACACTCACGACTTACTCCTCCGGACTTGCCAGATTTTGAATTTGATGGACTAGTTTGCATGCGATGACTAACACAATGAAATAATTCCAGCATTATTTTTACTGTTTATTTTACTATTCAGCTGAGAAACTTGATCACAAAGGCATACACAACCTGATCCGTCTTCAAATTGAAGGCAGTTACGCTGAGTCATTTGACTAGATGTGCTAATAATCATTGTATTATGTGAAAGTAACAAAATGTTGTGAAAGATTTCACATATTGTTTTGACAGGTTCAACTGACATTTGAGTAGTGAGCCAAAGCAACCGAGAAAAACTGTAATTTTCTTCTCTCTTTTGAAAAGTTGAAATACGAGGCTTAAGTTCAGAGGGAATCTGTCGTATATTCACTACTGACGACGTCTGTCTTTCTCAGCGCTACGGGACCGAAGACTCGCCTGAACTCAGATGGCTATTCCAACCTTGTTGTTTCAGAAAGCAGCTTCATAGTCATTTCTATCCAGGATGCTAAATATGGATGTGGTGTGATAGTTATGCATGTGACATGTTCTGTCACGGTTATCTTACCAGCCTACACCTCCTGGGCCCACGCATGACAGCATCAGTAATGGCTTCTCAATTGTTCTGCTCCATATCTCAAGGATTAAGGGTACATCTTCTGGTTTCTAATTGATAGCATTACCATAGTAACACCAGATGCCTTAGATGCTAAACATTGGAAATTCAATAGAGAGAGATCATCCATCTTGTGTTGTCATGAATACCTCTTCTCTTCTCTCGTCTTCTCTTCTCTTCTCTTCTCTTCTCTTCTCTTCTCACAGCTAACTTGTCATCCTTATCAGTTATTTACTAACTCAGCGGCATTAATTCTGAAAACTGACATAAAACAAATTCAACTACTTCTCAGGTCTATTTAAGAACATCTCAGTGAATGTTAGTAGACTTGATTAATTAACATGGGATGGCCGCGTCATGAGCACTGCCTCTTTTCTCTGTTCGTAAATGAAACTGTAGCAGCATGCGGGAGGATATTTCACGGCACTCTGAACCATGATGATAAGGCAATTTTAAGTTGGTCCAATTTTTTTCTTGTAATTCACTAGAATACGTTTGTTATGGATGTAATTCAATGTAAGAGATTGGATTACTGTCTGTATTTGAGTGGATTGCTTTACTGATTATACAGTTAAACAGGAAAATCGATTACATTTCAGCATTCCCTGAGTTTTACAGATGGACAGTCATTATATTCTGGAATATGAGCGTAACAGTACCTGGGATGTTTTTATACAACGTAGCCACTGCAGCACTATGATAAAAAGCTCACTTGGATGTAAAATGCTGCTTATACAGTTGGCAAGAGCATCATGTTGCTAGCCTACTTTTGGTGAATCCTCACATCATAAGATTAGTGATCTGATTTTATGCTTCTCTCCTCCTCTCTTGTGAAAACTAAATTATGTATTGTGATACTTCTTGTTAAGGCACAGCTAATGGGTTGGCTGGACAATGGGACTAATGCAGTAACTCTATAGATTTAAATTCACTGCTCTACAAGGGGACATTTGAAGGAATATGTCCAGTTTGTCGTGTGTTTCTGCCTGATTCTGTTCCAGTTATCAAGACTGTGAGCCAGTCATTTAAAAGAGGATGCACACTCATGCTGTGGATTTTGACCTGGAAGAGTGTAGCATTTGACAAGTACAGTTTATGGAGAGTGTCTCAACTCTTGACTGGTGATTTGTGTCGCCACAGTTTTAATGCCTCTCTCAATAATTCAGCTTGTCACTTAGGTTTCTACAAATACAGATTGTTACACAATTTCGACTTAGAATATACACTGAAATCCTTTTTGCAGCTGTCACAATACACTGCAGCTCAGAATAGATAGCCGCTTTTGGTAAACATTATGATTAAACAAACACTTTGCATCTTCATTTTACATGAAGCGCCACATTCAACTGTCATTTTTCGCTTTGTACCCGGAGCTTTGTTAAGTGTTTTTGGAATTAAGATCAGTGCGGTGCATCTTGGACAACTTTTTGTGGTCTGATGCACTGCTGAGCAATAAGAAACAGAGATGTGTATTGTTGAGTTCTAAGACTCAAAGTGGCAAAGTGCTTGAAAATATGGTGACTACATGGCGTACCTCCCTTTTATATTATGAATTAATGGCAAACTCACATTTTCATGGATCAATTAAAGCCACCTGCAAAAATCTTATTGCTACTTAGCCCCTGTCTAATTTAGATATTATAATGAGGTGTTAGCACATTCAGATCATGATTTCTGTGACTACAGTCCAACCAGTTTATTGAAGTGCTGATATTTTTGACCGATCTAACAGTGTTGGCTTTTATAATGGCCTATAAATAAAAAGTAAAAGTTTAAAAAAAGTAAAAAGTATTGAAGAGACAAAACACCCTTCAACCATATTGTGAGTGTTGTTTTTGCAGACTGGACAAAACCTCCCTGCTGGCAACATGTGTTTGGAAACACAACAATCAGCTGATCCAACTAAAGTAGAGCGCAAAAGAGTAATTGTACGAAATGAAAGTTAGGGGAATGCATTTATCTTTTGTTTGTCTGAAAGAAAAAACACAATATCAGTTGCCATATCAGATTTTTAAGTTGCCAAATATTGGTATTGGTATCGGCCTGCTATATCAAATTCAAATTCAAATTCAAATTCAAATTCAAATTTTATTTGTCACGTACACAGTCATACACAGTACGATATGCAGTGAAATGCTTGGACAACTGCTCGTGACCTAAAGAGAACAAAAAAGGAAAAGGCTATGAATAAGGTAGGAAATAAATATGAAAAATTAAAAAGGGTAAATTTAACTAAGAAGGAATAAAATATAAATTAAGGTTAAAAATGAAATAACTGTACAACACAAATTAGAATGAAGGGTAAATTTAACTGGGAAGAATAAGATAAAGATAAATATATAAATTAAAGTTGAAAATAAAATAACTGTACAACAAAATACAAAATACACAATATAGAACTATATAAGAATGTATGAAGAAATATAAATGTAAATAAATATATACACAATAACAGCAGCTGTACAAGTATTAACCGGAAATGAAGAATATAGTGACCAGTGTTGTGCAAAACCAAAGTCCAGAAAGTCCAGTGTGTGTGTAAGAACTGTATGTGTGGGTCAGTACTGTGTGGTGGTGTGATTGAGAGACCGTATCGCCTGCGGGAAGAAGCTCCTCCTCAGTCTCTCTGTGTTGGTCTTCAGGGAGCGGAATCGCTTTCCTGACCTCAACAGAGAGAACAGTCTGTTGTTGGGATGGCTGAGGTCCTTCACGATCTTCCTGGCCTTGGTCCAGCACCGCCTGCTGTAGATTGAGTGCAGGTCAGGGAGCTCGGAGCGGATGGTGCGCTCAGCTGACCGCACAACCCTCTGTAGAGCTCGTCTGTCCTGCATGGTGCTGTTCCCGAACCAGGTTAAGATGTTTCCCGCCAGGATGCTCTCTATGGTGCACGAGTAAAAGTTCCTGAGCACCTTGGAGGGCAGTTGGAAGTCTCTCAAGCGTCTGAGGTGGTAGAGACGCTGTCGGGCCTTTTTCACCACGGTGTTGATGTGACAGGACCATGACAGGTCCTGCGTGATGTGAACTCCGAGGTATTTGTTACATAAGGGGATAAAAGTCATAGTTCAGTGGCTACTCTGTTATTTATATTAGCTGTCCATCCAAGCATCTTTTATCAACACCAAGGAAGGAAAGACTAATCATATCTTTTTAAACACTTGGAATGCTTTGCCAAAGTTTATTATTGCACACTTGCACGCCTGAGGCTAGCAATTATTTTCATTATTGATCTAAAAATTATTGTCTTGAAAAATCTATTCATAGTTTGGTCTCTAAAATGTTCAAACAGAGGACAATTCTATTTTTTTTCCTTGAAGGCAGGCTAATTGTATTAAATTGCTTGTTTTGTTTCCATTAATAAGTAGAACTTCACACTTGAGCTACAAATTGGACATTTAAGTTATTTCTGCTCATAGACTTTTTTAAAAAAAGAGTTATTGATTTACTAAAATTGTTGTGTTCATTGATTTATCCTTTCAGCTTTGCATATTTTTCTTTTACTTTATTGGACAGTAAGCAGTAAAGAGGCATGAGAAAAAGGAAAGTGAGTTGCAAAACAGGAATCAGGTTGGTGTTCCACTATTGATGTTGCAGTTTGCAAGGCTCCAGTTCCACTCTTTATACATGTTATGTACCCAATGCTACATTTTAAGTCGGGGGAATAAATTAAAGCTTTTGTTAGCTGCATTTGGAATAGAAAAACATGCTTAGAAAGCCTAAAAAACAACCTTGTTTATGTGAAAAAATTCACATGTAGCCATCTTTCATCCAGAACCCACTGAATGAGAGAAGCATTGTTCAAATGCAGAGCCAGTCCTTTGTGAACTTGGAACTTCAACTGCAAAGTGTTTTGCCAACAGCTAAGGGGGTCATGAGTGTAAAGTTAAGCTCATCCTTCCAAGGCTTTTATGAGTTGGACATTAGGCAGGCCAGAAAATAGCCTGTGAGACAACACGTTCAGTCTCCCCTCTGACTACCAGGTCTTTCCTTCCAGTGGAAGATTGAGGCATCCAAGAGGAATGAACAGATATAAAACCTAATTTGGTTCTGTACCCAGTAGGATTTTTAATGCAAGGAACTAATATTCATGGGTGCAGGCTCTTTACTCTTGAAATGCAAAAGTCTCTATAGACATACAGGTTTTGTGCACTCAGTTGAAAGCCTCCTGCAGCAGCAGATAGGTTGTTTTGGACGATTTTAGCTGTTTTTTTTTTCTTTTGCTAGACTGTAAAAAGTGACAGAGTCTTGGCAAGTTTTATCTTTAAAAATCTGAAAGGCATTTCAGTATATTGAGGTTTGCTTCTATTTTCTACTGCCACGAACAGGTATAAAATTATTAGCTGCTAAACAACAGAGCAGGACACAGTCTTTCCGTTCCGTTTCCTAAGATAAGATAAGATAAGATAACCTTTAACTAATAAAGGTTATCTTATCTTATCTTAGGACTGTGGAACGGAAAGACTGGTAAAGAGAACTGGAGGCCTGTTTTCAGATTGTGTGTGTGTGTGTGTTGGGTGGGCTAAAAAGATTGACGAAGAAAGATACATTTGGCTGTCTTTCAGACTTGTAGTGACTTGGTCAGAATCATAACAACTCTGAAATCAATGACCAAAAGACAAACATGGGCATCCAGCAGAGAAACAGAAAAGAGAGAGGCAGAGAGTATATTATGGTGACTTTGTCAGAAACTCGGCTGACTGGATAAGTAAGAAAGATAAAAAACAACATTAAAAAAAATAAGAACTAGAATGAAAATATAAACAGCTCCACTTCTGCTTTCACTCACTGAGGATAGTCCCGGCCCAGCAATACATCAGGCTGGAGATGAACTGGAAATACAAATATATGAGAACATTTCTTTTAAACAAAACAGTCAAAATACAATTTGTAGTTGCCCTGCAGTTTTTGAGAGATATCCATGGGGGTGGCTCTTTACTCTTAAAATGCAAAGTCGCTGTTGCAGTTGAGTGGTGTTCTTTTTAAACAATCATGGGCTGGTGTGAAATTAAATGAATATTTCACAGAAAGCATCTCAGTAAGGTGTGTCAGTCATACATGCTGCCAGAATAGCTTTAACATAACTTGGCACTAAGTGTCTTTTACTCTGCTGATGAAGTGGGACACGATTATTCATCATTTCTTCTTTGGGCGTTTTGATGACGTGCTATCTAACACTTCAGCTCACAATGATGGGGATACCATATGATTTAACCCTTTTTCAGACCCATCAAGCCATTCAGTTGGTCCTTTATGGCCTGTGCATGGTGTCATCTTGGAATGCAAAACTCCCGTCAACTGAGAAATGTTTCATCATAGAATAAAAACGTTAATGACTTTGTATTGAATTCTCGTGACTTTTCCTTCTACCGGGACAAGTGAACCCAGCAATGTGACCACACTGCATAACAGATCCACTACATCATTTTAGGGTGTTATTTTGTAGTGTAGTGGTTGAGTGTAGTCAAGTTTTAGCTCAAAAGATCTGCAAACAACTCCCAAATCAATGATGAAAATAAATAAACTAATACAATAAAATGGAGAAGCAAGGCGAATGCAGACTGGCAGGCAAAAAGGGAAGAGGCAAAGAGGATATTATAATGACTTTGTCAGAAATGTGAGTAACTAGAAAAATGGAACGCAGCCAAAAAAGAAGAAATAACTCAACCTTTTCTCTCATGAAAGATGTTCTAACCCTGTAATACATCAAAAATATGTAAGTACTAATACTTAAAAATAGAAGCAATGTTTAAACCAATCAATCACTAAATTTCATTGCCCTGATAGTTTGTAAGGGATCACTTAAAATAGCTTCTTCAGCAGCAAGAAAAAAAAAATGGCGCATGTTAACAGAAAACCTACGCAATCCCTTCTTTGTTCATTGTTTTCTGTTAGCCCAAATATATCTGGGCTGTAGAGACATTAATGGGTCACCTCGGAAACCAGACTTGTGACTGTGTTTGTCCATTTCGCAGGTAGATGCTGGGCTGCATCTTCTTTTAACAAAATTGCAATCACTTTGCCTATTAAAGGTCTTTTTTCACTTGGAGGGAATAATGGGCACTCAGCTAGCACTTTACTATGTGTCTCAACCCATTAACTAGCAGCATAGATTTAAAATCCAGCACATTTCAATTACCAGGTGCTTCACGCTGCAACATAACGTATTGGACAGCTTAGCTCACTTACATTTCCCTGAATTTATTAACCAGTCTCGTTCTATAGACAGTTGTTTGGTTTCTGCTCGTCTTGTTAAGTATTTGCTGGGAGCTGTGACATTCAATGAATTGAAGTTTTACACATGATCAAAAACATTTATATATATTTATATACACAAACATATTAATTTAGCTTGCTGTTTAATTGCACACCGATGGTCATTAATATTGGACAATATTTCAAATTTTATTTAAAAATATATTATAATGTTATATATTATAAAATACAGCAAGTTATAGAAAAATACCCATAATCAATACACAATTGATTCATGCCATGGTGTGTGGTCTTTCTCCTTTCTGCACTCCTTCCTGGCTGAAGAATTATAAAATGTTATTACCTCTATAGTTAAAGAAATACCTACTATTATATGTACTAGAAGTATTTACTTAAAAAAAAAAGATTTTATTAGCTAGAAATGACAAGTGATGGAGGAGATTTTCAAACCATTTCTTCAGGAAAAGAACTGATGACACAATAAGAAAATGCCTCACTACATATAAAACTGTTTTACGGGAAAATTTAACATAAAGTATCAACAGTATCAACAGTAAAATGATTATTCTGCAGAAAATGTGAAAAGACAACATTAAATTGATTAATATTACTGATGCATATGTTTAAGATTCAGGTCATTTTAGTACATATATTCTGTTTAATGTCTGGCATTATATGCTATTAATCAAGTGTATAACATTGTAGTGGCTTTCCTGTGAATATGATACATCTCTGGAAAAAAAGCAGTGGAATATTAGCAAAACAGCAGGCTAACCATGTTAATCTGAAAGTGCTGGCTGAGCCTGCATTTGGTCAATTTACCTGCTTTATTAGACTGGACATAGTAGGAACCATGCCACATATTGGCCAAGGTAGTTAGCAAGCTGTTTTAGTTGCTAATGCTTGCTGTTTCCACACAAAATGCAGTTTATAACTGATCTCAGAGCAGTAACAACTTGCCTTGCACGGTTCTCTCCCGTCTGTTTACCATCAAAGATCAGAGGTTTATCCACAAAAAGCTGCTGCCCTCCTTGCTTCCCGAGTCCAAGTCACTGTTAAGAGGAAAGGACATGTCCATAGAACGGATAAAGCTACAGTTTCCCATGAGCACGAAACAAGGGTAGCTTTCAGCGACAATAGCCAATTGCGGCCACAAGATGGCAATAATGTAAAGGAGGAATGCAAACAATTGAATAGCATTAAATTAAATGAGAGAGACTACTCTACTTTGGTACATTTGATGTCATGGTTTTTGTTTTGTTTTTTAGAGTTGACAAGGCAAGCACTGCTTGCCTTGCTTGCCCTAATGGAATGCTACTGTATCCATATATATAGTAATCTGCTTAGTGTATACTGTATGGTGCAATTTTCTTTTATATAATATTATGAGGGCTCGCACAAGAGTATTGTCTCTGAGGCTTTGGTGGGAAAGTGGTTTGCCAGGTAATCACAGGATTTGGAGATGACAAACCCCTTCTCATGTTGAAGGGTCCTTGGAAGATACTGGAAGCCAAATTGCTCCTGGTGAGCACCTTGTGTGTCTGTAGTAAATGAGAAACACATTCTAAAGCACTTTGTAGAACCTAACTAAGCCTAAATGTTACCGCAGATGATTGCATCAGACTCATCAGGTGCAATCGGTAAAGTTTAGTTATTTGAGTCAGTGGTCAAACCAGCAGCAACAGAATAATGAGTCTTCACAAATACAAGATTAAAAATGTAACAGTAAAATAGAAATATGATTTAGTTATTAATTTGTACTGACAGCAACACATGTTCAGTGACATGAGAGGAAATGGCCGCATTTACTGCTTGGCTATCCAGTTTGGCTGCAGTAATGCCTTAAGCAAATCGAGAAAAAGGAAAAATCAGGGAGGTGGAAGTCTAAGGCAATGAGGGGGGTTAGGCAAAGAGAAGAGGCTCAGAGAGAGACGGAAAGGAAGAGTGAGTGTGAAGAGCAAACTGAGAGGGTTGAATAAAGCTTCCGGGCCCCAGAAGGCCGAACTCTCAGACATTTTAATCAATAACCGCAGCTCTATCAAAGGACGGCTGATAGGCCAGAGAAAGAGGGATTGTTCTGCACTCGCTGCCTCACCCCTAAGGAGTGACTCAACACTCTGGGACAGGGTGAGGAGGAAGGGGGCAGCAGAGACAGATGGACGAGGAGAATGACAAGGAAAGAGGGAAGGACAGATATCCAGGCAAAGGGAGGGAGCAGAACAGACAATAGAGATGCAATTACAGAGACGGAGGGAGGCAGAAGAGAGTGAAGCTAAGTTTTTTTGATAGATTTTCTGCTAGTGCTGGTTATTTTCTACCATTATGTCACAGACAGAAGATTGTGAGTGCGCCTGCAAAATCCAAATCATTTATGTGACTTGACAGACTGCTGCAGCTTAAATATAAAAAGTGTATTCTTTATTTTTGTGTGTACATGAGAGAGGGGGAGAGTGAGAGAGGAAGCTGTGACCTGAAAGTATTTCAGTACAGGGGTTGATACAAAGGGGAAAAGAATTGTTTTCATGCACTTAGTCATGTTGTATTGATATAAAATGATGTAATCAAATGATGTAATATTTAGTAGTTTGGATGATTGTATGTGTTCTGAAATTGCAATCAGTGTTCCTCTTTGACTTGACTGGAATTTTACCATAGTCTCTAAAGAAAAGATGAAGTCATCATGTTGTCAAAACTGGTTAGAAAAGACAAGTTTTGAATCCTCAAACTGAACTTTTTTGCATTTGTCATCTTAGTGTTATAAAGCTAGAGGTGGTGAGGGAAGGGTGGAGCCCTTGGAGGAACACGGCATTTTCTGTAGATATACAGTGCCATACTTTACCCTGCTGTTTGGCTTTAGATGGGGCCATAATTTACAAAAGGAATATCTTATGAATTAATAAAACTTGAAAAAAAGCATGTGAGACAGTAAACACAGTAAGTGTTTCCTGGGGTTATAGAAAACCATGTTGATGGGTCATTCTTCCATAGAGTAAAAAGGAAAAAAATACTTTTTTAAAAAGCCAAAACAGTTTACCCCAAAGGCTACTAAAAAGAATACAGCTTAAAGTAACTATTTTTCGCTGCCTTCACTTTTCAGACACTGTCAGCGCTTGAGAATATCTGAAAAACAACAATAGGACCCATTCTGAGCAAAAATGCATTGAAATTTAATAAATGCCATTATGAAGCTTTAGTGCCCTCAGTAGGGCAATCAAGGTGAGCATCAAATGAATAAATATCAATTTTATTTGATTAGCACTTGGAAATTCTTTTTCTTTATTTGTTTGTTTGATTATTATTATTATTTAAATGTTTGTTTGTTTTTGTTGTTGTTTATCTATAAAAAAGGAAGTATTTCTCAATATTTAAATTGATAAAATATAATAGAAGACAGAAATAAACTGACACAGAAGTAAAAGAAATATAAAACTGCACACTGCAGGACACAGATTCATTTTAAATATTGTTTTATAAAACGTAATATTTCAAATACTAATTTTTTTTTTCTCTTTTGGAAGTTTTGGAAGCAGAATTAAAACTGAATGCTGCATGTTTAGTTTTGTCACTGGGGACAGTAAGTAACTCTTTCCCAGACAACCTGGGAAGTCGGGAGCAGCAGATTAGCGATCTATTTTTGTTCAGCGCCTCATAAGGCAACAGTAGAAATTATTTGACAAACATAAGGGAAGTATAACATTGCTCTGAATTACCTATGGTTGTCTGGTTTATGGAAGGAACTGGATGAACATCAGTGATGTTGTAGACAAGGACTCAATTCTTCTACCTTTTCCCTCTCTTGATTGTTACCTGTCACTCTTTTTTTATAAGTGCTAACAGAAAAAGAAATGATGTAACCTTAAAGGGAAAAAAAAAATCAGTTTATGCTTAAGACAAAGGCACACTTTGGTTTCCAGGGTGTGATATACAGGCTCCGTAACTCGAGAACGTGGCCAGTTGTTAAAGAAGCATGCGGTAAAAAATTAAATCCTCTAAGCATTTAAAATGCTCTCAGATTAAACTATGTTGCTCTCTATGTGTTGTGTGTTTCGCAAGATCTGGGACCATCTAAGTAAGCCTCAGAGGAATGTGCATGCCTGGAAGTGTAACAATCGAATTGTTAAAAATGCTCATCTAGAGATACAGTGTGTGTGTATGCATGCACGTCTATGACAAGAGATTAATTGTGCAGTACTGCATCCTGCTGTTCCAGTATCACATGAGTGCACACATGTGTATTTAGCAGGTGTTTTTTTCCCCACATTTTGGCTGTCTTTATGTTTAAAATTGTAGCTTACATTGTCCCGTAGTCGCTCTCTATCAATATACATCAGAAAAATCAAAGTTCAGCTCATTTAGCCAATAATTCTAAAAATACGAATTTTATTAATCACCTTTTTTTCTTTTAAAATTTTTAATACCACATACCAGACCCTGCTTGCCAGCTGTATATCCAGAAGGATGTTTAAAGAAATCTCGGCAGAGCCGCATTTGAATATGAAATGATTGTGATTGCCTTTGAATGCCCCGCATTTGAATTTTGCAACCCTACTGAGATGAAGCTAATCAGTCAATGAAAACCTGAAGAATCAATTTTATCACACTTTTTTGGCTGAAATTATGCAAGTAACACCCCCCCCCCCCCCCCACACCCCCAAAACACACACACACACACACACACACACACACACACACACACACACACACACAAAACTGAGAAAAAGACAAAATACAGGTCATCATCATTCCTGTCATATCCCATCACAATTATATGCTTCTCTATCCACTAACACCATGCAATTGTCAAGGTGTTTGTTCCACATGCCAGATTCTCACTAAGAGCTAATTATTTGTTCCATGCTCCATCGCCAGCCGGTGTCACGTCAGGAGACGCACAGATTCACCAGTGATTAATCCAGTAACATGAGCTCTGTATTTATACAGTGGCTATTAACCAACCTTCAAACTCTGTCAGAAGCAGTTACAAAGATGTTTGCAGCTGGCTTGTAACATATATGTGTGTTTGATTTTCATGCCAACCATTTTGTTGTGTTGTTGTGTGCTGTTCTGTGTATTTGTCAGTTTTAAGAATTTTTAATCTGCTAGGATGGCCAGAACAGAAGATTTCAACTTCATGTTCTGAGTTGCTGTGTTATACTGTGACATGGATTCTGGAGAAAGTGAATGTATAGTAGTTCCTACTTTTTCCTTGCACTGGCTTGCACTAGCTGGGCTATACTTTGAGAACCCTGGGTTTAGACACATAGGCATACTCAAAATTAATGCTGACGTTAGACTGATGCTAGTGCAATTTCCTGTAACACTATAGTTTCATTAGAAAACATATGAAATCCTTATGACCTGATGTGGAGCGATCTATTTTGCAGCCACAAAGTTAAAGGTGCAGAAAGAACATTCCACATGTGAAATGCCAAAGCCTCAAAAGTTTCATCATGTGCTTTGTAGACAGATTTGCTTTTTTCATACATTTAATACATGTTTATGTGTGGGAATCCGAGCATGCAGCTGAATATTCTGTGTTTTATTCGGAACTGTCTTTGCAGCCAAAAGCAATAGGTTTAATTTGTGGACTTTTTAAGAAGAAAGTTACATTTGTTGCTGAAATGTCATGAACGCCCAATACAAAAATGATCACAAATCCATGTAAATAAAACTGAAATGGAACAAATCTTGACCACACTGTCAACACTTTTCAGGAAAGGGACCTTTTCACTATAAGACAGCCCAGAAGAAAACTGTTGACAGCGAGGTGTGTGGGTTGTTTTGTGCATCCAAGACAGTGTTTCTGATCAGTTAAACTGTTGCTGAGTTTGTCATTTTTCTGTGCTTTGTGCAACACAGACAAAATCTCCTTTTTCTCTTTTGTATTGGGGTAGTGGAATAAACATCAGATAGTCAGTAAATAAAATGTATTTTTATGGTTAAATTTAATTGATATTAAGATCCAAAACTGGTATGACTGTTATTGTGTTAGTCTTCAAATCAAATCAAATCAAATCACTTTTTATTGTCACATCACATGTGCAGGCACACTGGCACAGCACATGCGAGTGAAATTCTTGTGTGCGAGCCCCACAAGCAACAGAGATGTGCAAACACAACAACACAAACGAGCAAAATACAAGAATGGCCAACCTGAAACTAATAAATATATGTACAATATATAATAGTGTATGCATTTCTGGATGTGTATACTAAATATTTTCCTACGTGTGTGTGTGTGTGTGTGTGTGTGTGTGTGTGTGTGTGTGTGTATACACATTTTTACAAATTAAATAGTAAAAAAATAAAATAAAATAATAATAATAATAATAAAATATATAAAATATACAGAGTTGAATATGTGCAAAACAAGTGGCATTTATATACAGTGTGGAGTGGAGTGCATAATGTTCAATTTTTAAATATTATGAAAATGTAATCGGTTTTAAAGGTTATAATTATAAATTTGGAATTAAATTAGTGATAAAATATGCCTATTTAGTCCAATCATTCATATGCAACACTAACAGTTATGATAAAAACACTGACAGAAATTATCCAGTACATTATCTGCTTGTTAAGTCTGAAATGGTTAGCCACTTCTAGGTACGGCAAGTGAACGCAACACAATGCGACAGAGTGTTGAAAACTTTTAACTCCAGTGACCATTGTTCTCCCAGTGTAAATAAAACATGGATGCATCTTTAGGTTTTGGACTGGAGCATTTTGAAGCCTCGGTGTCTTTGGAACCAAATGTTAGACAAGAATATGGAGTGCTAATTTACCAGCTCAGTGTTGCAAGATGCATTCATAATATGTACAGATGCAATGCACACAGACACGTGTATATTAATTACTAAAAATTAATACAACACTAAGATTTAACTCACCAAACCAGGAGCACAAAGCTCTTGGGCATAGCAGGCTATGTTATTTCTTAGTTAATCCTATTAATGTTGCCCCATAAGCAATCTGAGCTACAAAGAGTAGAATTCACTTACCAGAAATTGTAAAGTAGAGGCCTTGATCCACTACAGTTCCTTATGTTAGCCATGCCCTAAACTTTAACCATTCTTAGTCTTCGATAGTCATTTATGGTTGCCATTTAGTGGGCCATTTCATACTGACACACTTTTGAAGTCTACATAAAGTGCTCTCTATAGAAACTTTTTTTCCCCCGCATCTCTATGTAGGGTTCACTCGTTACCCTGGGGGTTGCTGCTTGGTTAATACCTGATATGACCTGATGTCTGAAAGTATTTGAAAACAAACAAAGAAAGCAAATACGTGAATAAACCAAACCAAACAAAAAAATGCTATAATTTTTATTGCACACACCAGAAATTTAAATACTGTTGAGGTTTTGGGGGATTAGTTAAGTTAGAAAAGTTATGTCGTACTGGTTTGTTATAATTTCAGTAATAGTGATATAAACATAATGGTAAGTTTGTATTTAAAGTTAAATACAATACTTGTATGTTTAGGATCACTCATTGAAGTTCAGCACCAATGATTGTGTGGTCAATGATACTGTAGCTGATTGCCATCATATAGCAGGTGGCAGACACTGAAAACTGACAAAACCTCAGCCAACTGCATTTGAAGTGGATGTTGGACTTTTTCGGCGCTGCCACTATCCACAATGCTTGGTTAGTAATTAATATGTTGAATTATTGCTTCCAGCCCAGAGGCTGTAGTATACACTCTGAGTTTTGTGAAAGCTTAGCTTAAAGGCCTGTTACACATAAATAGTACTAATAAAAAGCTGTCTAGCCTTTACATGCCTATTCAGAAGACAAGCAACACAGTGCTGCAGAACTGAAAAGGCGAGAGCCTCAGCCAATACAGAAGCGGCTTAGACACGGAAACAGTACTGAAAGGGTTGATTCTTTATCACTATACAAGCAGATGCTATTACTAATACTGCACACAATACTCGAGACTTTTACAGTATGTTTTCTTCTTAAATCTCCAATTCATTATCCCAACAGGTAGGATTTTACCTTCCAACTGGGTTCTATTAGATGCGTAAGCGTGTGGTAGGAGTGTTGATAAGAGGGGGGGAAAAAAGTCAGAGAAGGGGATTGGAAAGACAGGATGGCATAAAGTAAGAGGCAGAAAAAGAGGAGGAATGGTGAAAAGCAGAAAAAAGCATATAAAAACAGACTTATAGATGCATAAACTGACAGCCTCTCAACATGAAAGAAAAGCAAATAAAAGAGAATATTAAAAGAACTATAAGCATGCACTTATATCTGCACACACAGAGACTGTGCAGTTGGTTTACGCACATGTGGTTCTTGCTCTGTGTGTTTGTGCAAGCTGGAGTTTATTAGATAAGTTTTCCGAGATGGAATTAAACAAAAATGCATGTGAAAAAATGTGAAAGAGCCTCCAAGATCAAGGAGCAAAGTCTGGCAATGTGTCATATGTGTTTTAAATAAAAAGAGAGAAAGACAGAGGAAGGAAGCGAGAAATAGAAATAGAAAGGCAAGAGCCATAGAAAGACAAGGAAGGGAAAGAATCTCCTTGTTGAGTCTGATGTAATTAGCAACTTTCCAGGTCCAAATACCCTTTTGGTTCCCAAATGCAAATACGCTGAGACACCACTGAGAGTTAAAAATGTATCCAAATTCTTTGAACTCTAGTAAAGTTATCAGAGTTGTTGTTTTCGAAGACAATTAATTCAGACATTCTTGAAACACGGTTTGACGTTTACAAGTAGGCCCAGGTTAGTTAGCTAGTTGACATCGATGCCAAGTTCTCACCAAAATGTTGCTAAAAGACCAAAAACATAGATTAACCCCATAACTTAAAAAAAATGAGGTGAACAAACTGAATACCAGCGAGGTTTTGACAGGTGATAACACTTACTAGAAATATCAACCAGTCCATTTGCCACCCCATGACTAACTATAGATGTATCATTTCTATATAAGGCTACTATATTAAGGATAACGGTTGAGTTATTCTTAATAGGAGTCTGTGTGTGTATATATCCATACACGTATGTACAGCCTGTTAACACAAATAGCTAATTACATGTGAGTTAACACAAATGACAGCAACTTTATGCAATTAGGGATGTAGACATGGTGAAGATGGCCTGTTAAAGTTCAAACTGAGTATGAGGAAGAAAGATGGGTTAGTATGAGTATTTTAGAAGCTGCAGGTGTATTGGGATTTCCTTCACAACCGTCTCTTACAAAGAATGGTCCAAAAAGAAATGATGTTGGAGCATAAAGGCCAGGCTGCTTGGAAGTGAGAGGAAGGCTGCAGTAACTAAAATAACCACTTACTTCAACCAAGGTATGCAGAAGAGCATCTCTGAATGCACAAAATGTCAAACCTTGAAGCAGCGGACAACATTTGATGCCACTTCTGTCAGCTCAGAACGGGAAAGTGAGTCTACAGTTTTCATGTGCACACCAAAATTGGGCAATAGAAGAGTGTAAAAACCTTGCCTAGTGGGATGACTCTCAATTTCTTCTGTGACATTTGGATGGTAGGTAGGGTCAGACGTGGTGGAGCGAGAGATTGGTAACAAATTTGTATGCAGGAACTGGGTGAAGCTGTCATGTGAATATGGACCAAAATCTCAGAGTAATGTTTCCATCAAACGTATCCAGTTCTGAAGGCAAAAGCTATCCAACCTGGTTTTAACCTGGCATATCTAATAAAGTAGCTAGAGTGAGTGTATTCAGAGTTTAGTGAAAGGCAACACCTCTGAGTACTCAGCAGGCAAAGAAAACTAATGTTATGAGAATGATTCTTTCCTGTGGCATTATTTTTGGTGTCTGGGACACCATGAACCCAAAGTTAACACCTCATCTGACTTTAAAAATGTAGCATTAAGGTTTTGCCAATGAAACGCCCTAGAGAGGTTCGATAACAAAGGAATAGTTTCGGGGTACTAGTCTTAACTCAAAAAACAATGGCCAAGAGAAACTGCAGCAAGCTAAAAAGTTGAGAGCCTCAGCCATCGCATTAGCCACTCCCCTAGCCCCCACTAAAAAGGACCTCGATGTCATCACTTAGAGGAGAAGGTAATTAGAGAGTTAAAAAAAAAAGCTGGTGAAAGGGATTGTTTTTCTTGTTGTGCTTTAGATTTCTATATATTAATTTAGTGTCACATTGAACCATCTAGGTACACACACATATGTATAGACGAATAGCCCTATGTATTGCTTCAGTATAATGCTTTATAGAAATCACAGCTCACAGCAATTCACAAAGCACAAGGTTATGGTTACTTCAGTAGCATTTAAATGTACAGTTTCCAACCTGACGGTTCGAAGGTTACGTATACGGCACCGCTTACGCATTGGATTTCAAAGGAATAAAGCTTCTTTATGAATCTGTTGAGGCTCAATGTGGAAACGGGTCGAGGTTTAAAAAAAAAACCCGTCGGGCTGTACAGCAGAGTGGCGATAGAAGAAGGGAAGAGCAGACAAGTCTAAACTATTCTTAGCCTGCTGCTGTTAACTGCTTTGGCATCCTCACACATTCACACCCGCACCCAAACACACACACACTCATAAGTTTGCACATACTGAGGGAAGAGAGCATACTGCACATGCCGTGCTTATACTGTAGACCTGGAAAAGATAGTGTGTATGTTATGGGGGGTTGGAGCGGAGGGTGGTTTTATAAAGCCCCCACCCCCAATAATGGCCAGAGAAGGATAGAACAGCTGAGAGAATTGGAAAAAAAAACGACACAAGAGAATGAGAGGAGCTGAGAGAAAAGAAGAGATAACTGATGTTCTCGTCCTTGTATTAGCTCTTATTCCTCCTAATGTACCTCTTATTAAAGGGGGAGTTCACCCATTTTCCCTGACCTTGACTGTAGCACACTGAGAAGCCATAGAGATACCGAGCCGGCAGAGATTGTCTGGCAAAAAAGAAACACTCCAGGTTTTATTTCTGCAAATTTCACTTTTTCTGTCATTCATACACCTCTTCTTTTCTTTTCCTGTTATCTCCCTTCCAACACACATGATTCATATTACTTTAGTGGTTTAAAAAAATGTGTGATGCATGATATTGTGTGCTTAATTGCGATACAAAGGGTGAAACTTTAATGAAACCTCGGAGATTAGTTTGGCTGCGGCACTAGCAAAAGTGGAATACAGCAAATAACAACAGAACAAAACCCTAAAAATAGAGTTAAAATCCAACTGGGGCTCTCCAAACATTCGCTTATGCTGCTGACAGTTCCAACACATGCTGAGTGGAATCTGTGAATGCACACAAAAGCAAAGAGTCTTACTTACATGTAGAGATTAGAGCAAACATTAACCAGTTTTGCTAAATTTAGAGTGCAGGAAACGTTTTTTTCCAAAATGTAGACTGATTTCAGTGCGTTGATGTTTTTTGTGTGTGTCATATTTCTGAATATACAATTGATTAAATGTTAGGTAAACTGCTCCACAGGTTTGGGGTCACGGCACTGTTTATTGTACTCACAGTAGAATATGCTAAGTACTTGTTCTCACCACATCTCATCACGAGCACATTTTTAAAAATTCATTTAATTTTCTAAGCTGGAAAGCATTACTACTGTAATGACTTTGCTTTGCTCTTAGTAAACAGGCTTGTTCTTTTCTCATCTAGTGCATGCAAAAAAACAAATAAACATTGTACCTAAAATGTGGAACAATCCCTTTGAAACTAATATTATTAATATATTTTTAAATTACTGAGTATAAAGTGCAGTTTCAAGGCAAATGAAACATGAATGAAAAAACATACTGTATCAGTAACTTTAATTCATTTGCCACCAGATTTCAATTAACCTACCAAGTGCAACGTCTTCACAGCTCCGTGGTTGTCAGCTAACAGAAAGCGAGATGGAGTGATAGACCAATAGTTTGGCAAGAAGGATTTCATGTAAGATAAATGCAGTCGGAGCGGATATAAGGGGTCGAAAATCACGGACGGGCCAAAAAACCATGAGGAGAGGCACACGTATGCACTTCTAAGATTATCGACATGAGCTGGCTGAGTGAACACACCAAATACAGCAATACTGAGTCTGCAAACTTTCTCACTGTTCTCTCAGTTCTTCCCATCTTCCGCCTTCACACCTTCTCTCATTCTCTGCCTATTTTCACTCCTCGCTTTCTAAGCCTTAGCTTCAGTTATTTGAATAATGACTGCAAGTTGTCATTCATAAGTAGAACATGGAAGTTATGTGCTTGTGTGTGTACAGGAAATCAGTGTGTGGCTGTGAACCGAGAACAAATGTAAAACTATTTTACTTCTTTTAAACATGAAACTGTCGCCTCTTTCTCACTCTCTCCCATCTCTCTCTGCGTCTCTCTTGCTGTGGTTTGTTGGACACTGTATCAGTGCAGTTCATTTGTCTAACCATTGCCCTGTGAATGCAATATTACGTTCTCCTTTTGCGTTTGTTTCATGCATCACTTTCTACACATGTAACCCGTATGTACCTCAATGCAATTTTGTTACAGTGTGTATTACAGCTGATTACATCTTAAGTATCTTAAGTTGTTAATCAAATCAATACATAAACTATGTCCCCTAAAAGTTAAAGGTTTTTCGTTTTTTTCTTGATTATCATCGACCGTACCACCTTCACGGTGTTCCACATAAACAGCAACCGCAGGTTAGCTTTTGTTTGTCTTCTGTGTCGTTTATCTCTCTCTATATATCATTCTGTTTTTTGTCATTTGACTATAATGAAAATATACAAGATTAAGCTCTTACAATATTACAAAGACACACTTGACAATCACATTTGAACAACAATACACGACAATAATGAGGACCTCCAACCTTCAGCAGAATTAGACACAAGGAAGCCAGTCGTCTACCCTGAATGGTGTGTGTTTTGGCTCGAGCAGTGAGGGAAAACATACACTGGGCAGGTTTGTAATGCCTCCAATCCTGAAGTAGAGCATAAGATGGCTGCAGAAAGGCACATTTGTTATAAATGTATTTGTTTAAAGCAAAACACGTGTTGTGTCATCAAAATTAATAGATGGAGCTGTTGATTACATAAAAAACACAAAAAAAAACCCTTCAATTTAAGCTAAAAATCTTAACTGCAAAAAGTTATGAAAGGTTATTTATGAAACATTCCCTGTGGAGTTGTCTTGTAAACAAACAAATCTTTAGTGTTACACATAAAAACACATTTTGTTTATCCTTTAGGCTTAGCTAACCAGTTAAATGCATTTCCTTCCTCATAAAATATTTGCAGAGGTAATGTTTCAGTATTTTACATTCAGTAGTGTTAATTCCATATTTAATGGCTTCATTTTAATTTGTGGTTTATTGCTATATATCTTTACGTGCTACCTCAAGTATGAGAGGGAGAAAGAAAAACACGCAGGGTATATGTACAACTCAGCAGGAAAGCTGTTAAAAATGATATTTATGTACTCATTTCAGTGCATGACTCTCAAGACATTTCTCAGTTCTTTGCAGAAAAATATGTGGGAATTCATGAAATGTTCAAACATACATGGAAATGCATTATATAAGGTAATACACGGTTTGTACATTTCTAACAAGCTTGATAGTCAACATCTGATATGGCCGCATTTAATTAGCTTTAATCAGAACTCTCTTAGGCAAGCTTTCTTGTAATTTCTCAAAAAAGTCTCCAATAGTTCTCCAGGCGTAATTCCAAAGCTCTTTTTTGGATATTGGTTGTCTTTTGGTCCATTGTCTGTCAGGATGCAGCCCCAAAGTATGACCTCCTAAGTGTTTCACAGATTACCTAAATTTAAAGTTTGCATTTCAGTCCAGTTCTTGCGTAATTTTGGAATACATCAGCATTTTCTCCCTGTTTCCTTTCCTTGAGAATGGCCTTGTGACAGCCAATTGTCTACTGAGACCATTTCTGATGAGGCTTCAACGGACAGCAGATGAATGAGCCGAAGTACTGGAAGTGTCTCTCTCTTTCTTGAGGACATGACTTTTAAACACTATTCATCTGCTGTAGTTAGTCATGCTGTCTCTACGTTTGTCCTCCACTTGTCGAATTTCCCCCAAAAACATTTTAAGGACACACTGCACTCTATGCCAAGTTTTCAGCTAATAGCACTTTGGGAATCATCTTGTTAGTGCAAAAATATTATTTTATGTTTGTCAGACTGCGCTATTTTTTGCCATTTTTACAGATTAAATTAAAGAAATAGGAACAAATGATGTATTTTCTGAATAGACTGCTAGAAACATATTGTATACAAGATACAGTGGTTCTGTTTTGTTGTTATTTTTTGCAAAGTTATCTCTTATGTGTAGACACCACACTTGTTCATCTTATGAGTTAGGTGCAGTTGAAGATCAGTGATACACAACTTAACAAACAGAAAATACTTTGTCAAAAGTCAGGTAAAAGGACTGGACTGAAAATATGTGAAAAAGGAGCCATAAAAATCCCCCTTCAGAAAGAAAGCCTGGAAAACCTTTTCTCAAACCTCTTAAAAAATAATAAGAAAATTTGCCTTCTTGGAAGGAAAACGTAAAGAAATAAGGGGTGGCTCAAGACTTTTGTAGAGTACTCTTTGTTTTCTAGGATTTCCCCACAAACTGTGCTAGGAAGTGTTATTTAACCCTATATTATTATTAAAACATATTAAAACATTTATTAAAACGTACTGAAGGACTCTGTGAGATTGTTGTCTGCACCCAGGGTCTCATAATGTCAGAGCTTTATTTTTCATGGGTCTCTGTTTTTTTGTGTGTGTGTGTCGCAGATGGCTTTTTATTGAGGACAATGCTGAAGAACAATTCTTACAGTCATGGGAAATAGTTTAAACAACATCTGTTATTTATGGCATATTTTTTCATAACAACGTGGATTCCAAATGGATTTGTACTTCACTAACTATGTAATATGTGCTCGTTGCAACCCAGTTTTGTCTGTTACAATGCAACTTAATGTGTATGCGCACTAGTGTTGATCACAGGCAGCTGCCAGCTGCCGTCTGCTATCTGTAATCAGTTTGATGGAACACACATTGTGTACCGAAGAAGTCACACACACACGTCACTTAATCAGTCACATCACATTGCCCGAGTACTTAGGTCTGTCTGACCAGAAGCCACTTAACACTTAAAGTTAGTGTGTAGTCTGTCTCGAGAACTGGTGGGAAAAGGACAGGAAAAATGAAATGATAAATGAACAGGTGAGGTAGCTGTGAAGGATTGTGAAAGGGGAAAAGTAGGAGAAATTCAAGAAAAGGATACAAGGACTTCTGCTTTTCAGTGTGGTCAAGGCCTTCTACATTCAAGATCCAATAAATAAATATCCGGTGAGCATTCAAATAGAAAGCAAATGAAATCCTATATCCACAAGGCCCCTGCAGGCTTGTGAAGGACACAGCCGACTACTCAGTGTTACCTGAATCCTTCTTTGTCTCTCCAGAGAGCTGCGATTGAAACAGGTAACAGATTCATCCATCAACTTTGATACTGTATGATTGCTATTCAGGTAAAAGGTAGTACCCATCCCAACAAGGACTAAAATTAGTTTTAGGAAATCAACAATGAAGACCCAAATAACTAAAAAAACAACGGGACTGTATTATTTACCATATCTTAAAAAGAATTGGCTGTAATTACTTTACTTGTGGAACGAAATAAGGAGCATATATAAAATGACAATGGTCTATCCACACATGCACGCGCACACACACACACACACACACACACACACACACACACACACACACACACACACACACACACACACACACATAGAGTAACACTACCAACACTTCTGCCCAGTGTGTGGTCTTTTTATTTGTTAAAGGATATGGTAATTCCTAATAGTGTGGACCACCTAGTGCGCGTGACCGTGCATAACAAATAAAAGAAACAGGTACATTCTGTATTACAAGTGTGTCCAATGTAATTACAAGCTGGGTGGATAAAAAAGTTGCTGTCCTACTTATCGTTCCCATGCTCTCATTTAGTACAATATCCTATCATTCACTTTTAAAAGCGATGAAATGTATAAATTTAGTTTGTGTGATATAGCTTTGTCAGTAAACAAGATGCACTGTTTTCTCACCTCACAGAGGATACAATGATGTGCTCTAAAACTGTCACCTGTAATGAATCTAAGTGTGTCGTGATGAACAGCGTCGAGGGGCTTGAGCGTATGGGGCTGCTGGATCCATGTAAATCACATCAGAGAAGTCGAATACTAATAAACAATGTTGTCTGTACAGTCGGCAGTTCCCTGTTCAAAGCAAGATGCTATTTATTTCTGGAAAAGCACCATAATTTAAGTATCATCTTCCTGCTGATTTGCAGTTTCATCAATTAATAATTTCCAATATGCTGCGTGCTGCATGGATCATTTGCTTGTTTTAAGGAGCACATTTAACCACAAGGTAGCTGCTTTTATGCATCCATAGGTGGCTGTGTGTAAATGTGGTGTATGTTTATACGTACACAAACTTCAGTTCAATTCAGTTTTATTTAGATAGCACCAAATAAGAACAACAGTTACCTCAATGCACTTCGACTTATTGTTCAGTATATTTTCTTTTCCCTGTAGAAAACAGAGTTAAGTAAGGGATTTAGAATCATGTCTTTATGTCTCGAGATCTTAAATAAAATAACCTAAATCATCTACCTTGACTGGTTTAGGTTAGACTTGATTAGAGAGGCAAAACAGGTAAAAACTGTGCGTCTTTAAATCTTAAATAAAGTTAAGAGTTTACTAAATTCAAGCTTTGCTTTTGTGTGTGTTATTTTTTAATGAGTGTAATCACATTGCCAAGCCAACTTTATTTATAAAGCACTTTAAATACAGCCAGCACTGACCAAAGCATTGAACATAAAATAAGAAATAATATAAATACTAAAAATAAAAATACAACAACAGTAATCAATATAGAACACCAACATCAAGACAAAATCAAAATAAAATATTAATAAAAACTGATTGTGAAATCACAGATTTCACTCCTAGTGAGTCAAAGTGAAAAGGAAAAAGTAACCAGCTAAGTTTAAAATCCAATTTTCCTTTGAAATTACAGTAAACAAATACAAATCAAGGTTTCCAGGACTGACTTCAATCAAAACACAAGACTGTTTGTATTTTCTTCTTGCTGTGGGTCTGTAATTGTTATCCATATTATAGAATATACATTGTCTTTTTAAGTTGAGGAAAATGGCAGCATTGGTTATTTTTCTAAAAAATACATAGACACTACAGGTACACTATAGTGTATAGTACCCATACAAATGATTAAATAAAGATTTGAGAACCTAATCCTAAAATTGTTAAGTTTATTTTATTTAATTTTTTTTTATTGCTGGTTTAATGAATTCACATTTTCTTCGTCGAATTACTTTTGTTTTATTTTTGGGGGGCATGAGGATTTTTTTGCTCTCGACCTGCCTGAGCATGATGACAATTTGAGGATGTAAAAAGTATCCAAATATGTCCTTACCACACAAATAATAAAACTATAACTTTTTATTAAAACTAAAACATAATCTACTAAAGGTATAGCTTCACCTTTTTATGTTCTTTGATACTTGAGACATATAATAGATATAAGTATAGACTATATTTTGTGTTTCAAAAGACTTACATTCTTATATTTAATACTTACTATAGAATATATGATCATTCTTCCAGAGTTATGTAACCTACTTAAGGTGAAATAAAAGAGGGACATGAAACAATAAAGGCTTAAATGTTCCTGTTCAGTGTGTTAATGAAACGTGTGGCTCGACGTCTTGAGAATGAGTGCAGATCCGAACCTGGATATGACCAAAATCCAGTTTTCTCCTGCAGCAAAACTGTTAACAGTAACCCGAGGAGGGAGATTGGAGAAAAAGAATGAAAGCGGTAGTGTGGAGAATGAGGGGGAGCAAGAGATAAGGACGAGAGCGGCAGAGCAAGCAGAGAAGTGGCTTGTCAACCTCAGAGGAGACCTGGAGGAGAAAAAAAGAGAGAGAGAGAAGAGAGAAAAGAATACAAAAGAAGAGGATTGGAGAACAGGCAGAGACTGGATGTGGTAAGAGACACAGACTTCAAGAATGAGGGCAGAGTGAATGCTGGGAGAATGATGCAGATGAATGTAGGACAGGGGTGAGGAGGATGAAAGCTTTTAGAGGAATAAAAAAAATCAGTCAAAATATCAACGTACAGGAAGAATAAAGGGGTTGAAAAGGTGTTCACACCAGGGTCAAAAGAGGAGGAAGGTGTTGGGAGGACAGGAAGGGAGAAGTGAGAAGAATCGATACAGAAACTGCGGTTACAGCACGAGAAATGAAGTGAATGGTAGTGATTATTTACTGATTTAAAGACATTGTGTTCACCAAAAAATACATTTTAAACCATTCACCCATCGATTTTCTTCAGTTTTAAACCAACTGATCCAACTACATCATGTATCTTCATGTTTGAGCCTTGGCCGGCACGTCGGGTGTTTGTGACCTCACGCTGCCCCAATTTCCTGAACATGTGTTAACTTCTTGAATTGTAGCCGCTGTCAATCTGCAAACACTTGAAGGATCTTTAAACTACATAAGCAATCACACTGAAAAGCTTCTTTGTCAATCAATTCCATTTCGGTGTACTTTATATTATAGCAGCACGGTTGCACACAGAATCAGTTTTAAAAGCTTTTACGCAAGATGTCTTACGGCATTGCTCTGTCCAGAAGACAGAAACAAGCGTTCATGTTATATCAAGCAGCAGCTGACTGAAGCCAGTCCACACTGCATGTCAGATGGTCTGCTAGTTTGAAATCCACTCACCCTACATATTTATAATCCTGGATGGGAGCGCCAAGTCACTCAGGCAAAGTCAGTTTTATATATATTTTATGTCATTTTATAAACATCAACTTTACCACAATCTGTGCAGCATATTCCTTACCTGAGTGGAGGTTCCACAAAAAGGAGAAAAACTTAAGAAAAACAACTGGATTTTTCTAACCTGCTGTTTATGATTATTACTGGTCTATTTGTGGTATCAGATTAATCAGGTTGTCAGAAAATGCATGCTATTATCCCTCTTTTTAAGTTACATTGTATCTCGGTCTTTCTCCTCCTCCACATGACAGCTGGCTTTTCAGTCTGCCTTTCAGTGTTCTGCCGTGCAGAATGGCCTTCACACATTTGATTTGTGATGTGCTCAGACACCATGTATTAAGAACTAGTTTTGAGAGACTGTAAACCAGCTTTGATTTTTCAGAGGCCACAGTATCCTTAACTGCACTAACAGGGAGGGTATAAAAAGAACTGACCCCAACTGCTTCACTATAGAACCATAACATTACTCTGACAGATAAAACAAATCGTTGCTTTGTATTCTGTGATGGATTATCCATCTCAAGCAAGTCTGAAGTTTCTGCAAGTTCTTTTTTTTTTAAATTTGTGCAAATGCAGAAATGAGTACTCCTGATCCATAAGTAATTATATATATTTTTTTATCAGCTTACACTAATTTCTTCTTCTTCTTATGATTCATTTTCTGAACATTGTTGGCAAGTTTTAAATGATAAACCTAACGCAACAAAAGTGGATTCACCTGTGATCACTGGCACCCCCGAAAGACTGATTATTTAAACAAAACCTGTTGTTTCAATTGCACAATGCAGAAGGATGCTGAAAGTTCAGTAACTAACGGTAAATCATTCTAAATGTGCCTGCAGCAGTTATCAAGAGGTAGACCAGGACACAGCCACAGTCTCTCAAAAATGCTTTAGACTTGACAGTTTTAAGGATGTTGCATAACATCAACTTCTATGCACTGTATCTAAGAGAAAAAAAAATCTTTGCTTGCTCTTTGGCATAAAACTGCAAGATTAAACTTGCCATCTGCCTGGTGAATAGTGGGAGCTCATTCTTTGGTCAGATGAGACCAATATATTTGTGTGAACCTGGCCAGGACCACTACAGTGAGTAGTAGGAGTGTGATGATGTAGGACTGCATGAGTGATGATGAGATGACTCTCAATCTACAGAGCCTTGATAGAATTGGCATGTTCCAGCATGATAAAAATCCAAAGCACACTGCCAAAAATTCAGTTTCTAAAGAAGAAATGACTGAAATCTAAGCCCTGACTCAAACACCTTTGGGATATTTTAAAGAGAGCGGTAGATCAATAAAACTCCTCCAACAAAGTGAAGCTAAAAAAATCCGTCTGACAAATGGCAGATTCATGCAACACTGTACTTCACTATTTCGAGAAGGACAAAGTATTAAACCACAGTGGGATTTCACATGGGTCTGCTCACTTTTGTTGTCTGATGCATGGATGTCACAGTAAAATCTATGGAAAACTATGGAAAATAGGCATGTGTCATAAAGCAAACACATAAACAGCACGGCAACAGACTTCATCATATGTACGTACACACACACTGGCCACTTCGTTTAGATACACGTGTTCAACTGCTCATTAATACAAATATCTTATCAGTCAATCAAATCACATGGCAGCAACGCAGTGCATTTAAGCATGTAGACATGGTCAGCACGGCCTACTGAAGATCAAACTGAGCATCAGAATGGGGAATTTAATTGACTTTGAATTAATTGACTTTCAATGTGGTTTGGGTTGCCAGATGGGTTGCTCTGGTTTGCAGAAAATGGTCAGAAAAAGAGAGAATATCCAGTGAGCGGCAGCCCTCTTGGTGAACGGGCCTTGACCTTGCCAGAGGTCATAGGAGAATGGTCAGAATGGTCATTATAACCATGATATGCAGAACAGCATCTCTGAACACACAAAATATAGAACCTTGTAGCAGAAGACCACAACCAGGTGCCTCTACCATGGCCTTTTCAAGTTTTCTAATTGTATTATGCTCTGAAATCTTTCTTAGATTAATTTATAACTATCATAATTAGTAATATATGTATCTATCTTTCTATACAAAGAAAATTCCATTCAACCTGAAGTTTTTAACCAGTTTTTTCTTGAAACTTGAAAGAGATTGCCACCCTTTTAAAGAGTGCTACACCCCTGTTGCATTGCTGGCTGTTAAGATAGTCTGCCCAGATAGAAGATACGTCGGTGGTGTGAATGTGTGTCTCATCTTGCTGAGTGAGTGCATGTACAAGTGTGAGAGAAAGGATGGTTGGAGGGAGTGGTGCAGATAATAAGCAGCTCTATCTGGAGGTGAGAGACGTGGAGGTGCAGAGGGAAGTGAAAGAGGATAGATGGATGGACTGGAGCTGCAGGATGAGTGTAGATAATGGCTAGACATAATTTCCGGCTGAAAAAGGAGGGAACGGGAACAGAGAGGAGTTAAAACGAAGGGAGAGACAAAGGTAAAGCCGAGGGAAGCATGCATGGAAAGATGGATGAAAATAAAGGATGGCAGGACATGGGTAAAGGGATGTGCGCAGATAATGGGCTCAGATCTCATGTCTGGAAGGAGGAGAGACAGATGGGAAGGTATGAATTGCATGCATGGAGGAGTGAAGCAATGAGTATGGATAATAAGCTTCATCTATGTCTGAAAGGGAGGTGAGGTTACAGAGATAAGCAAGAGGGATGGCACCATACCTGTGTGTCAGGAAGCTTGTACACACACTGATAGTGATGGTGTGTTTGTTTAGTGACAGTGGATGGGCTTCTGTCAGTTGTGGATCTTGTAGTGCCCTTTTGAATTTTGCACTCTTTATACCTTACGGACTCCAGAGTGTACTGTGCTGCTGTGAGCTGAATATATCTCCATCAGTGTCACTGAGGCAGATTCTTGCACATGTCTTGTCCATGACAGATAAACTGATTCTGGTAAGTGTACTGTATGTAGTCTAGGTAATGGGCTTGATCTAATGTCTGCAGGAGAGGGGAGGAGAACAGAAGAGAGGAAAGAGAATGGAGACAGGAAGAAATGAATGTGCTGATAGGAAAGACTGAAGGGACGAGTTTAAAATATGGTTAGATGTGATGTCTGGAGACGGAAGGGAGGAGAGTGCTGCAAAGAGACAGGAGTGGATAGAGAAATGGAAGAGCTGAGCATAAATGATGAGATAGGTCTAATGTGTGGAGGAGTGGTGAGAGGACATGGTGGAGGCAAAGGAGCAGAATGGATGGATGGTGGGACAGGGTACAAGGATGAATGTGGTGGCGAAGAGAGAGTGAGAAGAAGAGATGGATAGATGGACAGTGGAGGGATGAGTGTAGATAATGGCTAAACCTAATGTCTAGAGGGCAGGCATCAATCTGACTGACCGAATTATAGTCCAGCTCACTTTCTACAGACTAATTACTGGAACAGAGGATTCTCTCCTATTCTTTCTCCCTCCGAGTCTTTTTCTCTTTTCTCGGTTTCAGTACCCGGGGTGATTTTTGAGGGCTTATGAAAGGGGAGGATACCAGTGCTGATAACACCTCTCTGTGCCTTATTTTACCCTTGTTAGCCACCTGTTTCAAGTGATATCGGCCCATTAAATGGACGAGATCACTTGGTATAACTCCCATGGATATTGCAAGGCATATTCCTCCACCAGATCACCTCATTTAATGGTGTTTGTGCTCCACTGGTGAACAGAAACCATGTGCAAAGTGTTTCCACTCTAAAACAGCAGCAAAGTTCTGCATAATTAGACAAGAAGGTTGGTGGAGGCTTAAAACAGTGACCTTTCTTTAGGGACATATTCATATCCTTGGTAGCTCTTATATGCACAGATGCTAGATGTCTCCTATACAATCTAGATTACTTTCTTTTTCTAAATTAAAGATCAGAATTCATGATAATTCCGGTCTATGAGTAGGCACAGGGGGCACCTACTAGCTATAACTCTGAGAGTGATTACAGCTGATTATGGCAATTCAGTAGGCTGATAATATTCAAAGTATGCATTAGTACAGATCCTCACATACCCTGTCTCATCTACCAGATGGCTTTCTAGCTTTCTAAAGAATATTCAGTTTGTTACCTGCCAACAACCTCTCTTATTTGCCCTATTTCACTCCTGCCTGCTCCCTTGACAACAATCTGTTTTCAAGCTCAATCTAAAGCAGAGGAAAAGCAATCTCCCTGACTTCTACTCTGATTGTTGGTGCCCTGGTTAACTCTTACACCTTGTATAAAAGTATATTTTCCTGGGACTGAATAAGTAAGGTGACAACAAGCTACTTACACTTTTCATGATCCTGTTGTACGCACTTAAAGTAAACTTTGATCAATTTTGGAAGCTTGCAGGTAAGCAGTGCCTGTAGACAACAATAAAACTGCCACCCATTTCTTTTGTTAGCTCTTGTGTTTAATAAACACAAGTACTAAAAAAAAGGAAATGCTAGCATAAAGTCTTTTTATAGCCTGTAGTGCCACCAGAGCACCTTGAGTGAGCCTTGGCATAAATCCTACAAGTGTCTGAAGTTTATGGGGGACACAGATACAGTACAACTCTTTACAAGAAGTTCCATCATTCAGTGTTTTCACTGTGGAGAAATGGTGTCTTTGGCGAAACTGAATGTCCCACGCTGTTTAGTTAGATTGAGATTTAAGCCCTGGGATAGCTTTGGGATTTGCTTTGCATCATTTTAAGGCTTATCAGACTTATTTCGTTTTGTTCCCTTTAGATTGAGCTATCATCTACCTGGAAGACTGAACATATTCACTCATTCAATGACATTTAGTGTGCCATCAAAGATATCCACTGTAGTTTAACCGTGTCATGGAAACACATCACACATGGGAGACTCGCTGCAGCACTCTGCTCTGCTTGTTGAGCACCATGCGAGTGATGACACATCTGACCGTATAATTTCCTTTGCACAGCAGACCACTACTGCAGTGTTGTTCCGCATCACTTATATTTAAGAACCTTGTAACAACAATTAGGTGATTATGCTCTTCATGTAGATTACTATATGGAACTATCTGCATATGCTACAGTCATTTGCATTTCACTCATCTAGATATGATTGGTGACCGCTTTCACTCAAAAATACAAAAACAACACAGTGCATCTTTGATGTGCTTTAGCAGCATCTTTCCATCATTTCCCAAATTGCCAATAATTTTCAGAAATTAACTGCTTTTGTCAGTCTTGAAAGCTGATGAATATTTTATTTTGAAGCATTTCAGCAGCATTAATGCTTGGCAAAGATTACAACAACTGGTTTCCAGCCATTAAACTGGTGACAGAATGGTAAATGATGAGTGGTGCATGGATTTCCAACTTCTTGTTGTTCTATCTTTGTATCAACAAATTCACAGCTGTCTGGTGACCTGCATCAGATGAGTTTGGTTTTTTTTATTCTCAGACTCAGGGCTTCTCTTGTTCTGTTTTAAAGTCACACTGAAGACTTTGTACTGAGCTGGACCAAATTCATAGACTAAAATAATAATCAAACACAAAGCCACTTTATCAATTCACAGATCAATTTCATCTAATCATTTTGCCAATCAATCATGCTCCCTTGAGTTTTTCAACACGACTACTCTGTCTTTTTTTTTTTGCCTCTTGACGGTTTAAAGTTACTAAACAACAAGACAAATGATTTAATTTGAAGGACTAGAGAGAACACTGTGCAGTGAGGCCTGTACCTGTTTGTGTGTGCGCTCTTTACAGGATACTTTAGAGAGGTCATTGAGGGAAAAAGGATCTGTGTATCCATTGTGTGGTTTAAGTTTCTTTGGATATATCTATATGCAGGCAGTGCACAGATCAAAAAGTAATATTACTTTTGTTTGCACTAAATATTAATATCTTCCTCAGAAATCAATAAATTACAACCAAAAAACGGTGCAAAGGGTTAAAATGGCATATGAGCATACCTGTATATACAATATGTTTTTATATATAAGAAATAAAGCAGAAACAAGAGGATTACCTCTGAGACACAGTAAAGCACTATGGTCTTAGGACTTTCAAAGAATTTAAATTAACATCTAATTTACCTGCATTATCTTTTTATGTCATCACAATTGCACTGTGTTCAAAAAGTGAATCTGCCCTTTGATCTCAACAATAAATAATCTAAAAATAAACATAAATTGCATGGCTTTCAAGGCGCTCTGCCTAACAAGGTGATTCTCAATCCAGTATGCTTCTGCTACAATCATTAACTCGATTCATGCAAACAGGTTTTGTTTTGTTTTTTTTAAAAAAAAGGCAAAATCAGCACAAAGTGTCTATGTAAAGCACACATGTTCATTGTGTCCTTGCATTGCTAGAAGTCTTCTGAACTCTCGTAGGATGACAGAACTCCACTTTTCAAAAAACAATCTCCCGACTGGGTGTTTGACTGCTGATGGTAAAAAGAGCTGAAAAATTCAGTCCAAAAACAGAAAATAGTAATAAGAAGCTACGATAGATGTTCACTGAGGTTTAGATTTGGTGACTGTGAAGGTCATGGCATATGAGTCACATCATCTTCATCTTACCATTCTGTCACAACTCCATAGCAGTCCTCCGGAAAGAGACCACTCCCAAAACGCTTTATTGTAGGATGAGGGTGATTCATTTGCAGTGACCCTCATCTCTGAGTGGGCATGTGGACCCAAACCATGTCACTAAAGTGCTGCCTACACCACACCAGACATAATAGATCCACTAATTGTAGAAGTCAAGTATTCGTGTTTTGATTTTAACTTGTAATTTAGGTGTTCACATATTTTTTGTGTGTGTTTTTTTGGGTGAGTGACAACGTCTGAGGAAGCTGAAGAATGATTTGCTCTTGAAACTGTTATAAAGTGCAACCTGAAGAGACCCAAAGAACAGAAAGGCTTCAAGACTTATTAAATAGTTTCTTATACAGGGAAATTTGAACAAATTTGTTGTGTAGACCCCATCGTGACATCGTTATTGTTAAAGAGGTAGTTACAAAATGGGCTGTCCAGAAATGTCTCACAATGAAATAAACACAGAAATACTGGTAGAGCAAGAGCGAAGAATAAGTCTGAAGATCTCGATCGATGTCATGTGAAGTAGGACTTGCTGATGAGCTCAGTAGAAGGACCCATGGATATTGGTCCTGATGAAAACTGGAGGTGAATAGCGTGGAGGAGGGTTGCATCGATCTGACACAGCAGTGACAACTGACAGCAGCAGAGTGCAGGGTAGTTTTTGAAGACGGCAGCAGAACAATGATTTTCTCACAGAGGCTTTGGCTAAATCTGATTGTTTTAACCGAGAAAAGAAGTCAGCTGAGGTGACGAGTTGGGAGCGGGAAGAAAGCAAGAGAGGCAGAAAGAGGATGTAAATTGGTAGTATATGTTTTAGTGATTGAAGTTTTTCTAAGCCTTATATCAAACACTGGTGTTCATAATCTTTAAAAATGGAGATTGCATTTACCTAAGGATAAAGAGAGTGCTGCTATTTAGACAGCAGCTGTTTTAATTAAATCCTATATTGAAATTAATTTATGTAAATATGTAAAGGTAGATATGCACCGCATATGCACAGAAATCGCAGTGTGCTGAAAGGGATATGATGGACTTTTTGGCTTGATAAATTGTGTTTTTAAAATCTCGTTTTTACCTAATGTTCTTTCTAATTATCAGTTTAGTATCCTCATAGATAGATATAGATGTGTACATCATGAGCTGCTAAGCGTTGCTTACGGTGATAGTGGTGAGAGGACAGATTCGCTGAAGCCAGAAATGACAGTGACACAATATTGTTTTTTTCTGTTAATCTGGCTGTAAAAAAAAGGACATTTAATAGTACTGAAAATGCTGCTGTTCATTCCCTGGTGCTTAAAATGCAGATAACATTTGATCTAAGAGAACATGCATTCAATTCACTTCAGCTAAACTTACTGAGGTCATGTCCATATTATATGATAGGTGGATAATGCAATTATCGTGAGTGGCCTGCCTGTGTCCTTGAGAGTGTGTGTGTCACACTGTGCATTATGTACATCTGAGATCTGCCACTTAAGGTTGTTTTATGTTCAGTTCAGCATCATTTTACTGAAATCAAGGTGTACCACTTCTTTGCTCTGTCTGTGTGTGTGTGTCTGTGGGCCTGTGTGTATACGTGCGTGTGTGAGATAATTAAATTTTGCTCTATGTTTCTACCTGTGGCTGTGTGTATGTGTGGTAATTAAATCTCTTTCTCAGTATATCTGAAGGAAAGGTGATATGAGGCTTAATGACAGAGTGATTTACTGTGACATAATGACACTCATATTAATGCATACAAGTAAGTCTAATGTGTGTGTATGCGTGTGCATTGAAGGTGAGAAAAGATTAGGGTACTAACTTAATACTCATCAGTATGTGCCGCCTACTGTGGTGTGCCCTGATTATTTATGAATCTTGGAGCTCTATTTTTTGTTTTTTAAGTTTATTTTTTTAATTGTAAGAATAGTCATGTGTATTCCAAACATGTGTCTTCTTCAGTCTGAAGAAGTTATGTTATTAAAACCCACCCTCATATTTGAATTATGTGTTTACTCACTCACAGTTTCTTGTTTTTATTTTTCTTTGCTGTGAGTTAGTTAAGTTTACCCATATTCATTTGGTAGGCACCGCCAATGTTTTTTTTCTGCATGGCTTGTCAGTAATATTTTGTGTTTTACACCATTATATCATTATTTTGTATCACAAGACAAATACAGTATATTGTAACATATAATATTTGATCCTACCCCTATAACATGAAAAGGAGAATCTGATTCTTCTTCACAGTGTGAGATAAAATGTATCAATTAATTAGTCTGACACAGGTTTTGGATTAGTACTTGGCACTGGTATGCAAAGACACGTTACTTGTATCTATACTGGGACTCAAAATGGTCCAGTACATTTTTGTCGTGCTGTATAAAAACAGACATTTGCTCACTCCTTTGAAGTCTGCTGTCAGTAAATGGTCTGCCATGATGAGCATACAGCCGACATGACAAGTCAGAGGGGACGCGGGCCAGCCTGCTCACTTTAAGCAGTTTTCATGGACGATCACCCTTCATTCAGGGATGAAGTGGAAAATAGTCTGAAGAGTACTCATAAATCTTTGTGACATAAATCCATGGCCTGTTCTGGTTTTGACCCATGGGTTTTTGAAGCCTGAGCTTCAAGATCTTTTATCTTTGAACTTGACCATATTTTCTTTAGAAAACAAAAGATTCAGAGTTTCCCCAAATATAATTGTATCTGTAAAATCAGGGAGGTGTCTAACGCAATTTTGAAATTTACCTTCTATGAAGTATTACATCAAATCAGGAGGATCAAAAACCATCAAAGGGTCACAGCATGAAATGTTTTGTGAGAACCATTATTGTGCTTTTGCACAATAAGTTTTGTGTTTTCTCTGATCCATGAATAAAGTCCAAGCTGTACTACAATGCAGGTAGTAATTGCCACTCATTGTAACAACAGTGAGAGTTGACGCACCATCATCTATTGCTTCTCGGATAAAATCATCGTAAGCAAATGCTTCGAGAAGCTGGTCAGGGACTTCATCTGCTTTGCACTACCCGACTCACTGGACCCTCTACAGTTTGCATACCGCCACAACAGGTCCACTGATGATGCCATAGCCCTGACACTACACACTGCCCTGTCACACCTGGAGAAGAGAGACACGTATGTGAGGATGCTGTTTGTAGATTACAGCTCAGCATTCAATACCATCGTTCCCTCGAAGCTGGACAGGAAACTGCAGGATCTAGGACTGAGCAGCTCCCTCTGCAGCTGGATCCTTAGCTTCCTGTCTGACAGACGCCAGGTGGTCAGACTGGGCAGCATCACCTCATCCCCCATCACACTGAACACTGGTGCTCCACAGGGGTGTGTACTGAGCCCTCTCCTGTACTCACTCTACACCTACGACTGCACAGCCACTAACAGCTCCAATATCATTGTGAAGTTTGCGGACGACACTACAGTGGTGGGTCTTATCACCAACAGTGATGAGACAGCTTACAGGGAGGAGGTCAGCGCCCTGACCCACTGGTGTCAAGACAACCATCTCACCCTCAACGTCGCAAAGACAAAGGAGTTGATAGTGGACTTCCGGAGGTGCAGAGAAGTACACACCCCCATCACCATCAACGGCGCTGCTGTGGAGAGAGTGAGCAGCTTCCGGTTCCTTGGAGTACATCTGGCTGAGGATCTTACGTGGTCAGTACACACAAACAAAACAGTGAAGAAGGCCCAGCAGCGCCTCTTCTTTCTCAGGAGACTGAAAAGATTCGGCATGAGCCCCCGCATCCTCAGGACCTTCTATCACTGTGCCATTGAGAGCATCCTCACTGGATGCATCACCACCTGGTATGGCAACAGCACCGCCTACAACTGCAAAGCTCTCCAGCAAGTAGTGCGGTGCTCTGAACGGATAATTGGAGGTGAGCTTCCCTCCCTCCAAGACATCTACAGGAAGCGCTGCCTGAGGAAAGCGGGGAGGATCATCAAGGACTCCAGTCACCCCAGCCATAAACTGTTCAGACTGCTTCCATCAGGAAGGAGGTTCTGCAGCATCCGGTCCCGAACCAGCAGACTGAGAGACAGCTTCTTCCATCAGGCCATCAGACTGCTGAACACGTCATAGACACCTCAGCTTCACTACTGGAACTTCAACATTATGCACTCCACACTGTATATAAATGCCACTTGTTTTGCACATATTCAACTCTGTATATTTTATATATTTTATTATTATTATTATTTATTTATTTATTTATTTATTTTATTTTATTTTATTTTTTACTATTTAATTTGTAAAAATGTGTATACACACACACACACACACACACACACACACGTAGGAAAATATTTAGTATACACATCCAGAAATGCATACACTATTATATATTGTACATATATTTATTAGTTTCAGGTTGGCCATTCTTGTATTTTGCTCGTTTGTGTTGTTGTGTTTGCACATCTCTGTTGCTTGTGGGGCTCGCACACAAGAATTTCACTCGCATGTGCTGTGCCAGTGTGCCTGCACATGTGATGTGACAATAAAAGTGATTTGATTTGATTTGATCTGTTATTGCAGATAGCATGATAACTACAGGAGCTGGTGCGCCACGCTGTTTTACCAACCACTTCAGAGGCTTATTAAAGCCGATGATTTTTGTTGCTATGGGACGATATAGCTGTCGCTGTCGCTTTGGTTGTGGCAGTAGCCAGCTCATAGATTCAGCCACAAATGCAACTGATGTGTGAACAATAACTATATTCACATCCACAACTTCAACCCAGCACAGCCAGGAAGATCAGCTGCAGCTGTGCACAAAGCCAGTGGCTATGTACTGTCAGAACTTGGCCTTTTGAAAGAAGGAATGAGCAATAAATGCATCATGTACAGTGTCGCATCATCTCTTCTTTCTGTAGTAACTGTAGAATGTTTTGCTAAACTGGCAGTATATTATAACACACTAACTGCTCAATAAGGATCAAGGATGACCAACCTATATTGTGAGGGAACTCAAAAGCAGTCCAGACACAAAACGTTTCCCATTGTTCTAATTAGTGTCTATCCAATGAGAGATGTCCATAAAACTCTAAATTTGCAAGCCACCACATATTACCAGTGAATAGATTGTATTACATTTTTCATGAGCACATTTAGTTTGGTGTTAGTTTTTTTTCCCATTATCTTTTATAATTAAAGTTTTTAATAATAATATTAATTAATTTAATATTAATAATAATAAAATTGCACATTACATTTGCATGCTGTGTGGTCATATGTTTATAGGAGGTATTTTCCCTCTTTGTTGTGATCAGTATTACGGTCATTACACATATTACACAAAACACAACTTAATTACTCCCAGGAGAAAATAATCTGTTACTCTACTCCTTACATTACTTTTGTGTTTCTTCGTAAAATGACCTGAAATGATAATTCCCATTTAACAATACGAATCGATAGACTACAGTCCCACACACCAAAACAAATCCTCATCCTAACAAGGGTGTGCATATGATCTTTTTCTTGATATTTAGATATGAACACAAAGCTGACAACTCAAAGCAAAGATGAAAACCAGCACAAAGAGACTTCGAAGCGATCGCCACAGTGATTCCATAATAGAAACGCAAACAGCTAGAAATGGTTTGCAGTCATGCAAACACTCATCCGTTTGTTAACTGTTGAAGTTTAGGGTCTGGCTGCTGGGCTGTGGTCAGCAATCACTAAGCTTTAACATCACTCTGGGTTCTTGGCTAGTTTAGCGTTAGCATGCTATCTGTGCAGGTGCTTGCAAAGAGCTGAAGTTGTGTTAGAAGCATGATGCAGTTATTTCAGTCATGGATGCAGTTTCCAGTTCCCCATCGCGCTCTTGTCCCTTTGAGTAATACAAATAAAAGTAATCTCCAAATCCCCGCTGTAGACTCTACAGCTATTTTCCTCTGGTTCAAAAACTCAGCTATTTGTAACGTGCGTGCGAAAGTGAGCTCCTGCTTAGGGTTGCCAACCGTCCCTTAAAATACGGAATCGTCCCGTATTTCGAAACAAAAGTACACGTCCCGTATTGAGCTAATAAGGGACGCACTTTGTCCCGTAATACAGTGAGAATCAAAAGTAGTCTATAAATGTTTATGGAATTAACACTTTGTTTGAAAACATAATTCCCAGCCCCTCTCCTGCTTTGTGACCAATGAGCTGACACCACACTTATTAGTGATGTGCGGATCGATCCTGAAATATCGATTCCTCCGATACCAGTCATTTATGTTCTAGAATCGATTCTCCCATTAAAATATCGATATTTTAGTAATTTAGGGTAAATATCTAGTTTATCATCAACAGGAACACAGTGGATAGAAACTATAACATTCGGATTATCTACATTTGAAGGAACTACTTCCTCTTCCTCCTTTATTAGTCATGTGCGAAATACGGCTGTATAAATGTCTCGCAGCCCCTTGGCGTGCGCACTTGCGCACTCAAAACAATGGCCGAACGCAAGCGAAGTCGTGTGTGGACATATTTTACCTCCACAAACAGCCAAGACGCGGTTTGTGATGTATGTGGCAAGACAGTGAGGTGTTGTGGCAACACCACTAACCTCGTAAAACACCTCAGAATTAATCATAACACAGAATATGATCAGGTCATGTTGAGGCGAACCGAAGAGGAGGAGAGGAGAGGGACAGGTGCTGCTAGGGCGAGACAGACGTCTCTCGCGGAGTCCTTTAGTGCTGCAGGCAGGCACTATCCAGGTACAGAGGAGGAAAATGCTGGGTACACAGGCTAGGTCGCATTAAAATATACAGAGTACTTGCAGTAAAACAGGCATTGTAATCTTTAAAACATAAAAATTCAGTTGAAGATTATTTCATAGATAAGAGAAACGTTTTATAGATACTATTATTATCTATTAGCTTTATTATTATTTTCACTCAGTTTAATTTTTTTGGCTGAGTTATTTGAATATTTTAAAATGCAGGTATTGACAAACTTATTTATTCCTTTAATTATGTATTATACTGACAATTTCATTCACACAGCATTCTATGTAAAACAGCAAGTATATGTAAACTATCAATTCCTTTCCCCTTAGGCTATTTTAACAGACTGCATACATGACTCTAAAAAGATTAAACATTCAGTGCAGTATACCCCATCTTTTGTTTTGCCCTTTGTATTTTCTTTTCTTTGTAGATGATTCCCCAAGAGCAGCAACACTCACAAGATGCCTTGTAGAGATGATTGTGAAGGACCTCCAGCCTCTGTCCATAGTGGAGGACCAGGGTTTCCAGGGATTTGTGAGCGCTCTTGACTCAAAATATAAACTCCCAGGAAGAAAATCACTGACTGAGACTCATCTTGTAAATTTGTTTGATGAATGTAAAGACAAAGTAAGAGCATCTTTGCAAAATGCTTCCAGTGTTGTTCTCACCACTGATATGTGGACCTCAGTGTCCACAGAGGCATATTTGACTGTAACATGCCATCTCATTGAAAACTGGCAAATGAGAGAATTTGTCCTGGAAACCCACTCTTTCCATGGGCAGCATACAGCAGATAATATCAGCTCAGCACTTAAGCAAATCACAGAAGAATGGGGCATAACTGAGAAGGTGGTTGCAGTTGTCACAGACAATGGTGCAAATATGGTTGCTGCAGTGCACAAAGCTGGATGGAGGCATTTTCCATGTTTTGCGCACACACTGAATTTAGTTGTAAAGGACAGTGTAAAAGCTGTCCCAGAAGTGGTGCAGGTGCTGGAAAAATGCCGTGCGATTGTGTCCTTTTTTCACCACAGCACAAAGGCTACTGAGAAGCTTAAGGATATTCAGCAACAGTTGAAAGTGGCAGAGCACAAGCTAATTCAGTCAGTAGATACCCGCTGGAACTCTGTCTTTTACATGTTGGAGCGGCTCTGTGAGCAAAATGAAGCCGTGACCACAGCCCTCTGCCTTTTAGGGAAGAATCAACTATGCTTAAATGCGGGAGAATTATCCCTGATCAAGGAAACAGTTGTTGTACTACGGCCATTTGAAGAAGTAACACAGGAAGTTTCATCTGAAAAACATGTTTCAGTCTCCAAAGTGATTCCACTTGTGTCACTCATTCACAGGGCTGTAGCAGCCTGTGAACACAGCACAGCAATGCCAGCGCAGATTCAGGGGTATTGAGAGCATTCACTGTCTAGCTGCAAGTACATTTCTGGATGTTAGGTTTAAACACCTTGGTTTTCGTGACAAAGACAATGTTGAAGTATTAAAGAAACGTCTCCACACTGAAATGCAAGAAGTCTATCAGACAGGACAGTCTGCTCCCACTCTAACTGTAAGCTCAACGCCTATTGTTAGCTCTGCCTCAGGGCCTTCTACTTCAGGGTCTATCCCGAGTCCTCCACCCGCAGGTCCAGCTGCAACAAAAGGAGGGATATGGACAGATTTTGACATGCAGGTTGTGTCAAGCCAACATCACCGGTCAGCTTCCAGTGATGTACTCATTGAAATACGCCGGTACTCAGAGGAAAAACTGATTCCCCGAGATAAGAATCCATTGGTTTGGTGGCAAGAACATGAACAAACCTTCCCATCCCTAAGCAGACTTGTAGTGAGATACCTAGGAATTGTTGCTTCTTCTGTACCTGCAGAGAGAATCTTTTCAAAAGCAGGAGAGGTTGTGAGCAAAAAACGGAGCAGACTTAGAGGGAAAACTGTAAATATGCTGTTGTTCCTAAACAAAAACCTGTGAATAAGGGAAAGTGTTACTGTCAAATGTTTTTGATGACATGTCCAGACAAGATAAACGTTAAATGACATGTTAAATTATGTTGAATGTCTTTATTGACATGTCCAGACAAGATAAACGTTAAATGACATGTTAAATTGTGTTGAATATTTTTGTTGACATGTCCAGACAAGATAAACGTTAAATGACATGTTAAATTATGTTGAATGTTTTTGTTGACATGTCCAGACAAGATAAACGTTAAATGACATGTTAAATTATGTGTTCAAATAGCACACAACTTCAGGTTTTTTTATATGTATATAATAATTCTGCATTATTAAACAGTAAAAAAAAAAGTAGTCTGATGTTCTGTAATCAATTTGAAGCTAAAATTTGAAATACAATGTAGAAAAACTTAATGTTAAAAAGTATCGGTATCGGATCGGTATCGCCAATACCACCCTGAATTTTACTTGGTATCGGATCGAAAAGGAAATCACTGGTATCGCACATCACTAACACTTATGACAATTCGAGTATGACAATTCAGATTACCGCTCATCTCATTGGTCGAGGAAAGGTCGCTTACGGAGAAAATACCGGAAGACAACAGATGACCACAACAACAAGCATGGCCAACAGGGAAACAAACGCCGACACTGCGGTGCAAGTCTCGGACGTCAGTACACCTAAAGCTGGGCAGACACTGTGCGATTTTTTCAGTCACGTTATTCAGCTCCTGCTCAAACTGCACGATTGACTCGCAGGGGTTAGACGTTGGTAGGTCACAATGCAGGTCTCACACTATACCGCCCGATGCTCTGATGCGACCTGAGTGCTCACACTGTGCCTCCATAAAAATGAAGGTTATAACAGAAAATCTGTCGCTCTCCCTCTCTCTCTCTGTCTTTCACTCACACAGACACACCACCACCATCAACTTTGCTAAATTGCTAATGAAAAACATTGATCAGGCAGCTGTGATTGAGCAGCAATGTAAATCCAACTATTTTCACGGTTGTTGTGGTCGTGATAATTTTGTGATGCCACATCGAAAAGGCTCCAAAGTTCTACAAGTTGTGCCTCCATCGCTTGTGTCCAGATCACACGCTGCACAGCCGTGCTGCTCCGTCTTTTTCACCGACGTTTACGTGTTTGCGCGTGAGCAGTGTGAGCGCCTGTGGTGACACCTTCACGAGCGATTGATGATCGGGAGCTGGTCGTGAGGTGTTAATCACTTCTCGTTACCCCATGTATACTACACGACGCACGATGAAGGCCAAAATCGGTCCGATCACTCAAAAATCGGCTCAAAATGGGCCAAAAACCGCACAGTGTGAGCCCAGCATTAGAGCAGCAATGTTTGTTCCCCTCAGAGAAAGGGAAGAATGGGAAAAGGAAAACACCTGGCTGGAAAAAGTTAATATGGGCATGTGCAGTGAATATCAGCACTATGTGGCCAGAAGTGTGATAATATAATTTATTTTGTGTAATAAACAACTGCAAGGATAGATGATTACAACAAATAGATGACTAATACATAAAAGTAATACATAGATGAATAATGATGATGAGTTAAGATGCGTAATCATGGGAACAAGCGGGTTTACAAACAGGAGCAGCTGATTAGCATTAGAAAAGCTGAAATAATACCTCAACTGAAGCCAATTGTACTAAATGCACTAAATGTGCACTGTTACAAGAATATTTTTCTTTCTATTGTTTTCTATTATTTTAAGTTAAGCAGGACAGAGTTCTTTTAAAGAAAGATTTACTTATATTCTCAAAAGTTAAGCATGACAGGCTTCTGTTTAAGAAAGAGACCTGTTTTACTGTGTTAATGTTGTCATTTTGAGCTAAAAATAAATGGCTAAATGATCATTTGTTTCACATGTGTTCATATCACAAAGAATAGAATATGCATCTACTTAAATCAACTTCAAGTCAAATGGTTAAAAAAATAATTTCACACACAAAAAAAGAGCTAGAAAATTCACCACACTGGGAAGGGTGAAGACAACTGGGTCGCCTGGCCCTGGCCACGAGGTGTCCCTTATTTATTTTTCAGGGAGTTGGCAACCCTACTCCTGCTACTTACTGACATCAGCTGTTAACTTGCTTAAATCTATGTACAGAGTTTAGTTAACAACTAAATATTACATTTTGTTTTCTCTGTTCTGAAAATAGAAATCAGAATATAAAGGCAGAGGAAAGAAGTCTCCTTATAAAAGCTTCATGTACATGTTGTGCTGGCTGCTGCTTTAAACAAAATTCTGGCACTAACTGGAAGAACAGTATAAGCTATCCTCACCACCAGTTTATGTTTGTTGGAAATGGCATGAACAATGTTGTCTTGGAGAAGAAATCACGACAGCTTTTGGATGAACGGAGACAAAATCTGGGGAAATCTGTTTGAATGGATATGCTCCTTTTAAAAATTGCAGGGCTGTTTTTTTTCCCAGAGAAAATCTTTGAAACTAGAAGAGATTAGCATAGATCATACTCTTACCAAAACAGCGTTTACATAGCAGATTAGTCCAACAGTGTGTCTGAACAAGCCAATATGTCTTATGATCTACTTTGTCATCATTTTGGAAAAAACAGTATTTATACATTTCAGATTGGTTTTGACAGCCTAGAAAAATCCACATAAGACGCTTCCTTATATTCAGTGACACAACACAAGCGTTGGAGTTTATCACCTTTTGTAGTCGGAATAATTTGATTTAAACTGCTGTATTCCTTAATTCTTAAAACCCAACCTAGCTCTACAGTAACTTTTTTCCTTTCATTGACTGCACCATGGAAAAACTTTATTTTAATTTCTAATAAGGTTTCAATTCTCATCACTTCAAAGTTTGTCAGATTAAAACAAAGCATGAATACACCCTTTCTTATGTGAGTGCAGGCATGTCTGTCAAGCAGAACTCAAGAAGAAGAAAAGAATATGGACTAAAAGGAAACTTTTCACTGTCATATTTTTAGCTGTGTGCTGGTTGTGTTAGCACAGCCTGGTAGCCTTAGCATTGCAGTAAAGGCATAGTCTTTCAGGATGCCTATCTCCTTTATTATTGTAGCCCTGAGCAATGGTACACACACGCACACACACACAAGTAAATCCTGCAACCTTGTACATACCTAACTAAAGGTACCCACCCGCCCACCTACTCACACACAGACACACACATACAGGTGAGTTATCATTGCTTTGCCCTCAAGAGCACTATCAGTCAAAATGTAATTCAGTCACAAGTTGATATACTATTGTGCGTGTTTGTGCATGTGTTTGTGTGCATACTGTACACTTGTGAGTTGATCACAACCGTGTGTGTGTGTGTGTGTGTGTGTGTGTGTGTGTGTGTGTGTGTGTGATAATGGCAGGCCAAAGGGGGCAAAGAGAAATAGAGAGAATCCAAACTCAAAGGTATTCTTTAGCTTTTATTATCACGATATTGCCCAGGGCATAGAAAGAGAGAGAAACAGAGAGAGATGGAGAAATATTGCTGGTGAACGGCAGAGGAAGAAGGGAAAGACAGGAACAGTAACCTCATTTTTTCCCCCCTTTGGGCTTAAAAAGTACTGCTCTTTGACCATCACTTCTGCATATTTGTCTGTGCGCGCACCCACAGCTTAATATATAGTACTTGTAATATGAACTAAATTCATATCTCATCATTAATTATTCTTAACTTTTTTGACCACAAGTGGAAAATGTCTGTAAATCCACTGGGTTGCTTCATCCACTGAATCTAAGTGATCTTAAACAAATGCAGGGAGAGGGCACCATTGTTCCAGCAGACATGGAGCTTGAGATTTCAGCAGTTCTTGCAGTGACAGATGGTGGAGCAACGGAAATGCTGATGGTTTCCTGCATCAAAGCCCTGCTCCAATGCCCAAACACAGGCTGAGTGATGGAGGACAACAGTCAATACTGTATGCAGCAAGATGATGACCACGTCATCCACCAAAATGTCAAGGCCTGCTGCAGATTTTCAAGGCGTGGATGATTACTTTCTATCAGGCGCTTCTCTCCTTCACTTGTCAGTGTTTGTTGTTTACCAAATCACAACAGGCCTGATAGAACTGAAGTAAAGCCTTGGCTCTCATAGCTCTAGTGGCCAAGAATTTTTGACAGTTGTCTGAAATTTGGGCACGTATTCCAAAGATCCTTTGCTCAAGGTCATGTTGTGATGGAGTTCTCGCGTCTTTATTAGACTATGTCGAGAATATGTGCCAATAAAAAAGAAAAAAAGAAGAAGAAAAAATCGTTATACATGGACCAAAATGTGCTATGCACTGCCAACTTTGAATCCATGATTGGGCGACTTCTGCGGGGTCTCTGTGTTTTAGGTGAAAAGAAAAGTTTGCACATGGTGTGTGTTTTAACTTCATGAGACTTATGGGAAAAACACTGAAGCCATTAGGGTCAGATGATGACTTTGAGATAAACTACACTAAACACTTTTAGTCATGGATATTGTTTTTGCACAACATGTACAACAAAACCTGCAAAATGACACCAGTGCCTACGCTATGTAGTTTTAATTACTTCACCACTTCCCCATCTTTTCTTTATGGTTGAGTCAGAAGCTTAGCAAGTGATGTGCACCTCTTCACAGGACACTTAATCTTGAAGAACTGCAATCAAGAAGAATCAAGAATCAGTCTGTCTGATTCTTATAGTTTGAATTGCTTTGTTGTGTTTCTTGTTGCTGAAGTGGCAGATTTGCCCCGGGTTCATTCATAAGTATTGATTAATAAACATCCAGGGTTTGTTTTAGTTGTTTTTGGAGCTTTGTCTTTTTCAGTTGCATATTTGCTTGCGTCATGCTATGGCGCTCATACAACTTTTTTAGTCTCAACTTGGTTAGAGGTTAATTTAATAGAGACCTCATACCAACCACAACACTTTTGATAGGTCAGTGCAGTGGCATGTGCATTGTGGGGCATCTGTGGATCAAAAGGTAGGTCACATTGTCTCTGTGACTGGTGCTGCTCTGGACATCTGCTCTGTAACCGAGCCGGAGGAGACCATCTGTCTGTCCGTAGCTGAAAATGCAGAACAACACAGAAGAATCAATGGAGCTTTAAAGTTTCACTTGATGCTTGAGAAGTGCCATCAAAGATACAAAAAGGAATTGACAAATTAAATCTTACAGTCAGATTTGGTGGAAAAGGAGCAGTGCTTAAACTTTTCAGGGACCCTAATGAATCTGCATCCATCTACTTTTATAGCCATATATATATCTCATAAATATATAGAATATTGAATTGTAATAACAAGATGCAAGGAAGTGGCAGCAATTTTATCTGGCACACATAAATCATCAGAGTAACAGTGAGTTTAGAAAAACAATATTTCAAACCTGCACGAATCTCATTTAAAGCTACTTGTCAAGTATTAATAAAGCAGTAATGGTATAGTATGAATGAAGCAGTAAATGACAATCAGTTAATGAAAGTCTGCCTGAATGAGTGCTGGCATGTGTGCTCTCAACTTTCTGACAATGGATTTGCAGCGTGGTCTTGTCTGTGCTTCCAGACATTAATTAAAAGTGGCCATATTGTGCTCATCAGCAGTTTCATTTATTTTTAGAGACCACTTAAATAGGTGTACAATCCTTTGATGTCTAGAAGGAGAAAAACTTTTCACAGGACTGCAAACAACAGGAATCAAGAGGGTAAGTAGCCGCCATGTGCTGCATTTTGACCACCTAAATAAAAGTTTTGACATTCTGATATCTGAATGCCAATGCCACAATCTTTTAGCAAATTCACCCCAAGATGAGGCAATGCAATGCTCACAATAACTCCACTAAATCCAAGAGTCAAAGCTCAGTCTCTACAGGCCTCAGTTAACATGTTAAATATTAAAGCTCATGACAGTACAATTAGAAAACGACTGAACAAGTATGGCTTGTTTGGAAGGGTTGCCAGGAGAAAGCGCTTCTCTCTAAAAAGAACATGACAGCACGACTTAGGTTTACAAAGTTTCATCTGAACAAAACACAAGATGCCTGGAACAATGCCTTTTGGCTGACAAGACCAAAGTGAAGATCTTTGGCTGTAATGCCCAGTCCCATGTTTGGCAAAAGAAAAAAAACACTGCATTTTAGCACAAACACCTTGTCACACAGTCAGACATGGTGATGGAAGGGTGGTGACTTGGATTCTGTTTTGCAGTCACAGGACCTGGGCAGTAAGTCAGTCACGAACCCCTCTGTATACCAAAGAACTCAATGTGAGGCCATCTGTCTGAAAGCTAGAGCATGGCCAAAATTGGGTCAGTCAACAGTACAATGATTCCAAGCACAGCAGCAAATATACAACAGAATGGCTGAAAAGGAATGAATCAAGATGTTGCAGTTGCCCCGTCAAAGTCTAGACCTCAACTTGTTGGAAATGTTGTGCTGGGACCTTAAGAGAGCTGTGCATGAATCAATCCCGCAAACCTCAAAGAGTTGAATCAATATTGAAGTGAAGAGAGGGCTGAAATTCCTCCACAACAATGAGAGAGACTGATGAAGTCATACAGAAAATGATTACTTCAAGTTATTGCCCTTAAAGGTGGTTCTATCAGCTGTTGAATCATCGGTGTATTTAGTTTTTCAACAGTCCTGCAGTCCTGTGAAAACTTTCTTTATCGCAAGACTGTATATAATAATCTAAAGTAAAGGGAAATCCCCAAAGGGCAGATTTTTTAGTACTTCGTATTGGACTCACATGCACTATTACTGTTTTGCTTTCTGTATCAATTCATTTGCCGAACTACTGTTAGGTGACGTGGCAGGATCAACTCCTGACATCATTCCTTTGAGAATGCAACAGCTGGCCTATGCATATCTGTAAATGCCTGCTCTTATTTAGTAATTTGAATGTGTTTTGTTCTTTTTTCCACAATTAACAGTAGTTTGAATTTGTTTCAGTACTGTTTTACTTCGAGTACTTTGCCTTCTAGTGGTATACGCTAGCGGTAACAATGGATGGCAACCAAACACATCCGTCATATAATGAATAACCAGGGCTAGGAAAATTGAAGACAGCTTATCATCCTGTTGACAGGGTTGGGAGCCAAGAATCTACAGATTGCAACAGAGCAATAAAAACAAAAACTAGATTTCATTATCTCATAGTCGATTTCGAAACACATAGAGGGGCATAGACAGAGACTGCGTGTTCCCCCGCTGGTATGATTTTCCCAATTAGTCTCATCTTTCATGCTGGATCTTTGGTTAATAACTAAGTTATCTACACTGCTCATTAAGACTTTTCAGTGCCATCAACATCAAACAAAGGCTGTCTCACAGTTCCCCCCCCCCCCCAAATCTTCTGTATATGAAAGAGGGCGTGTCTCCTGTCTTTCTGTTTAACAGACTAGTAATTAACTAGTGGTCTCTTATCTCCTCGTGTTGACAGAGTTGTCAAAAAAAGCAATGACTCACATAGACAGCAAGTGAACATTAGGAAGAGATGCAGCGAGATATGGTTACATTTAGGGGCATGAGAAGAAACTGTGTGTTTTTATTAATCCTTTAAAGGAACCTCGGTGAGTCTCTAGCCACAGAGACATGAAAATTTGTCTGAACACGAGTCATATAGCTGAGTAATGAAGACAGAGGTAGATAAGTGGTTGCTAAGAAATTGGATTTATACTTTATTTATTGTTGTGCGTGTCATTGTTATGTGTCCTGGCTTTTTTTAGCATAGCTCTTGCCTCAGTATGACTCTACCTTTCAATGTTATTTCATTTTTAGCCTTGAGCAACAATGATTTAAACCTCATAAAACCAAAAGTAAAGCGTAAAAAAAAAAGCAATATACACAGAGAACACAGGAAAAGGCAAAACATGGACACCAGGGAGAACTGAGTGACAGCAGGAAGAGTGGAGACGCTGCGATGAGTGAGATTTCAGATGAGAGGCAGTCTGCCGAAGGAGAGAGGAGTGAGAACGAGAGAGAGGGGATAAACTGAATGGGATATCAGATGAGTCGGCCACTAGTCACTGGCTTTTTGCTTCCTCCTGTGACTGTGTTGCTATGGTGATAATTAGCATATCAGTTATTAACCCTGCCTCTACAGACCTCGGTGTCTTGTTAACCAATTAACTCGGAAGTGGGTGAGAACTAAACCACGGAGAAGAGAAACTGGACATGGAACGATAATGCAATTACAGCAACTACCTTTACTTCATACAAGTTCTCAGTGATGGGCCTTTTCTAAATAGCAGTGCATTGACAAACTGTAATTGGTTATGTTTTAATGTTGTCCACCACATAGGCCACTTTGTAGTTGTTCTGGGGTTTTTGATAATATCAAAGTCCTCGCAGAAGAAAATTTTGCCACTTAGCAACCATCTTTAGCCTCTTAGTGTTTATTTGGAAAGTTGCATTTTTATATTGTAGCATTGTGTATTCTGTATTATTATTATTATGCATTATTTTAGCCTGACTGAAGGTTAGATATTAGCTTTGGTTATTAACCCTCTGTGCAGCACATAACTGAGTCTGTTCTCATCCCCGGGGATTCAGTTAGAGGTGTTTTGTCAAATCAGCTGCGTGGTTCATTTCATTTACAATGCAGTTCTGGGGCATCTGTGCCTCTGGTCAGTGACAGCGATCTGCCATTCCCCAGTTTTAAATTTTTAAGCAGTTTTTAGTGCCCAAACCTAACCTACCCAAATGAACTAGTGGTGGAAAAAAATGTGGAACAAAATGCAAAACACATTTCAAGTTATGTCAGTACCATCTTTACAGCCTTCTAATGCAGACTTTGTAGGTCTCTAAGTGGCAGATATTGATGTTGTGAGTGCATCAGAACACCGACGCCAAAGGATACCTTGCATGTAATGAGATGCCGGATACATCTGAAAAAAGGACATTATACTTTATGCTTCAATCACCATCTTTGCTGCTTTATCATTCTCCGGTAGATTTCGATTCAGGATTCTTTAAGCACTTTCTAATAATGTGTGGTTGACATTTCAATGTCCATTGTCTTCTGAATGCTAAAGCTAAAGCTCACTCTGAAAACAGCAATGTCACTACTGCACTTTCACCACATATTATATGCTCTGTGACCTGAGAAACTGCATTACTGTGACCTTGTGCTTTAATATAGGATTACATACTTGAAAGACACAAAGAGAAACCCTCAAGATACACTGCTTAAGCAAGAACTGGGGTGCTAGTTCAATCTCCAGCCCTAACAAGTCTCTTCCCATACGGAAAAGAAATAGTAAAAACTTATATGTGATTACTCATGAAAGTGGCCACTTTCATGAGTAAATCATATAAGGCTTACATGATTTACTCATGAAAGTGGCCACTTTCGCATTACTTTCATACATTGTTTTAGTAAGTATCCAAAACATACAAGTTTCATTATATAATTTTTCAAGGGATCTTATATCTGTTTTCACTCTTATATGCTTTTCATACAAGTTTCACACAAGACAGATACAAACTTTATAAGATTTATATATATCTTTTCCATATGGGTTGCCTCAGGTGTGAGATAGGACCAGTTGGAGGTTTCAGGTTAAAGTGCCCTTGAACATTGCACGGAATCACAAAAGAGTCTGGTGACACCGCACTGACTGCAGTCCTCCTCTCTATCCCTTCTGAAGAAAAGTTTTTGAAAGGACGATGTAGTCTGCAGTGAAAGGTGGGAGCGCATCGAACAGTTTTAGAGTGCCCTTGAACAAGGCATTGAATTCCAAATTCCTCCAGGGGTGTTGCATTCCTGCCAGTCCTGTGCTCTGTGAAGATACCCCTCTGTGCATATATAAAGAGCCGGTATGCAGAATAAGGCATTTGAGGTACCTAACCACGAAGAGGAGAGCTCTGATTCTGAGTTTTATCTCAAACACTGCAGAAAGGAAATATGTAAAAGACACATTTATGATGTGTGTTTGTGTGCAAGCGGACACCTGTATTTGTTGTCAGAGTACTTTAAGTGTTCATTAAAGTTGTACATTTTTATAGAAACACCAGGTTAAATGAGTGCAACAAAGGAATGATCACTTGTAGTGACAAACTCACATTTGAATTGTTATCTCACTCAGCAGTTCTCCTAAGGTCTGGAAGGCACTTGCTGTCTTTCAGCTCATTATTTTGGTTGTACAGCACATAACATTACTGTTCTAAGTCTCTCGGCTCTCTGAGAAGCCAGTTGTTTTCAGCTTTGATAAACCAACTGCGGTCCTGCTCACCACCAAACAGCAGACTAAGTTAGTGACAAGCTGGTGAACATTAGGCAGCTAAAGAGCCAGACATTTCCTTTAGGAACTGATGCTGAGCTAAACAGAAACAGAATGTTTCACCAGGTTGCCAGGCACAATTCTTAATTAATGTTGGCTAAATGTGTAAATATAGGCACGTGATTGCTAACATTTTTGCCACATCAAAGTTACAAGGCAGTAAAATGCTGTATGTAAGTGGTGTGCCAGCGTCATAACTTTTATATATTTGTAATAGCATGGCACATGACATAGAAATGACATTATAAGAGAGACGGGATTAGGTGAATCCTCAGTTGAAATCTGTGGGATAACACGACAATGGAGACTATGGTGCTAAAAGTTTAAAACTTTTTTTCACAAACAAAGTATTCTTGCAGTTTTTGTGTCCTGGTGATCTTTGAAGATAAAATTAGTCCAGATGATGCTTTATAATAACTGAGCATGAAGAAGTTGCGAGACTTACTTCTTGAAGGACTTTGACTATAGTAACCTTAGAGCTGATTTTGAGTCTCATGTTCAAATCTGTCCCTCTGTCCATTTGTCCACCCTTCTTCTCCATCTATCAGTTTCAACCCCACGCGTGAACTACTCCATTTATGAACAATACGCTTCACTGTATGTTTCACGACTGTTACTGCTACAAAATGTAATAAACATAAACACACCCATACGTACGTTAATGACGGGGCACCAAGATCAGAGAGCAGGATTCCAACTGTAGGTCAGTTACCATAGCAACAGAACAGAACGCACCAGAGGCCTGTCACCATAGGAACCAATAGCCAAAGAGGGAAAGAGAAAAAGACAGAAAGATGGAGACATAAGGAGAAAGAGAGATGTAAACAGAAGACAGAAAAAGTGGGCAAGAGAGAAAAAGCGAGACATTATCAAAGTCACGAAGACAGAGAAGGAGTGGGGAGATGAGCTCAGAGAGCTATGACTGTGTCCTGTGCACTCATATACAACATGTGCCGTCAGTGATTATGAGACAGAGAAACAGCTATAAAGAATGCTGATCTATGGAAGACTTCTTTCTGTAGTGCCAAAGATGGCCGCAGTTGATCTATCTTTGCGAGACCTTTAGGGAACGGTTTGGCCATTATCTAAATGAATTGAAAGAGAGACGAAACTTTAGTCTTAATAGTCACTCTGAACAACTACATGCATAGAAATACCTCCTTAATCTGATATCAAGGGGAAAAAAGTTTAGTAACTTTGCCTTAAATAAAAAAGATTTTAAAAGCTTTTCCCTCTAGATCATACTTTTCTTATGCATGCACAAAAATAAACGGCTTCATTAGTGAAAGCATCGGAGTGCAAACTTGATCAAAGCCTCTAGCTCATATTACCAGAGTATATGAAAAAGCTTGTTGATGTGCAACATGGACATGAAAATGAACCAACAATTAAGTATGTTCCCCTGCATCTTCAATAACAAGTGCCCGTCGACACAAAACTGTCAACCTGATGCAAGTGAAAACCGAGATACGTGTATCAGTGCAACAACATGATGAGCTGGCCCTTTGGCACCTTTGTTGTTACGTAATTCTCCAGTAACTTTCTTTTTAGGATTCCTGGAGTGACACATCTAACTCACAACTGAGGTTCATGACAGGCGGAGTGACACATATATTCACTGTGGGGCAGGGATAGCTCAGTAGGTAAAGTGGTCGCCCCATGATCGGAAGGTCGGCGGTTCGAATCCACTTAACGGCTACCCTGAGGTACCCCTGAGCAAGGTACCGTCCCTACACACTGCTCCCCGGGCGCCTGCTTAGTGGGCTGCCCACTGCTTCACTGAGTGAATGGGTCAAATGCAGAGAAAAACAAGTAATTTCCCCATGGGGATCAATAAAGTATCTATTATTATCATTATTATTATTACCCACTCAGGGGAAAATGCTTTATTGAAGGGGTTTTTATGTGGACTTTTATCAGACAGGACTATTAATTCTATACATGCAGCTTTAAGAAGCTTTGAGATCCTGTTGACTATTGAAATTAAAGTTATTGTGCTTTTTCCCCATTTTTTCTTGTGAAAAGAACTGTCTCTAGGCATTACCAAGTATGGACTCATATGTGAACAAAAAATAAAAAATAAAAAATCCAGGTTGAAATTGATACCGTTATTCCCCTGTGCAAGAGCTGCACAATTTTGAAGTTGTGCTCTCCTGTGAGATTATGCAAAATCTGTTTTCCTCTCTCAAGGGCAGCACAATGGTAGCATTACTCACAGAACATTCCTGCTTGGTCAGTGTTTTCAAATCAGTGACCTTTGAATCACAACACTGAGGCCTAGCTGCCTGACTAAAGCTGTAATAAAACTCCAGCTGTTCCTGTTAGCAGAGAGATCAACAGTGAGATTTCTTTTCAGTGTTATAAGGACCTGGTGCACAATGCATCTGGCTTTGCTGGTAAATTAGATTGCAATATTTATGGCTATTACTCCATTAACTGTGAAACTTCTTAAATAACCACTGTGCACGTCTGAAAGTAACTTTTTAATGGTTGAAAGAACAGAAAGGAGCTGTCCTTCTGTACAGCTCGCAGTATGATGTTTACTGGCAGCTGTTCGTAGTCATTTGCAGCCTTTTTAAAAATTCATAGTGTATATTAGCCTGTTTCCTGATGTTCATAATGTATGGTTGGATACTTATGCCTACTTAGCATTAAGCCATGCCTCCAAATTATGCCAGCTGCATCCACTTGTAGGAACAGAATCCTAATTAGTGTGAGCATTTTAGTGTGAGCTATGGGAGAAAATTATAGTAGCTTCAGAAGTTTTCTCTAACAATGATCATTAAGTGTAATCTATACCTTGTTCTCTGCTTGTGCTGTGCGGAGTTGCGGATAAAATAGTGCACTACATGGCAGTTAATATCGTAATATAGCCTATTGTTCACTTTTATAACCTTTATTATAGATATTTTATTAGTCGTGCTGGTGATTTCTTAACGGCAGTGTAGTAGAAGAATGAAAATTGCAAGGCCTAGGTACCAAGAAAGAAAGGAAGAATTAGACACATGCAGGATGTGAAGCATGGAGTGGAAACAAAGAAAACATGCAATATGGAAGAGAGAAAGAAGTCAACAAGAAAGAGCAGAAAGACTGAGAAAGGGCAAACGGAGCCAAAAAAACAGACAAAGAAAGGATTGGTGTGTTTGTCCATCTCTGTGTGTATGTCATAGCCTAGAGATTACTGCTAGCTTAGTTCTTATTCCAATCACACACTATGCCTAATGAGCTAATGGGCCTGACAAGCAGACAGACACACACAGAGTAAGGGTACAGGGAGAGAGGCTGGTGGATGGATAGAAAGTCGCTGTGCTTGTCAGCCAGTCAGTCAGCGAGTCGGCCATCCATCCTTTCAGGCAGTCATTCAGCTAGTCAACCTATTACGCCCTCGTTCCATAGCAAAGTTTGTGTGACTGCTGGAGATAAGAAATGCACAATATTTTGTGTCATTTTGGAGGGAAAAAAACCTCTACCCTTGACCCTGTCATCTCTTCCAGTTTTTTAGTCTTTCCGTTCTTAGTCTCTCTGCCTTTATGTGCAAGAATTCAAGCAAGCAGGTGCACACATGAACTGAAAATGTCTCTGAATATTATGAATCACAAAGAAATTGTGACTCCTTCCTGGTTTTAAAGTGCTGCATGCTGTAGCACCCCTGTGGTGTCAAGATCACAATTACAGAAGTATTTGATTTTAAAAAAGAAGTTATTTTACATATTTGGCAAATAAATGACTAGTTGAGAGTGTCCTGTGAGTAAGATGTACAAAAATCAGCGACGGCTTCATGATTAGCACCTCCTGTGGTTCCAATATCTAGCTTTCCTTGCAATTATCCGTATATATTACAGATAGCTCAATCACTAAAATACATTTTTTTCAATTTGTCCTCAGATAGAATATATTGAAATTAAACTGTGCTAGGGTTATCGCTGAAATGCAAAAGGAAAAGAAAAGATGAAGTTGGCTTTTCTCTCTTAATGCAGAAAGTTGCTGATAGCTTTGGCCTCAAACAAAATGGTATAGTTATTATTATCATTATCATTATTCTCTAATTATAATTCCAATTATAATCAAAGCTTTTCCCACATGGCCGTTCTGTTCTCGTTTACTCTCTTTTGCTCTCACTTCACCACTGAGTGTTCCTGCCTATTTTTCCCCTCCCTCCGTATGTAGTTGGTCCTTGTATGGACATGTCGTGATATTTCAGCCTGCTTTCTTTCCTTCATTTAATCATTGCTCCAAATACACATATGGTGGTCACTTTTTGCTTGTGGATGTCTGCCCGACAGTATGCCAACAAGGCACGCACCTACTGTCGTATTTATTTCCCTCGCCCTGCAAGAAACGAATGAAAATAAAGGAAAATATTTATGTCATTTACCTGCTAAATGTGTCATGTGTCATTTCATTTCAGCTCAGTGTGGGAGTTCACTAGTTCACTTCATTTTCCCGACATAGAGCGTTGGGTTTGTTTCTTTCTTCTGCTCTCTGCTCACCTACAGTTCCTTGAGCTTTCAACTGTCCAGGAAGGAATATGTGTGCTCTTTTAGCCACGGAAGTCGGATGTAGGAGCCGGGAATGATGTCACTCCAAAGTTGACTGCATTCCAGTAGAAGCTGTGAGAAGTGCAATGTTTTGTTCCCTAGCACAGTGGAGCCATTCATGCATCACTAGCAATACAGCTCAGAACCTGTTTTTTGTTTGTTTGTTGGACTTAAAACTACCGCTGCTTGCAGATAGAGCCTGATCAGTGCTCTTTGTGTTGCTTTAACAAGTCACAAGTGCACAAAATTTATCGGAGATATTACATGTTTTCGAGTGTTACTACTGTTTACTTCTGAGGGCGTTCCAGATGAAAATCCTGACGCAGAACTTGGGATCTTTACCTTGCCACTTCAAATGGAGTCTAGCATAAAACCATGTGATGTTGCACTGTGAGATCCTTACAGTAGGTCCTGAGAGATATGTATAATTTTTTGGTTTATGGAGTCTCCTTAGATTAGTATATATATCTGTGTTAAATTTTCCATCAGGCCAACAGTTTGATTGTTTGGGCCTCCATTGGAATCACCGTGAACACTAAAAAGGCTTTTCTTTATAAAGATCTACTACATGTACAATTCTAGTTGGATTAAGTAAAATGATCTGCAGATCACAGAGAATGCAGCAGATTTTGCAAGTCATACAGGAGAAACCTAAGAAGTTATTAATACTGATATTCAATGTCAGTGCTGCAGAGGTCATTAGCAACTTTTCAACCTGCCATGGTATAGAGTCTGTCCACGGAGGGCCTTATAATGCATGCGGCTTTTCATGCACTGCCTGTTTATCCAGTTTGGAAGTTTCTTATGCTTTCCAGTGAGGCTTTGAAAAAGATAACAATTGCAAGACCTCTTAAAACAAATACTACTAATACTATTAAATAGCATTCCAATAAGTAAAGGCTTTTGTAATCATAATTTGAGAGTTCAAGTTGATTTTGGCCGCTTTATTTTAGAGATGGCACGATACCACTTTTTTATGTCCGATACCGATACCGATATCATAAATTTGGATATCTGCCGATACCGATATGAATCCGATATAGTGTTTTTTAATCAACAAAACTGTTTTTTAAAATATCTTGCTGCATTTTGCAAGTCTGCAAGTTCATACTCAAGTTTAAAACAACAACTACACTAAAGCTATTCTGTTATACCTGTATACAAAAAAAATATTTCATAGTTCAGCAATACTGATCAATCTAATAAACTTAGACCTACACCATCCTCCCTATTCTGGTATTTTAAAGAGTACTTAGCGTAAATATTAAGCAACCTAACTAATAGGGTTCCAACTCCCAGCAACAACAAAAATAAATAAATAAAAAATAGGGAACCACCCCTCACGCGCCACCTCATGATGCTTAATCGACGTAATCAACCTTAATTTGATGCAGTGTGAAAAAAAATGCACAGAAATCAATTATTTTTCAAGAAATATTAAATAGATTCAACATCTTTCTTCAACAAAATTGCAGACTGCACAGATGGTACCTTCCCAAAGTAAAAAGTACTATAGCTTACTAGGGTATATATATTAGACTTAATAGTCACTATATACAGTAATTGACTTCTATTCATTTTACATCAAATTAAAACTTTGGGTGTCAGATAATTATTTATTAAAAGCTCGACATTTTAAATGAGAATAAGAAAGAAAAGTATGTCTTTGTGCCCCCTTTTCCCTGTTCATGCCCTATCGGCCCCCCTGGCTAAACTTTGCTAGATCCGCCCCTGCACAGTTACCAGCGTCAGCTACGTAGAAAAAGATCCTGGTGTAGAAATTAATATTAAATAAATTCTAACAACAGCTTATCAAGCTTAAACGTTCTGCTGTTGTTCAGCCGCTGGTTTCCTCTTTCTGGTGCAAAGTGGGCCAAAAACAAACAAGAGAGACGGACTCGTGACAGAAAAGCCGATCAGCTGATCATTTAAGCAGTTTCACGATTGAAGTAGCAGCCGGAGAGCGAGAGGCAGTCGCTTGTTAAGCTTAACGTGGGAATGCTTTACAAACATTCAGAGATGGACTTACACACTTGCTTTACTTCTCTCGGGGATAACTTTGTCAGAGATGAAATGCCAGGTTGCTAGCGAAGCTCCACATGCTATCCAGACCACGACAGGTCGGGCATGCCACAGCTGCTCTATCACGTGATGCATACTGCTCCGACTGCTAACGTTCTGAGGTGAGTTACGGCGTGTTGCAAGTTTTGCGAGGTGCTTTCGTGATATTTAATGGATCGGATTACATTTTTTATTTTTCTCCGATATCCGATCCAGTAATTTAGGTCAGTATCGGACCGATACCGATACGTAATATCGGATCGGTCCATCTCTACTTTATTTGCAGAAACATGTATTTGTACTTGCACAGTGGATTTCTGTTTATTTTGATTATAATTGTGCAATTTAAAAAAAACCCACAGTAATACAAAAATCTCAGCTCAGGATGGTAATAACATTTAACATTTCATAAAATGCTTCTTCTCTTAATTTTCTGTGAGCACAAACATCTACTGTGCTTGATTACCAAAGCTAAACGATGCCTAAGGATATAACATTCTGTGACTTTGCGCAAGTCTCTAAAAGCCTTTAAAAAGCTGTCCAATTACCTTCTTCCTGAACATCTGTTTTTTGCAGACGAACAGCTCAATAAGAACAATTCACAAGCGATTTAGTTCTTCTCTGTGTTATGTTTACATTCTTATCCTATTCGTGTGTGCTACGTCTTTGTGTACTCGTGTGTGTGCTTGCGCTCGCAGTTTGACAGGCCAACTGTTGTAAAATTTACTGGACAGCTGGACCGGTGTTCATTATTGCTGATGGTTCTGTTTAGAAAGCTGCAATGTTGTGGTGGAGAGAGAGTGAGAACGAGACAGAAAGAAAGCGAGAGAAAGAGTCAGAAGATGACAACAGCGGCATCAATCACCTTGTCAACGAGCATCCTTCACCACTTCTGTGCTGGACGACAGATGTTTTTTACCTGAGTGTGTACGGGTATGTGCGTGTGTTGAACATCTGTGTGATCAGCTACCACTCTGTCTCACACAGCGAGCAGAGGTTTATTAGTCTTTCTGAGATGATGGACTCCACCTTCAGTGGGCGATATGCACTTTCATCTTCTTAAATGCAGGTAGATGTGCTTTCTGATAGAGAGCTGGCATTAACTGGAGGCTTTTTACTTATTCATCTTTTGACAAACACCACACTGTTGCAGATACTGTGTCTGGCTAAACATTATGATGACTTTCAGTCGTAGCATCATCCATCTGCCTAATCCCATTATAGCTGAAACAAAATCAAACAAAATTCTATCAAAATGTCTCTTTGTTGTATAGGATTAGATATTTCATTTTTGATACTATAAGATTGTTTTAATGGGATCAAAAATATGCTTTTTGGTCATTTAAAATTAGAACATTTTGTTCCCAGAAAACCTGTTTCTAATCAGCAAAAGTAAAAGTAAATGTTTTCTTAATAAGACAAGATGAAATCATGTAACACATTTTGTTGAGTCCTGATAATTACTGAGGTAGTTTGGTGTTATCCATCCATCCATCCTCTTATTGCTTATCACTCACCCACTGCGCAAGAGGTGGGGTACACCCTGTACAGCTGTTGTTGAATCAGTAATCCAGTAAATCATTTAACTGTGAAACAGTTACCTCACTGCAAACTATAAGTATTACAAAATTCCTTTGTCTCTAGTTAAAATAAATAAACTTATATTGTGAGTGTTTTAAAAAAGGATTTGGTATGGATGATGTTTTAAGGTTGATATTGGCCTAGTTTTAGAGTGAGGGCTTTTTTCTTCTTCTTTTGTTCTGTCATCTTAAAGCCCACTCAAACGTTCATGTATGAAAAAGCTTCCTCGAATGTGCAAACGCACACAAATACCCCACTGATGACATCAACCCTTTCATTTTCTTCTTAAATGATCTTTTTACCATTTCTCATTTTACCCATCTTTCGGTTGATATTGGTTAATTGAAAGTCTGATGTTTTGGAAAGCAAAGTGTGGCTTATGTAACATCTCTACATAAAAATGAGCACAATTTAAATGTAAACAACCAAAACGCATTTCCAAATCCGCCGTACATGGAGTGTTTTGCAAACCTCAAGAAAAGCCTCCATGGCATTTTATACAATTTGACCTGGTATTTACCAGCGAGGAACACAAACACAATTGTTGGAAAAAGCAGTGCAAATAGTAGCCAGGTTTCATTCACTTTCTCTCTGTTACTTCCCCTGTCTCTCTCCTCCCCCTCTTCTCCCTCTCGTTTTTTCCTCTTGTGTTTTTCTCCTTCTGTAAGTTAGACTATAGCAAGTGATTCATTCATTTGGGAAGCTTATACAGTGTTTTACGCTGAGTATTGGCTCAGTAATTTAGTCTGTTTAGTCAACGCGGCAAGCTTATGGAAAATATTGATAAATAGCATACCATTCTCAAACCCCTCCCACACCCTACGTTTTGCTATGCTTTGTGAAACAATCAGTGTAAAGTGTGCGTACACGTGTGCCGACCTAAAAACACACTCACTGGCTGGCACGTCTTCAGACATTCACGTTGTATTTTTGTGGACTTTCTTATTTACAGTGGTTCCATAAAATTCTAAAAATCCATACAAACATTTAAAAAGCATGAACGCAAACACACACACCAGTACACACTCACAAATACAGGCACTCGCAGGCGTTACACTCAATCTTCCTCTATCTAAATGCAAACTGTACTTTTCTAGACAAGACCTTGAATCTCTCACACAGACATGCAAAAGCGCTTTCTTACTTGCTTTTTCTCTCTCACACACACACAGACACACAAACACACACACACACACTTGCAGGCTTGCTCTCTCCCTGCCTCTCTACAGTGTATTGACAAAGCCCACTAGCTAATCCAGTGAGTGGGGAGTGTTGCTGGAGACAGAATTAGGTGGATAACACTGGATTGCTCCCCCCCCACGCACTCCTCATACCCTCCACATCTCCCACCAGTTTGCATGTCTGTGTTTCTGTGTGTTGTTTAGGTGTGCTAGTGAGCGTGTGAGAGATTAGACGCCCCACTGTACTTCTGCAGTAGATAAGCTGCTCTTAATGTGGCTCCTCACAGAACTTAAACGTTTCTTTTTTTCCTTTTTTCTCCCCACACCACATGAGAGTCCTCTGTGACTTCCATTCTGTGGACTTATCCAAATTAAATGTACATAGAAGAATTTCTCTTCAGTTTGACAGCATCCACACCACCATCATCACCAACTTTTGTCAACAAGATGAATTCCTGTGTGCCGTAAAGTGGAAGAAAGTATTTTTAATTTGTATTTTTGATGGTAGGGGTTCAAGGGCAATCAACTTCCAATATTACTGAAGCCGCTCCAGGGATCGACCGTCTCAACTTCAGCTTTCTTCCTACTGCTCAATATCAATAATTACAAGCAGATAAAATAACTAGAAGAAGAAAAAAATCCCTAAGGTAAGCAGTGTAATATAACCCAGATCAATGACTCCTTTGTGTCAGAGTGTTTTAAGAGCAATTATTAAACAACAGCTGAAAATTAGACACTTACAGTTTGACAAGTCCCAGTGCAGAATTTGGAGCCTGGCCGCTTCTGCACACCTATGAAACCATGCGCACTGGCAAATTAAAACATCTATTTGAACCATCCATCATCTGTGTTGTAGTATATCACTTAAATTCAATCACTGAAACTCACTTTGCAGTACTTGATACCACGGTGATTGCTTGGCTTTACTATAAGTGACTGGGAGTGAGAGCGAGTAGCTGCATGTGTTTATTGTTAGGCTATAAATAAATGTTATAATTTCTGCAGCCATCACCAGCCAAAATACATTTTTTTCATTTAAGTGTTTAAAGGCTTTATTATAGCCACGGGGCAGCTTACATGTGCACCTCACATAAGAGAGACGGAGAAGTGAATTTATCCTGTCAGCAACTACAAGGCAAGCGAGACGGAGAAAACACTTAGAAAAGACGATAGGATAAGAGAAAGGCGAGCTACCCTTTAACACAAGATCTACACAGTTTCACTCAGTTATGATGGTGTTTTCTTTGTTCGTTTCAATTAATTGAATGTTGGGTGACTCCTTCTTTTGCAAGTTTTGTCTCACTCTGCCACATAAGTAAATATATATGAGTGACTTTAAGGTAAATGTCATGTTGTCAGAAGAGTAACATCCATATTTATGGGTCACAAGCAGGACTTGTGGTCTTGATGTTGATTACAGAAACACATATGCCTCTAGAATAAGGCCGGACCATCTGGACAACACAGTATTAGGCTTCTGTACTGAACTGCCCTTTGGACTAATGCTGCGTTCTCTCTCTTACTTTCCTCCACTCTCTGCTTCTCATATGTCTTGCCAGTTTGTTGTCTGAGCATGTTTTGCCCTAAAATCAGTCACTTCTGTGGGGATTAGAAAATTGGATTGAACTGAATGTAGTCGGCAGCTTGTTTGACTGTTTACTTTCATGCCATTATTCTGAACATGCTGCAGAAATCATGGACATTTTTCAGTGTCACTGTGGTTTAACTTTTCGCAGTCTTATAAATCACTTGGTTGTTCGTCAGGGAGGAAACAGGGTCCTGTCATGTGGCTAGACACTGATGATAAAGATCTTGTGTGTCATTTATACTTGTCTCTGAGAAATATAATCAGAAAATACACAGAAAAACGTGTGGTCCAACAGTTTTGTAAATATATAAAAATGTCTACTAACCTACCTACCTGCCCGTAGACACAGACAAAAGAAAGTACACTTTCTGTCATTGCTAGGGTTTTATGTGTCATGACAAAATAAAAATAATCCTTTCAAATTTTAAAATTAGGTAACTACTGCTTCAAATGAGTAACAAAACATGGCATATCATGTAGTTATTTATTTAACAAAAATGAAACCTAAATGCAGAAGCAGTGCACCCTTACAGTGTTTGAAGGATAGCAAAGTGCTGCTGATCCAATCCAGTCGATTACCTGATCATCAGCAAGTGTGACCCCACACTATAAAAGCAGATGTTTTGGAAGTTTGTTGGTATGGAGCATTCAGGTGTGTTCTAGCACAATGCCAAGAAGGAAAGACATCAACATCAAAGACACAATTGTTTCTCCCCAGACCATACAATACTCAGAGGAACTGGAAAGAACACGTTACATCTCATAATCTACAGTTGTCATATCAAGTTCATGATAACACAATTACAGAAAAAGAAAGCCTCTTTACTCTAAACAGAGCATGACAGCACAGCTTAAGTTTGCACTTTGCGTCCAAACCAACCAGAAGTCTTCTGGAACAATGTGCTTTGGACAGACAAGACCAAAATGCAGATGTTTGTCCATAGAGTGCAATATTTGGCAAAAACGAAACACAGTATATCAGCAGAAACACCTCATACCAACTGTTAAGCACGGTGGTGGAGATAATTTGGGCTTGTTTACAGTGACAGGACTTGAGCACATTGCAGTCAAATGTAATGCCAACTGTCCAACAGCTGAAGTTTAGGAACAGGACAGTGAGCCCAAGCATACTATGTTGGGCTCACTCATACATTTTCTCTGTGTCAAATGATGCAAAAGTTCTAAAAGTTGATTTTAATTCTTTACATCACAACTCTCATGGTAAATCCACTGTTCGGGGTCAGTGAGAACGGGCCATCTATGATTTAACTAGTCCCCCCAGCATCCCTCGTCGCAGGCAAATGTAGTGCACAGCCTGATGCCTTCCCATATCTGTGCTCTTAAACTGAAATAAACTTCAGTGTCTCATACCCATATAGCTTCTGCAGTCTGTGTGGTGCTGAAAGATTTCTGTCCAATGTGTATAATTTAATAGGCCTTGTGGTCCAAACTACATTCAGCTCTAAATGAATAATCGTCTGACAGCATCAAAAACAAGCCAGTGCTGTCAACAAGCTGTCAAAGTGAATAAAACAAACACTGATCCAGGCACTCCTTTCCCCATCCTATCCCCCTTTCTTTCCCATATAGTGTTATTGGTAGAGACTCCTGCTCTGCACTGCTGCCTATTTATAAATGGGAAAACACACTTGTAAACAAAGCCTATTATATTAGGCATGTAAAATTCTGTTTTCCTTTACGTTTCACTGCTGAAGGACCATCTCAGCAACAACAATCAATATTGGGTGAAAAAAGACAAACAAGCAGGATGACTGGCTAATGCTTTATTTATCATCATAAAAGCGGGATGAGTTTTGCGCCCTCAGATACCATACTATATGTTCAACATTTATCATACTCATGAAAAAGCCTGTCTCATCTGACCAGCTGGAGATTTTTTCTAATTGGCTGCTCTCCTGTCAAACTGACTGACTGGTTCACTGAATGATCGGCTCCCAGGTCGGTTGACTAACTGACCGGATAACTGGCTGACAGGCTTAGTGCTGGTTGACTGATTGGCTGGCTAGTTGATGAAATAGCTTGCTGGATGACTGGCTGACTGGCTAGCTGAGTGACTGAGCATAATGCAGACTCACAACTCGAAGCCAATAGAGCAGCTACAGCTGCATCCTTGGGTGAGAAGATCAATACACACAGACACGCATATGTGTTTTTAAAGTTAGGCTAGTGTCCATGAGTTGAGAAATGGAGATAAAAAAGACTTTGGATCTCTTTCAGGAGAGCAAGTTGCTTTTTATTTTAATTTGTACTGACAAATGTGTTGATGTTTGGCTGTACTGTTTTATGCCCTCCAGTAAAGTGGATTAAAAAAGTCTAGTTTGTCATCAAAATATGGGATCAAGCTGGATTAATATGTTTCTCAAATGACATCAAAGTCCTTCGGCATGACTGCAGTTTATCTTTAATGAATTAAATATGACTTGGATGATTTATATAATTTTCTGAACTCTACATTATATTTTTGTAGCAGTAATTGTCTGTTAACTATTTATTTTTGGGATCAATACTACAAGAAGAACAGTGGTTCTTTTTACCAAAATAAAAATAAACTTTTTATCCATTCAAGTAACAAAAATATTTTTGATGACCTTCTTTAGACTTTAGGTTAACAGAACAAAACAAACAAAAAAAAAACCTCAGTGTGTGAAACTGAGTATAAAGCAGACACAACAATATGTACCCCCTCATAAATCACCTGAGCTGGTAAACAGTTACAGGCTATTCTAAAACCTCTACAAAACAAACAAAACAGAGCTTGAGGCTACTCTTCACTTCCTATTTTCTGTGTCCAAAGAATTCTTAAGATGTACTTAGCTGAACCTACAAAGACAATCCAGCAGACACTCTGTGTTTTCTGTTCTGTGAAACAGATTCTTTGAAGAAATTTCTATCCAAAATATTGTTTAGGACACAAGCAATTTTTCACAATCTGTGATTAAAATACATTATCTACGTTGCTGATCAAGCTTTGCAGATTATTTATTGGAATCACATTATTTAATCCAGATGCCCTCAAAAAATATGAACCTAACCACATTTGAAAATACAGCTAGTTGTTAGTGTTTTCTGAAAAAGAAACATATTTTTAGAGTTTTGTAGCAAAAAGAAGTACGTACAACTCTGTCAGCTTACCTGAGTATTGCTGCTGACCATGCCCATCCCTTTATGACCACAGTGTACCAGTCCTCTGGTGGCAGCTTCAAGCAGAATAATATGCCATGTCACAGAGCTCAGATCATCTCAAACTGGTTTCCTGAACATGATAGTAATTCACTGTGCTCAAATAGCCTCCACAGTCACTAGATCTCAATTCAAAAGCTCACCTCTGGGATGTGGTGGAACGGGAGATTCACATCACAGATGTGCAGGCAGCAAATCTGCAGCAATAGCAAGATGCTATCATGTCACTATGTACCAAACTTTCTGAGACATGTTTCCAGCATAGTCTTTGAATCTGTGCCATGCAGAATTAATGCAGTTCTGAATGGCATGTTAGTGCAGGTTGGATTTTTTAAATAGTTTCCTGTAGGGATTGTACTTACCTATTTATCCCTTATTTATATTTTTATTTAATTATCCCAAGACATGTCCAAATTGTTGCGTACACAACCGTTGAACTATAGACTGACCTCTTTTAGTCAGTCAGAAAGAAGCTTCTGGTGTTCTCTTCAGAGTCTGAAAGAAGTCAGTTGGACTTCTTTAGGTTTTTAAAGACATATTGCCTCTCAGGTTTCTTCACTTGTATTGAGCATGCGAGCCATCAAATTAGCCAAGGTGTGAAAAAAGACATGGGTCATCCCTGTCATCTTGGTCAACAGGTGAAACCTCTGTGAGACGTTGTCCCACCCCACCATTGTGCGAGCTACTGAACTCACCTCAGGCATGACCTCAGTGGGTATGAATGAGGACTGAATCATCTGTGAAGGGCTCTCAGGACTGCATTGACTGATAGGTGGTGTCATAAGCCACCATCTCTGTTCAACAATGGTCATTCACAGTGGCCTCCTTTACTCCTCTCTCAAACCATTTGTCTGCCTTCTCTGTCCAAAATCTGAACACTGGCACCCTTAAGAGTCCTTTCTCCTTTGAATGCAGGTGTACAGCTGAGTCTTCCCCTGTTGTGGTGACCTTCGCAGGTTGTGGCATGTGTTTGTGGAGAGGCTGTTTGGTTTCTCCTATGCAGAGGAAGTAACAACTAGCAATCAAGTAAGCAGTTAACAATAAAGAAAAGTATAACAACAACAACTTTTATGGATCATTTTGGAGTGAGAATCACCACAGCCACATTAATTACAGTTGAACACATGGTTCAGCGTAAGGCAGTAATACGGTTATTATTACACTGCAGTCGTTCTTCCAATTGACCATAGTTAAGGAAAAAAAATCCATTTCCCAGAGGAAAATTAAATATTGGAATTAATTATACATACAAGTAAAATCCCCTGAATCACTTACGAGATAAAATTCAAGGCTTCTAAAAGTTTAAAAGAACCATTTCTTTCCATTTTCATGGAGGCGGGAGTGCCAAAAGAATTTAAATGTCAAGATGTAGGATTTTTCATTAAGCCAGATCAAGTGCTGTACCGTGAAATAACTTCTGAAATGCAGCTTATAATTAGCAACCATTAAGGTATGACTTACTGACATTATTTGACCAAGTTTATTTTCTGAAGGTCGATTACCCTTAATTTCAGATATAGTTTTTGCTGGTGTCTCTCTAAATGAGTACATAAATATCTTTTTCAAAAAGTATACTTATGATATTATTGGACAGCTGAAAATGTTTCTTTTCTTGCTCTCTATCTTTTGTGTATTTTTGTTTAACTCTTTTAATACATTTTAGCTTTAGCTTGCATTTCAATTCTTTTGGACACCAACGTCCTGGAAATACTTGCGGATGAAGTGGCTCTCTCACAGCTCTCTATTCACTGTCTCCCTAAGCAGCCATCCTTCTTGCTCCTTTCTCTCATTAATGAGTATTCAATCAGTTCATCACTCATCTGTATTCAGTTTTTCATTTCTTTAAGTACCAATTCCTCTTCCACTGATTCATTTCACCTCTCTCTTTCTACCCCCCGTCTTTACTCATGTCTAACCCTTTCTTTTATCATGAATAATCGCTGAATCAAACAAGCTCTTTTTATCCCTATATAATCAGTTATATGTATATTACATGTAGTCACCTGTATAATTCCTTTAATCTCATTCTATTTCTTGGGCTGTACTTCTACCTTAACCACATCCAGATCTTGGCTGAAAGCATAAACATGGTTTTCATGTATATCACTTTTTATATGTGGCTGATGAGGCCTTGGCTACATGTTATTCTGCTGCTTTATATGTAATTCTAATGAAACACCAACCTGATTTCCCACATGGTAACAGACAAAGGAGAATCAAAAACAACAAACAAGAAGGATGCTCGTTTCTCGTCAAAATCAAGTGTCAAATGAGAAAATATTAATATTCAATTTCATCACAGACATACAGCTTGGTCAGGGACATGTTTAGCCTTGCATAGCTCAGTGTTAAACAGAGGTACCCTGATCGATCTGGCAGTGACTGGAATCTGTCTCTTTTTTAGCTGAATCTCAGCAATCACTGAAAATTCGACTCTGTGCAGCCAGATGTGCACCCCTGTCAGAAATACACCTAGGCATTGCCACAATTCAGGCATTCATAGTAGTTTATTGATTCGCGTCTGTGAAACACAGTGTAATGTTGTGCCGCAGTAGTTGTTGCTGTTCACCAATTTTTAGCTACAACCATGACATGTGACATACATGATCGGTTCAACTGTTTATGCATTGTTTGAAACACAGATTCTCAACACTGCGGCATCTATATAGACATAAAACTCATTACAAAAGTGAAATGTACTGTAGTTCATTTTCACATGGATTTTATTTTATTTATATCTATATATATATCTATATATATATATAGATATATAGATATTGAGCTTTACTTTGACAGTCATATAGGATCGTCTGATCTGGTGCAATTTATGAGAAAATCTAAGTTACTAAGAAGTCTGTTTTTAAAATCATAAACATAAACAGAATCTTTAATTAAAAAAGAAGAAGTTGTGGTTTTAGATGGAAAATTAGAATAGTCATATACCTGGTTGCATCAATTGGAGATCCCTAAAATTAATATTGAATCGGAGTGTAACTTTGCCAAAACAATGTCGGACTCTGTAGTTTTCTCTGGTTCCCGCCCTATTCGAACCACGAGTTACATGTTCAGCCACATGTTCACCTTAAATTACTGCTGTTTGAGCGGTGTACAAAAAATTAATTGGGCTTTATAGAAAATTGGGTAACCTTCTGGAGGAAACCTGGTCTTGTTAGGGGAGACGGCATCAACCCCAATCGGGTCTTTAAGTCTGATGTCATTAGCCATGTCTGGGCTCAAACTCCGCTGCAGGTCCCTAAGTCAAACTATCACTGCGGCATCACTGAGAAAACTGTCAGTTCTTTCTTTCATTTGTAATAAAATGATCTGTGTGGCTGCTCTACCAGGTGTAACAATTAAGTTTAACATCCAGGCATCCATGAACACAGAATTTATTAAATTTAACGGAGTTAGACGTTAGCAGGGAGGTAGCTCGCTAGTTTCCATCTAAATATAATATACCATGTTCTGAGTGAGGGATTTCTGAAACAAATTAAAATGTACAACTATGCTATCACCTCCGACATAAATGAGGACAGGAAAGTAAACAGCAGTGACGTTTGTAGGGTTACTGAAGTTTGGCTAGCTGGTATATAATGATGCGCTACGTGATTGCTACACACACAGCTATGTTAGCATAACATTAGTACAGTGAAGCTGGAGGATGAATGCTAACTTTTTTCCACTCGATAAAAGTTAATGTGAGGGTTCCCGATGGTTAGGGACAAATGCAATCGCATGGCAGGATGCTGTAAACGGACCAAACTAAAGACACGGGAACAACTGAGATCATCCATCCACAATACAAGGTTAGTAATTAATATACTGCTGCATGGGCTGGGCTGCAGTTACATTGTAAGGTTTTAAAAACTGAGCTTTATATGAGCTTTGTATGTGCCTATAGATTACACATTTTCCTGCATCCAACTGGTTTGCCACTGCGTGGTGCAACCAGTTTCACAATGGCAGTGTTTGTAATCGCAATTCGAGTTATATTTTTCTGTACTTTTGTCATATTGGAAAATTATAAATAAAGTTGTCAAAAAAATAAAAATAAAAACTGAGCTTTAAAATGAATAGCGGTAATAAAAACCGAGAGAGGCAGTGATCACTGACTGTTTTTAGGGGTTTGTTGAGATTAAATAGAACAAGATACAAAGCAGTAAAACATGTTAAAAACACAACAGCCTTATTAAACGCATAGTAGTTTGGGCCAGGAAGCAGCATTCATCACGTCATCACTTAAAGAAATCTGTCCAAATTATTAAACCCCCCAAAACATGACTATCCAGACTATTGATCTCCTCTGAAAAAGAAAACCTCAAATCAGAAGTACTTGAGTCCCTAGTATAACTCCTAAATGTACACCTTAACGCTTAAATATAACTCGTAAGTTGGAGAGAAAATGGTGTCTCACTAATTTAGAAGATTTACCCTGGAAAGCCAATTTGCTGCTCTATAAAAAAGCCCTCTGTAAAGTTAGCATCTTACTATTCATCACCAATTGAAGGAAATAAGACCAACCCTACTGTAGCCAATGTGTCTTTTAGGCCCCATATCCAACCTTCCTTTTATCTCAAAAATTCTTGAAATAGTAGTTGTAAAACAGCTAACTGATCATCTGCATAGGAATGGTTTATTTTAAGAGTTTTGGTTTCAAAGCTCATTAAAGTACAGAAACAGCTTTAGTGAAGGTTACAAAGGATCTTCTTATGGCCTCTGACAGTGGACTCATTTCTGTGTTTGACCTGCTAGATCTCAGTGCAGTATTTGATACTGTTGATCATAACATTTTATAACAGACATGTAGAACTGCTTTCTTCCATTTGCACAAAATCTCCAAAATTAGAAAAAAAAAACTTTCTCAGACTGATGCTGGAAAACTAAATCATGCATTTATTACTTCTAGCCTGGACTACTATAATTCATTACTATCAGGATGTCCTAAAAACTCTCTGAAAAGCCTTCAGTTGATCCAAAATGCTACAGCAAGAGTACTGACAGAGACTAGAAAGACAGAGCATATTTCTCCTATATCGGCTTCTTTTGATTGGCTCCCTATTTAATCCAGAATCAAATATAAAATCATGCTCCTCACGTACAAGGTCTTGAATAAACAGGCCATATCTTATCTTATATAGTAACATATCAGCCCATTAGAGCTCTTTGCTAGCAAACTACAGGCCTACTTCTGGTTCCTAGAGTATGTGGAAGTAGAATGGGAGGTAGAGCCTTGAGCTTTCATTCCCCTCTTCAGTGGAACCAGCTTCCACTTTAGATTACGGAGACAGACACCTTCTCTACTTTTAAGATTACGCTTAAATTTTTCTTTTTGTTTAAGCATATTGTTAGAGTTGTTTCAGATGACCCTGAATCCTCCCTTAGTTGCACTGCAGTAGTTCTAGGCTTCTTCAATCACCTCTTTCACTCACTATGGTCCTATTTTCCTTCCCACAATCACCAAAGTGCTTGCTCATAGGGGGTCATATGATTGTTGGGGTTTTCTCTGTTTTCTTTGTATTATTATACGGTAGGGTGACCAACCATCCTCTTTTTCCTGGACATGTCCACTTTTCACGTTCTGTCCGGGGGGATTTTCGAGATTGATGAAAATGTCCGGGTTTTCCTACAGAGGACCCATATGTGTGACGTCATCCCCGAGCTGCTGCTTTGTGAGTTGTTGTTCTGCGCTCACAGACGGGACAAACAGCACACAGCAGCATGCCTGGTGATGTTTAAAAGATGCCAAAGCGCAACTGCAGCTTTTCAGACGAACTGCAAAAGAAATTTCCCTCGTATCGTCCCGGTACTGGTAATTTTTCTTATAAAGATGAGGCTTATTTCTTCACCATTATTTAATTCCAGAGGTTTTTAAGGTGTTTTTTGCCCTTGTTTACTTGTAACCTATATGACATTTTTGTTTCACCATTTATTAACCGCACAGAGAAGGCATCGTTTAAATATGTTAAAAACGTCTTTAAGTAAACAGTATTATTAAAGTTCTTCATGACTGGACCAAGTGTCCTCTTTTTTGGAAATCAAAATATGGTCACCCTATTATAGGGTCTTTAATGTACAATGCAAAGCACCTTGAGGCAACTGGTGTTATGATTTAGTGCTATATAAATAAATACAATGAATTGAATTGAAAAAATTGTTTGACCACAGGCTTTCCTGTGTGACATTTGCATGTCCTCCCTGTGCCTACATGGGTTCACCCCAGATGCTCTGGTTTCTACCTACCATTCAAAGAAATGTCGGTTAGGTTATTTGGTGATTCTAAATTGAACATGAACATGTGTGAATGCGAGGGTGAGTGGCTGTCTCTCTGTTAACGCTTTGAAAGATTTAGGGTCCAGGCTATACTCCATCTCTCACAGCTGGGACAGGCTCAGTCCCCTGACACCATGAGTTATAGATCACTGGTTAAGAAAGTGGATGGATCTATGGATAACTTGTTGAGCTTCATGTTTATAAACACAATAGCAACAACAAAATGATATGTTGTTGCTGCTAAAGTTTGATGTAGCATGAGCTATGCTCAAAGACAAAAGTCATAGCTTTGACATTTGATTTGGCTTTCTTCTTGTGGTGTGCTTCTGAGTTGAGGTTCCCATTTTGGGAATACTAAAAACATTAAGAAAAAGTTTCTGTCATTTTCAGGAAAAGAAATCCCGTTGAAGGAGAATGTAAATGAAAGAGGGAACGAGAAAGATTCATACATAGTTCTGAGGGTGGGAATGGTGACTGGATGTCAGGCTCCTTGGGAGTCAGACAGCTCGGGGACCAAAATCACGAGGAAGCCTGAAGCAAGCTGCTTTTACTTAATTCTTTCTCTTTTGATGCAATCATTGTTTGAGCCCAGATGTTGGTTTTGCAAGTTTGCAGCGTTTTTTCTTTTTTTTTTACGGTAGTTCAAATATAATGTCAAAGCAGTAGTGTGTGTCTCCTGAACTCTTCAACATTGTAGCAGTTCAAAAATGTATTCTGTTTAATCTCAATAGGAACCCATTCATAGTAATATGATTACCATCACCATAATAGGCAAATTACAATAGCCTGTCATGTAGAACGACTCATGCTGAGTAGGCACGATGCATTTGACCTGTGAATAAGTGTATGTGTCCTTGTTTTTTCTCCTTTCCTCCTCTCATACACTTTATATATACCACATATATTTATATTTACTTCTCCTCCCTTTATCACTCTTTCACCACATCATTCTCACTCAGTCTCCCTGCACGGCCTTTTTTATGTCTTTCTAACACACTCTTAATCGGTGATTACTGCAGCAAGAAAAGGTTAGGTGAAAATATTGATGGGATTTTGTTGTCATGGGAAGTGCTGAAGGCAAAAAGCAGCATCCGCTGAGTTTAATGATCCTGTTTGTATGTGTGTAAATATGACGTAGTTTGTTAAAGAACTGTGGGCTTTTAGAGACGCACACACACTAACTTGCACACGATAGAAGAAGGATGTCCCAGGTTCTCGGAAATGCCTCTCTGTCTCAATCTGTTTTCCTGAAAATGACAATGCGATGTGATCATACAGGATATATAGCTACACACAAACAAACACATGCAAAGCTACAGGGATCAGGACATGGAAAAGACAAAGCGGCGTGGATTGGAAGACAGAGTAATAGAGACTGGAGGACACTAACATATGCACAGAAAAATACAGAAGTGCATCAGTATTTTTGAACCTTCATTTATTAATTTGTTTGTTTGTTTGTTTTGGCCTACCTGTTTAATTCCCTTTAATCCTCATGTTTCTGAGGAAGCCCTCATGAAGTGAAGATGTCACCTTATCTTAAAGTTGTTGCATGCACCAGTGTGTGCGTGTGTGGATGTTTTGTGTTGTATGCAAGCAGTATGATCAGTTAAAAATGTACAATTGTCTCTGCATGATGCTAATAATTACATTGTTTCTGCCATTTCAGTTTTATCACCCCCCCACCCCACCCCCCTCCCCCCCACACACACACACACATGCACACACATTGCATAAGAATAACTGTTCAGGTCGGTAAAATGGGCACATAGAAACTGTTGCTATAGAAACACCAGAATAAAAGCACCCTCCCTGGTAACGACACAAGTTTTCATTTCTTACTGAGAGATGGGAAAGGGGGTTTCACTCTTTGTGTTCTATCCGTTTCTCCCTTTTTCCCTTCCCCCTTTGAAACTAAACAACAGCCTCTCCCACTTCTCTTTCCATGTTCCACTTTCATTCCATTTCTCACTCACTCGTTTTCTTTCAACCTCCCCTTCTACTTCCTCAGAAGGGCCTGTTTCTGCTAGTCGGATTCATTGCAGTAGCGTACTTGGTCATGACTGACAGATTTTGGGGTAATTTCATGTCCAGTGGCAGCAGGGCTCCTGGTGATGCACCTGCAGTGCCGATGCTAGAAGCTGGATTAGTAGGCATAAATTATAGGTATCAATCTTGAAAAATCAGATCAGCTCCTTTAATCCCTTTTAGCAGCAGTGTACTCTCACCCTACTCTGGTATTTTTGTAAGAGTCCAGAGGTAGTGCACAAACTGATTTGAAAGCACAAATTCACACTATTCCAAATATGCAACAAGTGAATAATAGTTTTGATGTGGGTTCAGCAGGTTTTCTTCAGGGATGAGGACTGTGTTAGCTGCTTTGAAAATATGCATATTCAAATTATAGGCTGCAGATGGATACCTGTTATGCAGCCTTCAGAAAGATGCAGAATTTAATCAGAGGAGCTGGGAAGCCCCTCATACATAATGAGCAATTTTAGCTGACAAATACTGAAAAAAAAACATTCTTGGTGTTTTTACATTTCACAGAAAAAAAAAGAAAAGAAAAAAACCTATAAATGTTTTAAGATTAAAAAAAAAAACCCATTGAGACTTTATTTATTTATTGAACCAGCATTGACCCAACTAATTTGTGTTGACATCCTTCTCTGGTCTGCTCTTTCCCTAATGTTGGCATAGCAGTGTCACTGCAAGCTACACCATTATTGAGCTCATGCAGGCAGGAAATTATCCACTTGCAGCAAGCAAATAAACCGCTTGCATCAGTGCAAGATTGCTGTGAGTAAACTGCTCCAGCGTGACATTATGTCTGCAAATATCTTATATGTGACACATTTTGCCAATATGCTGGTCTACATTTGGCTATGATAGGAAATTTGTCACAGCTTTGGGATTTTTAAGTAGCATAAATTCATTACTGTGAGCAAATTCAGCAATACTGATTGTTCATTACTTGTTGTGAATAAATCAAAAATCAATCTAAAAAGTTTGCCAGTCTAAAAATAAGTGAATGTGTTTTATCAGCAGTGGATTGAAACCCAATACTAGGTTAAAAAGTCAAACAACAAAACATTGTTTTTAAATCACATTTGCATTCTCACCTTTTCTAAATTGACCTCTCCCTACTTCAGATTAGTCGGAACAAAGACAATAAAATACAGATATTAAAAATTTTATGTAAAAAAAGAAAAAGAGGAAGATTGTTTTAATATGGGGAGGTGGTGCACCAATGGTGTTCTGGGTTCAGATCTCCCAGTAGGCTAGGCTGGCTTGTCTACCTGTGTTTGAATGAATTCTCAAGTGGGTACTCTAGCTTCCTCCCACAGTTCCTCCTGCTGTTATAGTAACTGGTGAATCTAAATTGGCCGATGGGCTCAGTGTGAGAGTTTGTGGTTTTTCTATTCGTCTGTGTTAACCCTATGATGGACAGTGGACTTTTCTTGCCTTTTGCCCTTTGTCAGGTGGGATAAGCTCCAGCCACACCATAACCCAAAGGCAGGTTTATTCTTGTTTACAGAGATATCTGCAGACAAACATGATGAGAAGTTGCTCCTGTTTTGGTTCTTTTAAGTCCACTTGAAGGGCACGTGCACAGTTTGTGCATGGTAGTGTAGTGTCTCGGTGGAGTAGTCCGCATGGTCACGAAACACTGTCAGGCACAAAGATGTTTGCACAGAGCTACAGAATGTATGATGATGAAACTACATGCCTCTGAATCAAGCAGACCCTAGCATGCTTGTGGACAGGAAAACCATAACACAACTTATACGCATAAGCAGTAAAGGGTTGAAATTCAATTTTATGTATGTGTGTGTGCAAGAAGCTGATTGAGAAAGAACAGGCTTTTAAATTCTTTGGAAAATTATTTTTGGCTTACATAATGTTTACTGTTAAGGATAGGTTGCAGTCAACTAGGAAATCAAGCATCATTATGGATATGGCAATAACTTAAGAAAATCTTTATTACATTACCTTTTCTAGAGTCTTCCTGAGCTTCAGTTCCTTTCTATCTCTCCAATGTGTATTACAATGACAACATGTTTGTGCCTTCATTCCTCTCCGCTGGTTGTTTTCCCCTCTTGCAGTCTTAACTCCACTTTCCCTTTTCACGCATCTTGCCATCTTCATTTAAACTTATACACTTCCAATTTCATTTCCTCTATTTGTGTATGTGTGTGTCTGTCTCTCTCGCTCTCTCTTTTGCACACACAACCTGCCAACTCATGTGAAACGTCAATGTCCCCACAGATGAATAACAAAGCGTACTGCAGCATATAGAGTATTAGGGCCCCAAGGGCAAACGTATGAATGCAAAGAGCTGCATTTGCACTCTTTACCCCTCGCAGCATGTATTCATTTCTGCCTTTCTCCTCCATAGTATATCTTTTTTGTTTCTGTGTCTGGCTTAAGAGTTTTGTGTTAGTTTTTCTTCCTTTAAACTTGTGCATATTTCCCCGTCTTATTTCTCAAGGGATCCGTGCTCAGTGTTGTGGTCAGTTCGCTAGCTAACACACCTTACTGAAATCATATCCAATGAAAAGCAGCTTTTCTACTGCGTGTATGCATGTGTGTGAAGGTGCATGCATTTTAGCTCTTTATGCACATAATAATTATTGCACAAATTGGTCTTTCTGTCTGTTTTGATCCCCCTCACATTTTGTCTAATCCTGTTTCTTAAACAAGGATACAAAAATCCACAGGTACCAATAAACTTTCAAGAGAAGTACACAAGGAAAAAAAAAGAAGGAAGGCCTATACACAAATACTAGAATTCACAAGCTCCAATTAATTTCATTGGAGAATGGAAGTTACATTTTTTGCAACTAAATTGTTTAAACCTGGTCATCATTTCAGAAGTATAATGCTGTGACCGTAAAAGCTCAGGGTTAAAGACATACACTTTACCAAATTATTTTTTTCCTAAAACATGGAGTGTATACTATGAGTCATCAATTTAAATGAAAAATGCTTTGGGCCTAAACACTTCTATCAACAATGGTGCAGACTGAATGGCACCTATTGTAAGAACAGTCTAATTATGTTTACATTTGGAGGTTTTTACTTCTTAATTCCCTGCTGATCTGGTATAAATAAAGCAAAATAAAGCTCCAGCTGTAACAACCCCATAATCTGGTGCCAGACCAATTTTAATTTTATTGTGCATTTAAATGAAGTAGTATTTTTAAGTAATTATGTACCCATAGTATATGACCTGTATACTTGATGACCTCCTAAAGTGTTAGCTGCTGTTTTTCACTACTTGATGAACACTTGAGTGACAAAAGGCAATGTTGTAATATTGTAACTAAACAATTATTGCCAACAAGCCATAGCATATATTTTTTGATATATTTATTATGTATTATTTGTTATTTGCATTTTTATTTCGAAATTCTTCAGTAGGAAAGATGATGGTTTGTATTTGTTAGATTTTTATATTAGTTACCTCATTTTATCAAAAACTGATTTAATTTGAATCTCTGTTTTAGTAGATGTAAGTTCAGTTCTGTGAACTTACATTTCTGTAGAATTATTCTAACGCATATTAATTTTTGAGGTCTGTTCCTGAGCAAAAGCAAAATGACAAAATATGACAGTCTATCTTTATTTAGAAATAAGCAAAAGAGAATCAAAGACTTCGTCAATAAACACATTTGTTTTTTTTAAATAAAGCTATGCCTGCACTATGGGGTGCTTCATCTAATTACATTATATACACTTTAATGATCACTTTGTGCACAGACAGTTTGTGTATCAATTTGTCTGCAGCGTTAGCAAGATGCTAGCATGATACTCAGGCAGCTGGTTAGCATTAGCTGCTTGGTAGGGACAGGCTAAACAAAGTAGAACCCACACACTGACACAGGCTGTGTCAGTGTGTGAATGAAGGCTGTGTGATTTCACAGACTAATGTCAGACTGCCAGCTAAAATATTGATTGGTAAATGGACTGCCCTTACAAAGTGCCTTTCTACCTTTAAGAATCAAGCACTTTACAATTGATGCATCTTATTTAAACATTTGAATGCATGAATGAGTTAACAGGGGGTGATTACAAGAAAATTCTTTAAGATTTGATGTTGCACGGTATGGAATTCAAGGTGAACAATACAGCGATCAATCACAACATTAAAACCACTGACAGATGAAGTCAATTACATTGATCATCTTGTTACAATGCAATGAACACTAAAACAAAAGTAAATAAAAGTGTAAAAAAAATTCCAAGAAAGAGCCCAAACTCCTGTTTTCTGGCTGAAAGTGTGATTATGCCGCTCGCCGCTCCACCTGCTACCCCACCTGCCTCTTTATGCGGGCTTTTGTTGGTTGTTATTCTTCCTCATCTCACAAAATGGTTTTCTGGACCCTGCATCTAGGAAATGATACTAAAAGGCTGCCAGGTGTGTTAAAATTTGAAAAGAGGTCCTGACCAAGCGTCAGCGTGTAAAGAGTTGGGAGTGAAATTGTGCTGAAAATACTTTAATAAACTCCAGGTTTGAAGTAAACATTTCATGCGGTCCTATAAATGCACACACCTAGAAACCACTAAATAAGATTTATATTTATTGAAAGTAGATGCAAATGCAAAGACTGATCATGTGACTTTCAGAATCCGCAGAATAAATGAAATAAGAGGATATTTCACACCAACTTTTTAAAATGAAGTTTAAACTAGCTTCCATTTTTAGGTCTTCCTGCTACAACAGTCGTTGTTTCAACGCTCAAAAGATACCTAAATAAATTAAATTAAATTATAGTGTGAAAAGAGCATAGTGATAAATGAAGGTTGTTTGAGAGACATGAGAGCGAAAGAGAAAGGAGGAAGATAAGTGGATAATTTTCACAGCAGGAAGAGTTTCTAATGGAAATTAACATAAAATTATAAGGGACACACCTGGACAGGGGAGGCTTTGATTCCTTTATGAAGGTATAATTTGGGTTTCCATTTCTCTGTGTGTGTGTGTGTGTGTGTGTGTGTGTGTGTGTGTGTGTGTGTGTGTGTGTGTGTGTGTGCAGGTCTATCCCAATTATACATACACCTGCACCTAAATAGGAAGAAATGACAAACAAAACTGCATACAGGTTAATGTGTGAAAAGAAAATGTGTCTTTTAATGTAGTTATCTGTTTACTCGTGCACGTGTTTGTAATGTTTATTTTAATCACCGTGCATTTTTTTTTTAGTTAAATCAACAAAAACTATTGGCTAAGATCAAAACCTGGCTCACACAGTGAAAGCATGAAGGAACAGTAGGTATAAGGGTTCAGATTTACTAAGCGAAAGTTTGAGCCATGCCTCGTTTCTGTATGTTTTGCTTGGAAAATGGGAAACAAGCACAGTGATTTGTTGAAACATTCAAACATGTAGGGAAAAACAGTATATAAGTATTGGGTATGACCATCTTTATTCTACAAAACAACCGTAATTCTCTTTGTAAATTCTTTAAGTAGTCTTCAGGAATAGTTTTCCAGGCATCTTGAAGGATATTCAAAGCTCTTCTTTGAATGCTGTTGCTGTTTGTTCTGCTCTCTGTCAAGATGATTCTTTAATGGTGGGTCTGGGATCTGGGGAGGCCAATCCATGACTGTGTGTTCGTCTATCCGGGTATGCTTTTACTGCATTGGCAGATGCTGATCAGACATTTTCCTGATCGTACTGCATGGCGGATGAAAATCTGATGGTACTTTTCTGTGTTTATAATTTGCCAAGATCTCCAACACCACTGCCTGGCAGCTCAACACCATGACACAGCCTTCACTATGTTTTACAGATGGCTGAATACATTCATTGTTGCACCTCTTTCCTGGTCTCAAGCTGACAATGATTTGAAGCTGACAATCAGGATTTCTGCCCTTTTCCCTTCCTTAAGAATAACTTCTTGACAGCCAGTCAGCAGATGGAGCAACTGAATGGCCAGGTGCTATGTCACGTCTCTGCTGTCAAGGAAATTACTTTCAAGTATTGTTTATCTGCTGTAGATAGTTTATTTTGGGCATACCGATTCTTCTTTTCTCCTCCACTTGTCCAGTTTCCTCAATTTTTTAAAGTTTTTAAACTGCACACTATGCTGAGATGTGCATATGGATATGAAAGGTGTTCAGAAAACCTGGAGAGCAATCGCTTACTAAGTATTCATAAACTATAAAATAAAGCACGATCGCAACATTAGCGTGTATCCCAAGGTCTTTTTCCTTACTGATAGATGGTTGTTACCAGTTAGCAACAATAAACACTGCATTTTAATAAAAAACCACCAAAACAAACTCAGAAACAGAGACTGGGACAACAACAATAAAGCTGTCTTTAAAGACTAAAGCTGCTACTTGTGATGGATCATAGAGGGGGAAAACAATTGGTGATGCTTTTATTTAGAGAATAGAAAACCACTGTTCACTTTCAATGGCCGCAGGACCACTTTCATTTGTTTTTGGGGTTTTTTGTTTGCAGTAAAAACAGCATTATTGTCAGATGAAACAAGCAATTGATTTCCAGTGTCAGGGAGAAAGATAATACTTAGAAAGGGATAAAATTACAGAGAACGAGAGTAAGCAAAAGACAAAAACAAATGCAGATGTGGGACTTTGAGGTGCCAGGCTTCTGTTTTTTTCATCAGTGACAGAGTGACCCACTCTTGATCGCTAGTTTCAGTTTATATTACAATATCTCAGCATAATAGCACTATTTACTACATACCAACACGCTCCAATACACCCAAGGCCATATCGCCTCATACATGCAGACTCAAAAACACACTTCTAGACAAAACACATATAGGATTGCTTACATAGCTTGCTTTCAGCACCCAATTTGCTTTGCTGAGCTCTAACACACATTCAGGAGGTTGCTGAGTTTGTTGATTTAAAATGTTTCCAGCTAGCTTTGACCTTAGATCCTATGCATGTTTCTGATGGAAAATCAGTGTGTGGTTTCTTGTGTGCTGACTCTGGCTTGTGGGGGTATATCATATTTCTGGGGTTACTTTTCAAGAATACAAAGAAATTCATACATTTTGTTTCTGTTGTTGTTGTTTTAGCCTATCTCCAAAGTAAGCGAAAAACTGAGCATACTGCCTCTTTTTTTAGACACAGTGCATGCTAGGGGGGCATCAGCGATTTTCATTGTCACATCTATTCTAGTAAGATGGCTCTGTGTATATTTGCATGTTTCCTTCACTGGCTGATGCACTCCTACATGGTGCTGGAAGAAAAACTAAAAGTTAAACTAAAGGAATGTTACTTTTACACACGCAACTTTACTTTGGATTGACATTAGTTATGCAAGATTCTTCCTTCTTTCTCCTGCCACAAAATAAACTTTCTGTATGTGTGCGCATGGGTTCTTTGTTAGTTACTCCCTCAACTGCTCTTTAATGTAACTATCTTTCAGCCACTCACATGGTCAAACTGTGGCCAATCAACTCAATGCAACAAGACACAGATAGGAAATACCTGACTGACAAAGGTTTATTTCCATTTTTCTCCAACTGTTGGCGTTAACAGTACCACTACAATTTTTCTATTGTGGATTTTTTTTAGTAAAAAATAAAAATAAAAATGCAGATTTCCTGTACCTGTGATCCATATTTCACATGTCATGTCAAAGTGCATGTCAGAGCACAGCTATGAGATTGCTATGACAGCCACATGCACTGTCCATGGTGCTGAAATGATTTCCATTAAAATGGAAAATTCAGTTTAATGTTTCATTGTTAATTTTAATTTAATTTAACAATGAAAAAAAAGACAACAACAGTATTTTCAGTGCAGGGCCATCATCCCTCTGCTTTCTCCTTTCTTCAGCCATTTCTCTTTGAAACCCATTGCGCAGGCTGTGAAATTCCTCCCACTGAAACCACAATTTCCCACAGAGCAAGTTTAGAATTAGTTGGCTTAGTGATCTGTACGTTTTTATCACAACTTCATCTGTCATTCAAAATAAACTGACACAAGTGGAGAAACGTCTCACTCTCCCAGCATGCACTCTTAAAGCTCTGTGATGCCTCCTCTGTACAGCAATAACTGACACCATATAAAAGAAAGAAGAAAGTACTCAGATTTTTGTGACTGACCCTCTTACATAAAAACTTCATGGAGGTACACTTTTGCTTAGAAAATAGTGCCAAACTAAGCAAACATTGGAATTTAAATTTTCTCACATTGATAAAGTATAGATTTTAGGCTTTGTTTCCACTGCCATTAAGTTTCCAACAAATCACCTATTGCAGATTTAAAGAACCAGTTTAATTGATGTGACACATGATGTTGCATGAATCCATAACAGCTGCTTCATTTGTACCCACAGGTCTATGATGACGCTTCTAGGTTGTGGGCAAAACTCTTCTACCTTGCCATAGGGTGCGGAGTTGTTTCCTTACCTCCCTCTTTTAAGCTCAAAACAGCTTTTATGGATCATATACTTTGTCACAATGCACCCTGTCTGACTAAGGCAAACTCAGGTAAAACGAGAGAGTTTAAAAATATCTGTACTGTGAGTTTCAAAATGTACCAAACAAAACAGTCACACTAAGGACCGAACAGTCGTGTTCTAGTCTTGTTCTTTTTTTAGTCAGTCCATTTTGACTTCAGGTCCCTGTGTGGAGTACAAAGATACAGTAACATCTCAGTCACCTTTTTTACTTTGATATGAGAGCCAGTCATGTGATTGAAATTATTTGAACATAAAAAGACAATCTGCACAACTCTTTTATTTCTTGTCTTCGGTAATGAGCTGTTATTGTGGCACATTTCCGCACTGCATTTGCCAACACTTCATAAAAATGCCCCTCGTGCTTTGGCGTGACTGGACTGACATCAGCTCCCCAAACCCCAAACAAATAAGTATGGGCTGCTCTACTGAGACTTTTGAAGCAAATACAAATAATGGATTGACAGAATTTCCACTGGTGCTTATGAACAACCATGTCTGCAGGCACACTAATACTGAAAAATTAATAACCTGGTTTCTAAACATTTTCGATGATGAATCAGATCTACTTTACAGTTTTCACAGATGGAGAAAGAGTGGTAGTAAGACCAGTGATGTACTTTCAAATGATTTTTAGTTTGAAGTTTGTGTTTGGTTGTGTAGCTTCAGCTAGATTTTAATCCTGTGATTCATTTTCATTCACTTTAATCAGATCATAATTATTGAGCTGTAGGTTAAAAGATGATTGATTGCATATGCAGACACTTGGTTTTCCTCAGAAATTCAGATGGTTGGCTTTTGAGCTTTTGAAAGTGAGAATTATATATATATATATATATATATATATATATATATATATATATATATATATATATATTTTTTTTTTTTTTTTTTTTTTTTTTTTTTTCCCCCCACAATGTACATAGAAACACATCGTGTGCATTTCTCTGCCATGATCTCCTTTTCCCCCTTTATCGTTATTTCAGTCTGCTCTATCCTTGATCGTGCGTCTGACACACACACACACACACACACACACACACGCCATTAATCCTATCTATCTCTGCTATCTTCAGACAGCAACCCCTATTCCTTGCTGACAATGTTTGGGATTTACTCTGGATGTAGCCTTGATTCTTCCTGTGTGACTCTGTGTGTTTTTCCATTTGTGTGTGAGCGTGAGTGTCATATGGAGCATGATACATGTCTTTCAATATCCATTGGTTGTTATGGTGACTGGTATTAGAGCATGTGCTCTCCCTTACCTTGCATTTGTTTAGCTGCCCTCTTCTTATTGTCTTTGCACATTTGGTTAACATTGAGTATATTAATATTGAATTTGACATATCGCCCCTTTGATTTAATTGACAAAAGGTTTCTATTCTGTTTGTTCAGTGTTTATTAGTTTGTCAGTTTGCACTTGAATGATTTTTGTGGCAAAAGCAAATATTGCACAACATGATCTTGGCCTCAAAAAGTAAAATCACCGAGTTGAAATTTTGGGCAAAAGACTATCTGCTTTCAAAATCATCACTTTTCTGCACACCCTCATTAAAATAAATGTAATTCTAATTAAAAATATGTGTGCTTACTCTTAGTAAAGTGAACTTAATGATGGCTGTAAAAGGATTCAGACTAGAGAACAAGTGTTAGAAGTAACTGCCTACACAGGAGCACAGGAGAACGTATTTTCCAAAACAGTTTTTAGCATAGTTAACTGCACAGATGGACTTTCATACTATTTTCCAGAGACCTGCTTTTATCCCCAGTGAGCACCAGCTAAATGCCCTGAATGCCTGAATCTATCTGCAGCCCCACTTACTTAAACAGTTTGACAGGGGGCTGACAAAGACCGTGATAGAGAGAAAGACAGACAGAGAGAGGTTGTGGTATTTGTTCTTTGTGTGATAAATATAGCAGGTGAGTGGGTGGAATGAAAACAACCTAACACTCTAGCAGGATAAGAGAGGAAACACAGAAGATAGATATAATGATACCAGGAGAGAGACAAAGTGACGTAGCGATAATAATACTGAGGAAATGAGAAAGAAACGTAATGACGCTTAGGGAAAGATGAGATGATGCTAATACAAAGATAATTGTGGTGAACGAGTGATGTACAGAGAGCAGATTGGATGAAGGGATGAGAGAGCAGGATAGAGGCAGAAAGAGGAAAAAGGATGGGGGTAATGATGACAGAGCTGGGGGAAGAGATAGAGGAATTGAGCTGCAGGGAGGAAGACCACGAGGTAGACAGAGATGCATGGAGAGAGGTACAGGCATGGTGATAACACCGGTGTAATAAAGAGAGCAAGAATGGACAGAAGGTTTAAGAGAGGAAGATATAGAAAGAGGAGATGGAGAGAGATGGAGGGTTGCAGAGAGACAAACATAATGTGGGAGAGACACAATGATTCTGACACAGAGATAATGAAAAAGAGGGAGGGGGTGGTACATGAGAAGAGTGAGGGGGAAGAGGCAACGAGGGAAAGGAAAAGAGGATACCAGGAAAACAGACAACAGATTCCTCTCCTCTCCTCTCTACTTTTTCATAGCTGGTATTGAATCACTGCAGTCAATAGTTCTACACAGCGTAACTTAGAAAGATGCATTTGATTTGTGGCCCAGCACGCTGTGGAAAGAAGAGGCCAGCATTTGATTTATGAGCCAGGGACCTTGTGGTCAAGTTCACTACAGCTCTCCACCTCTCTGCTGCTTCTCAGCACCTAAAATTTAACAGTCTGTCAGATTGCTATGTAGATTTTTTCATTGCACAGTCAAACCATTATCAAACAAAGCAGATTTTGTTTGGGTATGGAGGGCGGATGTGATTAAGAAATAATTCATTTTCCGCATTGCAAAAAACTATTGTACAAGTGGAAAAGCATCAAGTTGCTGTGGCTTTCCTGCTGACATTTGTCATGCAGTTCCTGTGAATGCCTGTTACAAATAAGAAAAGCATCAAGCATTCTTTTTTTTTCACCGGTGGTATCTCACAGCAGTATTGCTGTGCAGGCTTTCTTGCATAATAATTAAAAGCCTCACAAATACCATGTAAAATCCTCAAATCTGTGGGATCTAAAGCAAACAAAATGTACATCTAAGACTTAGCCCTGTGTAGAAACAGACTGGCAGTGTGCATATTAGCATTTGCATTCACGTCAGCACCTGATTACACAGTGTGCAAACGGCACCACATTTTTATCCGCCTGTGTCTGAAGTGGTTATTTCACTCGCTACTTATAGACACACACAGAAATCGTCACACACACACACACACACACACACACACACACACACACACACACACACACACACACACACACACAGATCTATCTCTTTTTTTTATTCTGTCATACTTAGCGAATAGCAAACTCAGGGTCTATATCTACTAGCTTTTTGCTTCACAACAGCAGTTCAGCTTACCATTCTAATGATGCTTAAAGTTATGCATTACTAGAAATGTAGACGATTTAAGTGAAGAGTGGGTGCTGATTAGCCTGTGTCTGTCAGCTAGGTCTCACCTCAGCTAGTTGAAGTCAATGAAGTCAATTTTCATTGGATATATAAGGTCGGTGACTTCTGGTGCATGTTGATTGATTGATTGATCATTTATTTCAAGCATATGTATAGATATATATAAGACAGAGCATAATTTAATGCAAAAATTTGATACATAAAATGGCTTGCTGTGCAGTTAATGTACTAACACACTGTGAGCCACGTTTTTACTCTAATTTTGATGAATGAAATTCTAGTACTTGTTTGTATACTATGAAAGTATCACAGTATTTGATAGGAATCAGTGTCTCTGCTTTCTACGAACAAACATGAAACTGTTTAGTGCTAAACTTCCCTCTCCAGCAAAACCAGAATGGTGATTGGCCACAATACTAATCCAGATGTGAGTCCAGAAGCAGTGATGTTAGAGTTGGTGTGTCAAGCTTTTATGTAAAGTCCATGGTACTAGAACTAGAAGAATATACCATCTTTTCAATCTATTATTATGTTATTAGAGCACATTTGCACATTGAAATCGATGTGTATAACCTTTTTGTTTTATATTATTGGCAAGTTCTGATAACCAAAAGCTCATTTTATGCTACTTTTAAATTTAAAAAAAGTTGTTGGAATTACAGTGTTTGTTAGAAAGCAGGCCACAGTTGTTTGCTCACTGATGGGCCACAAGAAGTTGCTTCTGAAAAAACAAATTACGGGATTTTACTTCCCTGATATAAATAGGTAGCATAGCTAAGAACACACTACTAACAGTAGAAATCAGTCAGTTTCCCTCTTCAGTTAGGAAACTGAAGAGGGAGTCCTCAACTCTGCATTATCTAAGAGGATAAACAAAGTGCTTTTTACTGAAATGCCCCAAGTATGATGCTTACAATATGGTATCCGGGTTGATGTGCATATCCGCTGAATTCTTCTTATCCCATCTGCTCAAGAGGGGGCTCTGGCAGCAGAAAAGATGGCAGACAGAAAGAGAGAGACAACTGAAGACAGAATAAGGTACAGACACAGATACGGCTGAGGGGGAGAGGTGAACTGGGTTGGAAACACAGTGAAGAACAATCTGAAATTAATCTGGACACTCCAGATGGTTTGAAGTTAGTGAGCGCACATGTATGTGTGCTTCTCAGTTCCTGCCAGCTTGTCCATTTGGGCTTGTGTGTAGGTATTTACTTATTTGTGTGTTTTCTGTTTCTTCAGAGATACAACAACATCTGGTATGTACTCAATGAGCAGGTTCTGATATTAGCCTCATGGAAAAAGACAAAAATACACAAGAACAGCCTCACAAACATTTTGCTAACATTTGGTTGACTGGATTATGACCCAGTGAACAGGGAATGGAGTGTGTGCATGTCTGTGTTTGTGTGAAAGACTGCATTCTTAGTAATGTGCAGTTAAATACATGGCCATTGCTCTCTGACAGTTACTACTGGCTTTCATGTGTGTCACACAGACACACACTCAGCACCACACATCTCCATGTGCCTTGTATATTCTTCAAGAGTAAACAAGGACTGGATTAGGAGTTCTGTACCATAAGTTGTGTGCTGTTTTATTTCCGCGAACAACACATGCCTCAAGTATGTGTTTTTCTGTTAAATGTATTCCAGCTAGCATTCCTCACTTAGCTTATTTCATGTTTGATTTACTTTCCTGGTGACTCTAAGTAGCATCAACTACTTCTGTTAAGTGATCCTAGATTTTTACATTTTGAAAACAGCTTTAATTATAATAGCTATATTTTTCTTATATTGAATTATAGAATTATATTGAATTAGCTTGGTAGCTATTTTAATTCTTTAGTATATATATCTGTGCAAATAATGTTCATGTGTACATGTATATATTTAAGTTTGAAACACCTATTGTAACATAGAAATTGCAAACTTTGGATTGCATGAATTATATTGTATAAAGATTTTTTCTATAACTCTAACTGGAGGACTGTGTGTGTTCATGTGTCTGTGCTAAAGTTAAGTCATGACTAATTGAATCATCTTAATTTTGGCTTTTTTGTGATTATAAACCCTTTCCTCAACGGGTTGATGATTTAGGTTTCCACTGATCAATGTCACATCATTTTGTTCCTTAACAAATTACACAGTGTGAGAAGTGTCTATATAGGTTTATATAGGGTTAAAATATATGTTCTACATTTATTCGTATCCATCTACAGGGAGTGCAGAATTATTAGGCAAATGAGTATTTTGTCCACATCATCCTCTTCATGCATGTTGTCTTACTCCAAGCTGTATAGGCCCGAAAGCCTACTACCAATTAAGCATATTAGGTGATGTGCATCTCTGTAATGAGAAGGGGTGTGGTCTAATGACATCAACACCCTATATCAGGTGTGCATAATTATTAGGCAACGTCCTTTCCTTTGGCAAAATGGGTCAAAAGAAGGACTTGACAGGCTCAGAAAAGTCAAAAATAGTGAGATATCTTGCAGAGGGATGCAGCAGTCTCAAAATTGCAAAGCTTCTGAAGCGTGATCATCGAACAATCAAGCGTTTCATTCAAAATAGTCAACACGGTCGCAAGAAGCGTGTGGAAAAACCAAGGCGCCAAATAACTGCCCATGAACTGAGAAAAGTCAAGCGTGCAGCTGCCAAGATGCCACTTGCCACCAGTTTGGCCATATTTCAGAGCTGCAACATCACTGGAGTGCCCAAAAGCACAAGGTGTGCAATACTCAGAGACATGGCCAAGGTAAGAAAGGCTGAAAGACGAGCACCACTGAACAAGACACACAAGCTGAAACGTCAAGACTGGGCCAAGAAATATCTCAAGACTGGTTTTTCTAAGGTTTTATGGACTGATGAAATGAGAGTGAGTCTTGATGGGCCAGATGGATGGGCCCGTGGCTGGATTGGTAAAGGGCAGAGAGCTCCAGTCCGACTCAGACGCCAGCAAGGTGGAGGTGGAGTACTGGTTTGGGCTGGTATCATCAAAGATGAGCTTGTGGGGCCTTTTCGGGTTGAGGATGGAGTCAAGCTCAACTCCCAGTCCTACTGCCAGTTTCTGGAAGACACCTTCTTCAAGCAGTGGTACAGGAAGAAGTCTGCATCCTTCAAGAAAAACATGATTTCCATGCAGGACAATGCTCCATCACACGCATCCAAGTACTCCACAGCGTGGCTGGCAAGAAAGGGTATAAAAGAAGAAAAACTAATGACATGGCCACCTTGTTCACCTGATCTGAACCCCATTGAGAACCTGTGGTCCATCATCAAATGTGAGATTTACAAGGAGGGAAAACAGTACACCTCTCTGAACAGTGTCTGGGAGGCTGTGGTTGCTGCTGCACGCAATGTTGATGGTGAACAGATCAAAACACTGACAGAATCCATGGATGGCAGGCTTTTGAGTGTCCTTGCAAAGAAAGGTGGCTATATTGGTCGCTGATTTGTTTTTGTTTTGTTTTTGAATGTCAGAAATGTATATTTGTGAATGTGGAGATGTTATATTGGTTTCACTGGTAAAAATAAATAATTGAAATGGGTATATATTTGTTTTTTGTTAAGTTGCCTAATAATTATGCACAGTAATAGTCACCTGCACACACAGATATCCCCCTAAAATAGCTAAAACTAAAAACAAACTAAAAACTACTTCCAAAAACATTCAGCTTTGATGTTAATGAGTTTTTTGGGTCATTGAGAACATGGTTGTTGTTCAATAATAAAATTATTCCTCAAAAATACAACTTGCCTAATAATTCTGCACTCCCTGTATTTAGTGATGGGATGGATGGAAGTCTAAGGGTTCTACAAGGTCTTACATTTGCTTTGAATGGCATATGCTACTGTGTCGAGGGAGGCTGTGAGACATGTCCTGCATTATATTTGAGTTGTGTGTGAGGACATGGGCTTGTTAACACTGGGCTTTGCATACTGCACATATTTAAGCTCTGCTCGATTTTTGCTTCAGATATACTATCCATTACAATATTTCTAAAGGGTGTGGGGCACAATGTATAAAAGAATGTACGTTTAACTTTGGTCATGGGAGTTTGAATTGTTTTCAAAGTCCCTCTTCATCATACTGTTCTAATCTCTGTGTAAAACTAAATCTGAAGAATGCATGGAACCTGATCGTATCCTTAAAATATATTTATTGTATAATGTATACTTTAATGCAGGATGTACATTTTCTTACATGTCTTATCTCTTTCTCTTCTAGCTGAGTCTTGTGGTGGTGTAGTCCAAGGTCTGAATGGCACCATAGAGTCACCTGGTTTCCCCCATGGTTATCCCAACTACGCCAACTGTACATGGCTGATAATAACAGGGGAGAGGAACCGAATCCAGCTAACCTTCGTCACTCTGGCGCTGGAGGAAGACTTTGATATTGTATCGGTTTATGATGGACAGCCCTCACCTGGCAACTTAAAAATGAGGTTAGCACTCATTCTTTCATTTTCTGTCTGATGTGGTTTCCTGTTCCTCTTTTTTCTCAGTGTCTTCCCTCTTTCCAACCTAATCTCCCTCCCTCCACATCCTGATTTATCAGCAATGTCCATATATCTACTTGGTACTTGGACCGTTGTATATTTTGTTGGCCATCTTTTCTTCAAAATTTAGAAGAAGACTTAGCTCTAATCTGTCTGTCAATTTTAAGACAGGTAAAATAACAAGAAAATAAACCAAGCAGACATTTTTAATATTACAGTTGTTGGGAACACCGATTACTGTCTACCTAAAGGAGCACAGCGCCGAGGGGTATAAGATATTTTAGTTTCTGAATATTAGATTACTATATTCATAACTTTTGCACTGTCCACTTCCTGCTGTGACAAAACAAATTTCCCACGTGTGGGACTAATAAAGGTTATCTTATCTTATCTTATCTTATCTTAGTGTATAGGAAACAAAGATATGGTGTATAAACAACTCATCACCTAAGATTTCAGGTTACTAATGACTACTGTCTTTTGAAAGTGAGTTCAAAAACTTGCAGGAGTGAGCTTCATTGATTAAATTTGGCTTATTGCCCAATTCAGCATAATCTGAATAAAGTGCAGCTGCTCCATAGAAGTCCACCTTATACTTACCTCCACCTTATACTTATGCCTTTATGATACGTGCTGGAACTCCTCCAGCATCTCAAAATAGTTACAAGAGGGCAAAGTCACAGAAGCAAGTTTGGCGAATAGGGCAGGTGTTTAGTGAAATGTGTGTAGGTGTAAGAAAGTGCAGTAGTACATCTAGTTTAGATGCCTCAGGTATTCAGACGTGGAGATCCCCAATGCAACTCCTCTGGTGGTTAAGGACTCTTAGCCAGTACATGTGGTTGTGAGTTAATAACTAGAAATTGCTGAGCTCATCTGGACTTTGTTCCACTCTAGAGTCTCTCTTGGTAAGAGGTGGTGAACAGGTTTTCTCCAGTTGATAAGAGTGCTGTTCTCCTGTGATATCAGGTCAAGGAATGAGTCCTAACTATAATATCTGTTGATAATTTTTATGGTCACAATTTTTCAGTTAAGGGCTAAAGGGGTGTTAGGTCATGTGGCCTCAGGATCTTGTATCTGCCTTTTTTAGATAATGTGGTCTTGTTGGCTTCATCAAGCAACGACTGCCAGCTCCCACTTGTTCCAAAGATCCAAAACCTAATTGTAGCTTAAAGACATGCAGGCAGATGGAACAGTGAAACAGTGGCCTGAATATAGCATCCTCTTTCTTCACAACTTCACTGCAAAATTTGAAGTGCTGTTATTTTGGCTAACTTGAATGTAGCATGCAAACTGAGAAAGTCTCACTAGGTTTAACAGCACTATATAGTGGTTAACTAAAAGTGTTCCCTGTGGATCAACAAAAATGTGCAGGAATATATATAAGCCACTGATGAATTGGCAGCATCCCTATTTAGTGAGTGGAAAGAATGTAATATTATTGCAAAAAGGGCAGAGAGAACATCATCGACAGAGCTGGCAAACTGTAGGAAGCTTATTCATAGTGCTCTGCTTGTGTGTAGGAGGGATGAGCTGGGAATGCACCAAGTAGTGTTTAAGGCTGGTGGAGCAGTTATGGATAACATCGGGTTTTTCCTTGAATACATCACATTGCTGTATTATGAGTCAGTGTTTGAATAGAATACTTTTTTTCTTTTAGTGGATGGATAAGCAAGGAATAGACTGTACAGCGTGATTGGGTTGTGTGGAGGTTTACTGTAAATGCAGCCTCATTTTTGTGCTCAGCATACTACCATAAGGATCCTTGGTGTGCTGTTATGCTGAAAATGACCATGGGCAAAGAAAAGAGAATAATTTAAGAAAAGAATCCAAGTTTTTATAGGCTCAAAGTAAGATTTTGTGTCAGTAGTGTCAGCCTCTTTATCTGTTCTGCGTTTATCATTTGTGTATGCCACGTGCTAGTTGTAGTTGCCTGTACTTAGTGTATGATTATTTCAGTGGATCTTTTGCAGCGTTGGTGTATGCGACCTCATTATTCTACCTGTTGCTTGTTTTTTACATCCACACCAACCAGACGTGACTAAGAGGGATTTGTTTGGGCTTTTGTTATGCTTGGCCTCATTGAACTGTGGTACGATTATCTCATGAGATAGACTAGCTCAAGAGACTACTTCACAGCATAGCCGTATTAGAGCCTTTACTCTGTTAATTTACAAAATCTCTTTTAAAAGATAGGTCTGATTTAAGAGTGAAATGAGCTTGAGCATGTTGAAATGAGCACAATGATTAAACATATGAAATGTCTAAAGAAACTAAAAGTATATTAAACGCTGCAGCTGCAAAGCCGACTAGTTAAGATTTACTTTACTTACATAAAGTGTTCTGTATGTATCCATTCATCCATCCATCCATCTTCTGCCACTTATCCAGATTTAGGTTGTTAAACCTCCCTCTCCCTGGCCACCTCCTCCAAGCCAAGCCACCTGAGAGATATAATCTCTCCAGTCTGCCCCCAGGCCTTAAACACCTTTTTCCAGGCATCCTAGCCAGATGCCTGAAACACCTCAACTGGCTCCTTTCAATATGGAGCAGTAGGACCTCTACTCTGAGCTCTTCACCGTATCGCTAAGAGAATGCTAGTTTGCCTCTTATCTGTGATCTCATTCTTTCATCACTACCCAGAGCTTGTAGCCGTAGGTGAGGGTGTGAACGCAGCTCAACTGGTAAATCGACAGCTTTGCTTTCAGCTTCCGTTGATGTCATTGTGCATGTCTTCAGACAAGAAATACAAATCTTAGTTTTGGTTATCACCTTTGATTATCACCTTTTTTGCATGCTCCAAAATTCAAGATCTGACATCTTCATGCTTATGGGACTCAACAGAAGACAGCATATATCCATTTGTTGCACCTTAGAACTACACCTTTATTAACAGAATTAAAACACTGTGCTGCTGATAACTGCTTTGGCAGGTGAGCTGACCCGTTGTGGCAGCTGCCACATTTTGCCAGCCTGGTCGCTCTGTCAGGGATGATAATTAGCCCTGGAGTTATTTGGGTCCCACATTCTCTGACCACTACCCAAACATGCCAATAGTATTTCCTTTTTGAACCTTCAACACAAAACATCAGTGCAAGGGTGATATATTGGGTTTTCCTAGAGCTTCTGAACTTAAGTGCAGTGAGTTGCAGCAGGGAGTCCATTCCCAGTGTCATTTAGATCAAGTGACTAAGCTGGGAGATGAAGGGTCACTTTTTTCTCTTTCAGTTCTTCTGTTGATGTTAGCACTTCTCTACTCCTCTGAATAGTGCAGACATTTCTGGGGACAAGCAGCATATTGCTGAATTTAGACCACTGGCCAGCAGTCTTTTGTGCCCTAGGGCTCTCCCTGGTGTGTGTCAGTACAGGCAAAGCTTCAGCCCTGCTTGTAAGGCTTCCTTTGGCTCCAGCTGGGTGTTAGCAGCTACTGAATTCACCCACTATCCTATTTTTTGCTTATAAAAGAGAGTAAGTTATGTTTTTACATGAAATATTTAAGCCTGCACATACAAGAGCTGATTTAAATTATCCGGCTGTTCTCTGAGTTCCACAAGGCCAGTGTTGTGTCCACACATACTATTGCATTTGTTCTGTAGATGCATTTACCAGAAGCGCTAGAGGGCGCTAGTGAGTATGTTGTTCTGGTTGTGGTTTTGGAGAAGAAAAAAAGAAAAATAAAGAAAAGGAGTCAACTCCGGTAATCCTCTGTTCCTACCTGCGTGTGTGTGTAATACTTGCTGAACTAACACCACACAACAAGTGGCGACGAGAGTAGTGGTGATTAAGTTATGGCTCTGCTCTCTTTGCAACCCCCGGCTGTGTTCCTGGATTGCCCGGGCGAACCGAAAATTCCATTTGCTGCGTGGAAAAAGTTGTTCGATAACTACTTGCTGGCGATCGGGGGTAATGACTTTGCTACGGAGAGGAAGAGGGCCCTGCTCATTCACTGCTTGGGAACGGAGGGACAACGAATCTACAGCGCCTTACCACTCGCTACGGATGATTACGAGGGATCCGTAAAGGCTTTGGAAACGTACTTTCATCCTAAAGTCAATGTTGTCGCCGAGAGATACCGTTTCAGGCAACGAGCCCAAGCTGTCGGTGAGTCTACAGATCACTACGTTGCAGCACTGCGTGAGCTCGTGAAACAATGTAAGTTCGGGGCTATGGAGAATGAAATGTTGCGGGATCAACTTGTAGAGAAGACAAATAATGCTCGTATACGTGAAAGACTGCTAATGGAGGAGGATTTGACGCTCGATCGAGCTTTGGAAATTGCTAGGCGTACAGAGGCTGCAATAGCTGATGCAAAGGCCATTGCTGTCGGTGAAACAAAGCCTGTTGCCGCTGTTCAAGTACAAAAGAAGATGCGCAAGCCAAAATACAAAGCAGCTAAAAAAACGGATACAGCTCCGACGTGCTACCGTTGTGGTTCAGCTGATCACAAAGCCAATGATAAATCCTGCCCCGCAAAAGACTGCAAATGTAATACGTGTGGGAAAATCGGACATTTTTCGAGAGTGTGTAAATCTTCTCATAAGCTTGTTAATGAAGTGACTGTTCCTGAAATGTGTGTTTTAACTGTTGACAATTGTGTCAGTGGTGATCCGGCTAAATTGATGTGCACTGTTGCAGTCACTGTACCAAATACTGCACAGGCATGCACTGTTAAGCTACTAGTAGACACAGGGTCTGGTGTTTCCATACTGCCTGAACATGTTTACAGCACAAATTTTGGCTCAGTTAAGTTAAGTAATCCAGCTGTTCAGCTTATTACATATTCAAAAGAGAAACTGGATGTATTAGGGTGTCTTAGAGCTGACATTACTTACAATGGCAAGAGTGCCTCCACAGATCTCTACATTGTGAGAACAGGAACACCCATACTGGGAATGGACTTGGTGACTGCCCTCCAGCTACACATAAAAGGGGGACAATTAGTTCTTGACAGTCCCAAGGTCTGTGCTGCACTCCAGCAAACCTCGGCTCTGCCCACTCAATGTAAACAGGAATGTGAGTCTCCAGTTGCATTCGGATGTGCAAAGGACTTTGTACATAAAGTGAAGGTGCGACCTGAAGTGAAGCCAATACAGCAGAAACTTCGACGCTTACCCCTGTCAGTCCGTGATGCTGTTTCCGCAGAACTCAAGAACCTTGAGGAACATGGCATCATAGAGAAAATTGATGCATCTGAATGGGTCTCCCCGATTGTAGTCACTAGAAGGAAGACTGGTGGCATACGCATGTGCGTTGATTTGAGAGAACCTAACAAAGCGGTGGTCGCTGACAGTCATCCCTTGCCACTGATAGAGGACATACTGTCTGAGCTGCGTGGGGCTGTCATGTTCTCCACCCTGGATCTTAAATCCGCCTACCATCAGCTGAAACTACATGAAGAGAGTAGAGGGCTCACTGCTTTCATTACACATGAAGGACTGTACCAGTACTGCAGAGTTCCCTATGGGTTGAGTTCAGCACCTGCAGCCTTCCAAAAGATGATGACACAAATCCTACGCGGCCAGAAAGGGGTGCAATGCTACCTTGATGATGTCATCATATACGGAACGTCAGAAGCTGAACATGAGGCCAACTTGCGTGCTGTGTTACACAGAATCAACAATGCAGGACTGAAACTCAATGTTGACAAATGTCAACTCCGTCAAACTACTCTGAGCTTTTTGGGTCAAAAGATCGGTCCAGAAGGTCTGCTGCCAGATGACTCTCATGTCACTGCCATCCTGCATGCTCCGCCCCCTACTGATCCTGCAACCCTGCGCTCATTTCTTGGCTTGAGTGCATGGTACAGCAAGTTTGTGCCAAATTACGCGACTGTTGTTGAACCTATGAGAGCTCTTCTGCGTAAGGACTGTTCATTCCACTGGAACGAAGCAGCTCAAGCAGCGTTTGATCAAGTCAAGCGGTTAATCGTGCACAGCCCTGCCCTGGTGATGTTCGACCCCAGTAAGCCAACCATAGTCTCAACAGATGCCTCAGACTACGGTGTAGGTGCTGTTTTGACTCAACTTGACGGTAATGATGCAGAACATACTGTTGCATTTGCATCTCGCAGCTTGTCTGATGCAGAGAGGAAATACTCAATCGTTGAGAAGGAAGCTCTAGCTTGCGTCTGGGCTGCTGAAAAATGGCGCACATGGCTCTGGGGCAGAAAATTCCTCCTACGAACAGATCACCAAGCACTGACAACACTGCTGACTACTAAGGGCAATAACAGAGCTGGTCTACGCATAGCCAGATGGTCAGCTCGCCTGTTGGAGTTTGATTATGAAGTGGAATATAGAACTGGGTCACTGAACCATGTTGCTGATTGTCTTTCTAGGCTTCCACTTTCCGAGACAGACATGGCATGTGCAGAGGATGTGGAGTCAGTTGCAGCCATCCTCACTGATCTGAGTGCTGTGTCTGAGGATGACTTCCAGTCAGGGTGCAAAGACTGTCCAGTGTTCACAAAGCTCCGTGTGCAGATACAGAAAGGCTGGCCTGCTAGGAAGACGTCACTGGATCCTGACTTACAGCCGTACTTCCCAATCCGCCATGAACTCGCGGTCTTGAACGAGTGCATCATCAGAGGTACACATCGATTGCTAGTGCCTGAGTCGTTGCAGAAAAAACTCACTGATATAGCTCATGAAACTCACCAAGGCATCGTCCGTACCAAACAACGCCTGAGGGAAATGTACTGGTGGCCCAAAATGGATTGTCATATAGAGACACTGATAAAGAACTGTGCAACGTGCAGACAGAATGACAAGTCCGCTGTCACCCATGATGCTCCACTCCAACCCATTCCTTTACCAGCTGCTGCTTGGGAAAAGGTGTCTGTGGACATCATAGGCCCTTTTGAAATAGCCCCTTCTGACTGTAGATTTGCCATCACATTGGTAGACTACTTTAGCAAGTGGCCTGAAGTAGCTTTTGCTCCCCGAGCTGATGCAGCTACTATCATTCAATTCCTTTCTGTAGTTTTCTCTCGTGAAGGGAATCCAAAGACACTGATAAGTGACAATGGCTCTCAATTTCTCTCTGCTGAGTTCACTGACTTCCTGAAAAGCAGGGGAATCCAACACCTGAGATCCTCAGTGTATTACCCAAGAGCTAATGGGGAAGTTGAGAGATTCAGTAGATGCATTAAAGACTGCCTACAGACTGCCTCGATTCAAGGACAACCCTGGAAATCGTTCCTGAGAACTTACCTGATGGACTACAGAGCAACCCCTCATTCAACAACTGGAGTTTCCCCTTCAGAACTGCTCCATGGACGACGAATGAGAACAAAGTTACAGGTAATGGATATGCCTGTTCCTCAGACAGAGAGGCATACCATGTGCGAAAGAGTTAAGAATAAGCAAATGAAAATGAAAGAATACACTGATGCTCGCAGACACGCCAAACCATCCAACTTTCAGCCTGGTGACAAGGTACGGGTTAGGAAGCCGTGGAAGGTAAAGAAAGGCGAGTTAAAGTTTTCCAAACCAAGGACTGTCATGACAAGGAAAGGACCAAACACTTATTTGCTGGATGATGGACGGACCTGGAACGCCTCACACTCATCGGCTCTGTCAGAGCTGAACGCAGGTACTGATTCTGACACAACAATGGACTGTCATAAACCAGGAACTGATCTAGCATCTAACTCTGAGTCTGATAGTAGGCTTAGGCCCACCAGGATGAGGAACCCACCTTGCTGGACCCAAGACTTTGTCATGGGAAAGTGAATGTTACTGAGTAATGTGAAATATGTTAAAAGTGTATTAGGTGACATACATCAGAATGATGAAGTCAGGTTCACATAAGAAGTCCTTGTTCAAAGGGGGAGATGTTGTGTCCACACATACTATTGCATTTGTTCTGTAGATGCATTTACCAGAAGCGCTAGAGGGCGCTAGTGAGTATGTTGTTCTGGTTGTGGTTTTGGAGAAGAAAAAAAGAAAAATAAAGAAAAGGAGTCAACTCCGGTAATCCTCTGTTCCTACCTGCGTGTGTGTGTAATACTTGCTGAACTAACACCACACAACAGCCAGTCATCGGCCAGTTGACCTAAAACCCTCTCCTCTTCTCAGCTAGTGCTGATATGAACCCATCAGGCTGCCTACATGGACAGTGGGATGCAGCCAAGTGGAGCTGACTGCCCTCTCTTTGTTCAGAAAGAAGAACACAGAAGACACAGGATATATCTTTCTCTAGCAGCCACCCCTCCAACTGCCCTTGGATCATGCGTACGGGGAATTCTTCAATCTCATATATAGAATCAGGGCTGACCTGGCATCTGTGACCTCTTCTTACCAACCCCAGTTGTGCGTCAGCAACGGTAGAGAAGGGGTAGATAGATGTATAGATTTATTTTTACTTTATTTTATATAGAAATTTCAAATGTTAACAAAATGCTGCAGCTACAATACGAAAGAAGAAGTTGAGAAGAAAATTCTTGAGTACTGTAGGTATTAGTTTTGACTAGTTTTGAGTATTTTTAAGTCCTTTTATCACTGTCAGTCCTGTCCCACTGGTGAATCCTGTCCCACTGGTATTCATTTCAGCTATGTGAATTCTAGCTTACTGTTCCTAATGTGAGATAGTAAGGAAAGTAAAACTTTTTTTGAAAGACTTACTTATAAGTTAGTATCAGGTAAAGGTAGTTGGTGGGGGGGTTTTTTGTGTGGTAGTGCTGTGTTTCTGGTGAGTTGGGATAATATTTATATTACTGATTATAAAAGAATTGGTATGATAAGTTGCCACTATTTCTGTGTAGTTGCTGGTAGATTTTTCTCTGCCTCACTTGGGGGCTAAGAATAACAGTGTTATTTTAACACATAACTGTGTTATGCTATTAAATTAACATTCTCTATTAACGTCATAGACGGGCAGGAATGATAACATTTGCTACCTAGCTGCAGCATTAACATCACTGCTTTATTATTAGCCATAGCCACTAGCTGTTATCTTAATGATAACAAGCAGCTTATGTGGTTATCAGGTAATTGCTAATGTTAATGTGTGCACCATCCAGGCTAATATTTATGATAGCCGTTTCTCTGTTGTTGAAATGGGAGCTCTACTGACCTCCTGAAAATTTGGTGTAGTGAATTTCAACTACCTCAGCTACTTGTGACAGGAGGAGCTGTGTGCTTGTAGGTTTGCATTGCTGGTATCAATACTGCTGCATGATGCTGTGGGATGAATATCTATTAAATATTTATTTTTAGTATAAAATGGTATCCGTCTTTTTTTTGACAACCCTACTAGAATCAGTGAGTGTGTAACCTGTTATTATTTCAAGAACAAGTAAGTATTAGAACAGGGTTTTTTCTTTGGACAGATATGAGAAAATAGAAATCTTTAATACGAATGAGAAGTGTTGTGTTTGGAGAAGGGAAAACACTGCATACCTGTATCACAACTAGGGATGGATACCGGTATCCGGTGCCTTGATGGCACCGGTTCTGACATAAACGGTAGTAACCAGACCGAAAAGCAGCGCACATTTCGGTGCTTTATTTCGGTGCTTTTTTTTCCTGAGCTGTGATACACTTTAGATTCTAGCCAATCATTTTACGTTTCCCAGGATAGTAGGCGGGGCCAGGTACGTACGTTCTTTTAGAGCAGAGCTACAGATTAAAAATGCCCAAGGCGAAGCGGTCAAAGTCTGGCTGTACTTCACAGCAAAATATGCAAACTCAGCAGCCTGCAACAAGTGCTTTAAGCTGATACTGTGATACTGTCAAAGGAAGTAACACCTCAAATCCGATGAAACACCTGGCGACGCATAGCGTCTTTTTTTTTAAAGTCGAGAAATGCGCCGTATTTGATAGCTTGCTGTGAGACCTCACACCAAGCACATCTACTGGGGGTGGGTTGCCTGTTATCGGACCCGGAGCAACATCCCCCAAAAACACGAAGAGGAGAGTCCTGGCCCCTAGCCCTGCCAGTGTATCAGAAATGATGACGGATGATGATGGCAGCAGCAGCCGTTCTTCTCTGCGTGAGTAGCTTAATGTTGTTCGTGTGTAATTTACGTTGAGTAGGCTAACCACGTTATTACATTAATGCATGTAAGGTGAACTAGCAAACATCATCATAGCTACATGCTGCTGTCTTCTTGTTTGATGGCAGATACTCCCTTCACCCTGGCCAAAAAGACTAAAATGACCAAAGAAAAAGTGGAAAACAGTTAAACATGAGAGGTTTTTGGACAAAGTTTGTGTTTTTTTCTATTGTTTAAGCACTGCTTCCAGCCAAGAGTGATGCCATAAATCCCCTATAGCTGCAGAAAAGGCTAACATTGTTATCTTTTTACAAAAAACCAGCTGAACATGAGAGGTTTTTGGACCAGTTTTGTGTTCTCCATTCTTTAAGCACCGGTACCGGTTTGGCACCGGTTTCGGATAAAACCTAAACGATACCCATCCCTAATCACAACTTTATCTCCTCTGTCACGATCACGATAAAAGATTTACAAATCATCCTCCTTCTGACTGCACTTTGATCAGTCTCCCTGTTATTAATGATAAAAAAGAACTAAATACATTTTACACATGATTCATTAGATAACTGAAGTCCTGTGCACATTATAATTGTGTAAAAACCCATTTTACTCTTTGCTCTCATTCTATTAGAAAGATGTTGATTCATATGTTACCCTGCTCTTTGCATCATAACATATTTTTTATATGTCCTCCAAGTTAACATCATCATTAAACCTGAATTCATAAGTTAGATATGGAAAGAAAGTTGAAATGCTGCTCTAGGTACATTTGCAGCCATGATCTAATTCAAGAGCCATGTGCACATGTGGTCTCTGTGCAGGCTGGAAGACCAGTTCTGTGCTGAATGAATTAGATAGCTTCCCTAGCTGTTGACACTTACACCGCTTCAGCACACTTGGCTTTGAACAGAGACAAGTGTGGCTCTTTAAAACGCATCAAAACAATAGAGGCGACTCGAGCCATATGTGCTACATGTTTAATGTGTGACACGCAATTGCAGGCTGACTCTGACTGTACACTTTTGCTACTTTTATTTGCTACATTTAGACAGCTTCCAGCTCTCCAGATAGCTCATTATCAAAGAAAGCACAGGAAGAAGCTGTGTGGATTTGCTTTGACCACTGCAAAAATTGTCATCACAACGACACTATACAACTGCTGCCAACAGTTATCTATACTAACTATCACATCAGCCACAAGTAATGTACAACTACAACAAAACCCAAGAGCGTACTAAAGAATTAACAGTGTCCTGATTTTGCCTGGATAAACGGAAGTAATTACTGATGCCCAAGGTTAGCTGGAGGTCATCTTAGTATGAACAGACTGACAGACAGAGTGCAATGCACTGGCAAAAACCTTCAAAGCACCTAAAATGAACATAGTGTTAATGCAGACCTGTTATACTGATTTGTATCTGTTAAATAAATTATATATTTGCGCTGTTTTAGTCAAATTGGATGTTAAGATTCTTATCCACAATGCAATATGATGAAAAAGGAGCACCTGGAGAGTCTAATAAGACTTTGGGATATAAAGGACAAGGACCACTTCCTGGTCAAGATGGGGAGGAGAAATAATTAAGAGTGGCAAATGCAAGCATCTTAGCATTATACAACGATAAAAGTTAGGAAAAATGTGAATATATCTCCAACTGTGTCTCCTGTAGTCTCATTAAACCCTGAAGTGGTACTCATTCTGTCTTAAGAACCAGAGTTTTTGGCTATTGTGTATTTGTTTATGCCATTGATTTACATGAACTCAAATATATACACATATACACACACACACACATATTCAACTACCAGTGTTGAATAATACGTGTTTGCTTCATTGTTCACTAACCTTAACTTCCCGGTTCATTTATTTTGCTTTCAGTCATGCTCTCCCACTCTCCTTGTTTTCCATCTCCTCAGCTTTACTTTTTTATTCATCTCACTCTTTTTTTTCTACATTTCCATCTGTGCTGCTCTGTTTTTACGACTCCATCCCTCTTCTGCGCTTCATTTGTTCGTGTTTTAAATTTTTCAAAATGTTACTTGTATATCTTACTTTTTTTTTTTTATGTTTGCAGTCTGGAAATCACATGGATTTTAACATAGCTGTACAGATTAAAATTTGTAATGAAAACCAAAGGATTACTTCAAAGTAAAGAGACATTAACCAAGGGGAAATTTATGAACTGCTTCACCTGTAAAAACAAATGAAAGCAAAACAGTCGGTGGAGCATTTAGTTCTCAAAATGTGACTGATCTCGGACCTGCCATTAAAACTATAACATTGCAATAGTTTTAATGGCAGGTCCACAATAGTGCTCGTGTTGATCAGACTGAAGCCTTTTGCCTGAAAATTTAACCTGTATTAGAAATTTATGCAAAAAAACAGGATTTGTAAGAATAATTACTAAATACTTAATTCAGCAATGAACTTAATTCAATGTTATCATATGAAGTAATTTTCTGTAGTTATGTATGTGTATTATTTTTCTTTATCTGTCTGGCATAACTTACTACATCATAGCATACAATGAAATATAAACATGTATTGACTCATATTCTATTATACTAGATATGACTGGTGAAAATGAGTCAAAGATACACTCACTTTATTAGGTATGCCCTGCTAGTACCAGGTCAGACGCCCCTTTTGCCTGTAGAACTGCTTCAATTCTTCGTAACATCAACAAGGTGCTGGAAATATAGCATAACACAGTTGTTGCAGATTTGTCGGCCGCACATCCATAATGTCCGTCTTCCATTTCACCGCATTCAGAGGTGCAACAAGTGGTTTTGTTAGTTACTGCTGCCCTCCAAACAGCTTGAAGTAGGTCGTGTCCAAATTCATGGGCTGCATTCTCCTGAGGACCCGGCCTTCGCGGTCTACGTGGGCCGGGTCCTCAGAAGATCGGGTAGGCCGGAAGTAAACGGCCGTGAAATTGGACGGTCTAGCCTTCTGATTAGCGTCACCGCTGTCTCGGTGGAGTTTAATAAACTCAGCCGTCTGCTCCTTGCTGTCTAAAATATAACAGGACACTGGAGTAAACTCTCGGCCATCTCACACTTCTGTTTAATCAGTTTTCTGTTTGACGTTTAGTCAGCTGTGTAAAAACCAAGGAGGAACCCACCCTGGGGATTAATAAAGTTTTATTTTATCTAATCTAATAACTTTAATCTCAGCCAAACCGATTTACTCACGAACAAACAAAACACTGAAAAAAGCCCAACAATAACATTTTTAGGTTGTCTAAGTGACTTATATATTACGTTTGTCACGGCCGGGCAGGTTACACACAGTAATTCGGCGTGCCCGTGTGGCGTGTTGGCTAGACCCAAGCGCGGCGAAGGCTAGCGGTGGGTTTGGAGCAGGCACGCAGTTATTCTAGTAACGATCAGTGCACAAAGCGTGGCTTCGGAACGGTCGTTACCGACAGAGAGCGAGCGGAGCCGGGAAGAGAAAAAGGATTGAAGGGATAATCACTCACGGTTGCTGAATCAGGCGGAGACTGACGTCGGCAGAGTTTCGGAGCTCCTGACACGAAGAGAATGATGTCTGGCGTCTCTCTTTTAACCCCGGCCCCGTGATCAGCTGATCACAGCTGATCACCAGCTGACAACGTTTAACCTGAGCAGCGAAAGTCCGCGGTGATCTGAAAATGATGTGCCGGGAGTTGTGCCATTCTCGGCCGCATCAGTAACCCTCGAGCTCCCGGCTAGCTATCGAGCTGGTGGGTAGCAGACGTCTCCGAAAACGTCGAAGCACTTTAGCAAAGATGCGATATCTTGATAAACCGAGCAGATATTTGATGTTTACACAGCTACTTTCTCGCCTGAAAATATGTTAAAAGTTTATTTTGTGACCCAGAAAGATTAATAAGAGTAATTTTAAAACTTAGTAGCGGCCGCCATTAGCCGGAAACTGGAGCTTGGCTGGGCCGCGCTATGAATTCTGGGATATGGTGGGCCACGAAGGACACACCCGACCCATCCTTCAAATTCGGAAAAAGGAGCACGCATTTGTCGGCTGCATTCGGAGGGGTCTACGAATTTGGACAGCCTTCGGCGCGTCGCTGTGACGTAATCGGTCTACAAATGCGGCCTCAGGAGAATGCAGCCCATGAATTTGGACACGACAGTAGTCTGGCCTTTCTCCCTGACCTCTGACATCGACAAGGCATTTACACACAGAGAACTGCTGCTCACTGGATGTTTTCTCTTTTTCTGACCATTTTCTTTAAACCTGAGCAACCAGCTTGTCTGGCACCAACACCCACACCGTGTTCAAAATCACTTACACCACCTTTCTTTCTCATGCCTCAGTTTGAGCTTCAGCTGGTCTTCTTAAATCTTCCTACATGTATTGAGTTGCTACCATGTAAATGACTGAACAGATATTTGTGTTAACGAGTAGTTAGCAGGTGCAGATGATGACGCAATTGGTGAATTTTATCAAATCAGATCGGATACGTATATGAAGTGCCAACTGCTCAGAAATATAACTATGCATTGCTGTGACGCTGAACACATTCAGCTGATTGTTTCACTTGCTGTGTAAAATATTAGTCAATATAAATACAGTTTGTTGATTTCTTCAGTGATATAAAATGCAATCCGGTTGTTAAGTGTGACGTCACTAGCCGTGTCTGGGCCTAAACTCCGCTGCAGGTCCATATATCAAACGATCACTATGGCATTACTGAGAGTTGAAAAACTGTCTAAAGTTTTTCATCTTTAATAAAATGATCAGCGTTCTTCTCTACCAGGTGTAACAATTGAGTTTAACATCCAGGCATCCATGAAAACGGAATTTATGACATTTAACGGAGTTAGAAGTTAGCAGGAAGTTAGCTCGCTAGCTTCTATCTAAATACAATATAGCATGTCCTGACTGCGGGGTTTTGGAAACAAATTAAAACGTACAGCTCTGTTATCACTTCCAACATAAATGAAGACAGAAAACCAAACAGCAGTGACGTTTATAGGGTTACTGAAGTTGGGCTAGCTGGTATATAATGATGTGCTACATGACCGCTAGCGACACAGCTATGTTAGCATAATATAAACAAGCTAACTTTTTTTCCACTCGATAAAAGTTAACATGAGTGTTCTCGGTGGTCAGGAACAAATGTAATCGCATGGCAGGATGCTGTAAAAGGACCAAACATCAGCCAGGAGAACAACTGAGATAATCCATCCACAATACGAGGTTAGTCATTTTTATACTTCTGCATGGGCTGGGCTGTAGTTACATCCTAAGGTTTTAAAAACTGAGCTTAAATAAATGATTAGCGGTAATAAAAGCTGAGGGAGGTCAACAGTGATCACTGACTGTTTTAAGAGCATTTTGAGATTAAATAGAAGAAAATGCAAAACATTAAACATGTTAACAACACAAAAGCCAAATTAAACGCAGACTATGGTAAATGGCCTGTATAGCGCTTTTCTAGTCCCTAAGGACCCCAAAGCGCTTTACACAACCTGTCATCCACCCATTCACACACACATTCACACACTGGTGATGGCAAGCTACAATGTAGCCACAGCCACCCTGGGGCGCACTGACAGAGGCGAGGCTGCCGGACACTGGCGCCACCGGGCCCTCTGACCACCACCAGTAGGCAACGGGTGAAGTGTCTTGCCCAAGGACACAACGACCAAGACTGTCCAAGCCGGGGCTCGAACCGGCAACCTTCCGATTACAAGGCGAACTCCCAACTCTTGAGCCACGATCGCCCACACTTTAGACTACTTTAGGCCCGGAAGTAGGATTCGTCACGTCATCACTTAACGACCGGATAGGCTATGTAGCGCATGCCGTACTGTTCCATTACTAGCTTGCTAGAGATACATTAGTAGTTTGAGCTTTATATAAATGCTACAGTGGACCAGAAAGTACACAACCAAAGAATAATCAGAATCAGAATCAGAATACTTTATTGATCCCTGGGGGAAATTATTTTTTGTTACAGTGCTCCATTTTAAACCAACATTAAGACAAGACAGACAATACGCTAACTAAGAATAGTACAATATATACATATATAAACATACATACATACATAAGTCACTTATAAATAAATAGTTGGAAAAGAAACATGTGTAGTTGTAGCAGCAAACAGTGTGTTAAGTGGATGCGTTGTACAGGGAGATGGCCACAGGCAGGAATGATTTCCTGTGTCGTTCAGTGGTGCTTTTCGGTAATCTCAGTCTCTCACTGAACGAGCTCCTGTGACTGACCAACATGTCATGGAGTGGGTGGGAGGTGTTATCCAACATTGTCTTTATCTTGGACAGCATCCGCCTCTCCGACACCACCTTGAGGGAGTCCAGCTCCATCCCCACAACATTGCTGGCCTTACGGATCAGTTTATTAAGTCTGTTGGCATCTGCGACCCTCAGCCTGCTCCCCCAGCATGCAACAGCATAGAGGATCGCACTGGCCACAACAGACTCATAGAAAATCCTCAGCATTTTCTGGCAGATGTTGAAGGACCTCAGTCGCCTCAAAAAATAGAGACGACTCTGGCCCTTCCTGTAAAGTGCTGTGGTGTTTTTAGCCCAGTCCAGTTTATTGTCAATGTGTAAAGATGCCTTCCAGTAACAAAGAAACCCAGTGGAGTTCAGAAAATAATGAGAAACATCTAATGGATTATATCTCATCAAGAAAATGTACTTACAGGCATCATTTGAAGATCACACGCACATACAAAAACTTAGACTACTCTCAGTAACTGCAGAGTAAAAATCACACTTTTCTGAGGAAAAATAGGCCAACACTAGATAACCAGGCAATGGAACTAATCCAGGAGTACCGCTAGGGAAGGAAGGAGTGAAGTAAAGACAGAAAGAGATTGGGGGAGGGAGGAAGGTAGGACTGCTGAGGAAAAGAGAGAGAAACAGGACTAGCGAGGGACTCAAACACACTAACACACACACTGCAAATACACACAGATGGAAGATACTAAAGCTAGTAGAACTAAGTCCCTCTGCGGTTGGTAGTTCTGTCCGTCTGTCTGTGTCTTATTGTATTCTTGATAATACTCTAAGCTGCTTCAACTTGTCACCAGCACATCACAAAGTTGAGAACAGTTTTCACATTATGATAAGAGTTGAACAAGCGTAGAAACTCAAACAGTACACATGATTTCTGCCATATAAGCATTTACATTTTCTTCCTTGCTATTTTTTATTCATCTATAGCTGTGTTTTTCCACGCAGATTTCATGGAACGCTTTACCGAAGACTTCTGTTGTGATTATCAAACACTTCCCCCTCCTGTAGGTTTGAGAGAGAACTTGAAAAACTCTATGGCTAGGTCTTTTTTCCCCCCTTTTTTTGTAGAATGGCAGCTGCAACCAGCATGGAGCCACAGCAGTCACAATAAATTAGAATACATTTACTCCTGTAGCTTAATCCACTTGTTGGCCGTTTGCATGAATGCTCAGTATGATCAGAACATTTAATTTTTGCCAAAATATGCAAAATAACCTTGCTTTGTACCTTGCTTCTAAGCCATTTCTCTTTATTTATAGTTGTAACTATTCATTTTTTTTCTTAAAACTTGCCTGTGACTTAACCTTATATTTGCAATGCACACAACCTTGTTTATTCCCCAGGTTCCACTGTAGCCAGTCAGTCAAAAAAAATGTGTTATTTCGAAGAATGAAAGCGACCGGGAGGAGCAGCGTCTGCTGTAGCAGACTGTGGACTGATGCTGAGTTCAGCTGTTGGGCTGGACTCTGGGACTGATGAGAACATTTGGATCCGCGGGCCTCCCGCCTCACCAAACACCTGTTACTGCTGAGACACAGTGGGTGGTGTGGGGATACAGAAGAGAAGATGAAGTAATAAAAAGAAAAAAGTTACAGGTAGACAGAAAACAGATCGAAACGGAGATGAAATAGAGCAGATATCCTCCATATCAGGATGGAAGAAAAAAAAGAGAATTAAAAAACCAAAGAAAACTGTTTACATGTAGCCAGGCTGCAGCTGAGCTGTCATTAGTCGTCTCTGTGAGGTGTGCATTTTGATCACTATTCTACATTGAACATTCCCACATGTGGTATATGCCACTGTCTACAATAAAGCCAGAATTCCCACTCACATGTTTTTCAGATACCAACAGTAACAGTTAAATTAACCATGAATCCACTCTGGGATTTATCACAGAAGTTTCATTTTGGTGAAACATCTGACTTAGTTATTTATTTTTATATATTTGTTTATATTGTGACAGAATATTAAAGCAAGTGTGAAAACTGGGTTAGAAACTACAGCAGGAAAAAAAGCAAGAAATAGGGAATAAAAGAATGAAACTCTAGGGGTCCCAAAACAGATCTCCAACAAAAGAAACAAACAAAAATCAACATGACAATTCAAAACACATCTCTACTGGATAACACAATCTGAATGACGTGTGCACCCATGACTGGCTTACCATTGCTACCGACAATGTTGTTTCTATTTTAAATGTGTAATATAGCCATCCGTGTGCACTTATTTTACCCCAAATAATAATCTATTATTATTTTTTGGATCTTGGCAGGAAATGTAAGGAAAAGGTAAGGAAGAGTAGAGTAACGAGAGTAGACTGGAGTAAACTTAACTGAAAGCGAGCCTTTATTGTGGCTGGTGACAAGGAGTGCAGACAAGGCAGAAACGCAGTGACAAACTAAACTATGACTAAACTGGGAAAGTAAAACTAGGAAAAAACTATGAAGACACAGGAAACCATAACTATGAATACTAAGACTGGCTATGACGACATGGAGGGTGGGAACACAGACGACGCGACACAGACTACATGAAGTGGCCACACATGGGAGCACAGCTGACACACATGAACCTAATGACAGGACAGGAGAGGTGAAACTAAATACACCGACATTGAATACAGACTTTCAAAGTAAAACAGGAAACATGGAGATTAGACATGACATGAACTAAACATAACCACGCAGACATGACGCATGAACCAGGGAGACTTAGTACGGGGGGAGGCAACAAGACTAAACAGCAATCTAGAAATTAACTAGGTGAACTAAGCGAAGGCACAAATGAATACAAAAGATACATAAAACTCAAACACTGGGTCGCTCGACCCAGGACCATGACAGATACAGTTTTAAAAATGCAGTAAATTTTTTTCCACAGATACTCAAAATTAAAAAAACAAAAACAAACAAGAAATGGGAAGCAAAGAAAGCAAAGGAACAGTTTCTGATGTCAGTCATCTCCAGTACAGCAAAATAGTCAGGTTTCTAATAATATTATTGGCGATATGTTAAGGTGTGCTTATCCTAATGTTTCCTAATGATTATTTTGGATAGTGTTGTGTGGTTGGTGGTCGCCTAGTAATCTGTCTGTTAAGTCTGATGTCATTAGCTATTCATATGCTTCTTCGGTTCACAAAATCGAATACTTACCGAGGCACCACTGACAAATAAATGACCCACATGCTTTCATCCATACTTTTTCCTATACTTATCCAATTCAGGGTCATGAGGGGCTGGAGCCTATCCCAGCTGTCAAAGTAGGAGAAGCAGGGTACACCCTGGGCAGATTTCAATTCTGTCATGGGGTAACCCATAGAGACATACACCATTAGATTTACCAAACCCAGTGCATGTCTTTGGAATGTGGGAGGAAGTCGGAATATCCGGAGAGGACCCGTCCAGATATGGGAAGAACAAAAAGCCCCCAACTCAGGACCATCTTGCAGTGTCTTGTCAGTGTTAACCACTGCACCACTGTGCCAGCCACAAATACTTTTAGATCCACTAAAATGATCAGTAGTTGACCTCCCTGATATTCCAATAAAGTTTAAACAAGGTATTAAACAAGGTTTTATGTATATTATAACAGTTATGTCTGAAGTATTTCTAGAAAACTAAAACATATACCTTAGACAGATTTTATTCTTCTTTAATCACCAATTTGTAAAGTCATCCTTTAAACTGTTTAGGTTGAGACATTTATCTTTTTGCATATACTTAGAAATGTCAGTGCAAAGAAACACATGCATTCATTTTTCTCTGCTTATTAAATTCAGGGTTGCAGGGGTGCTATAGCTTACCCAAGCTGTCATGGGGCATGAGGTGGGGTATGACCTGGGCAGAGGGAAAGACAACCATTTGCACTTACTGTATATTCCCTTTAGAGTCACCAATTAACCTAACATGCATGCCCTCCAGGCACTCTGACTTCCTGGAGGGAACCCCCACAGACACAGGGAGAACATGCACACTCCATAGACGAAGGCCCCAACCGGCCAGTGGATTTGAACCCAGTCCTAAACAAAAAGCTAAGCCCAAGCTCAACTAATTCAACTAATCAGCTCATATAAACAGTAAACAATTAGAATGATGTGTTTTTAAGCTGAAAGCAAAGTACCTAAACCCTGTGCAGCAAGGTATTGTTATTATCCAGAGCAAAACAACTGGGTCTGCTTTCATCAAGGTCATCAGAATGTTTGGCATCATCCTCATTATACTGTAAAATTCATGCGACTGCTGTTGTATAAGAGGCTTGTAGACTGATTCACTAAAACGCCCAAACAATTACTTTCCTGCTGGGATAAATAAATTATCACAACATGTAAGCATTTCTACTTGGAGACGGTGCTGAAATATCACCTCAGATCCAGAGTTTACAAGGCAAGATTCAGATCTATAGTAACAGCCATTTCTAACTCTCTCTTATTTAGCACTATCCCTTAGGCATAGCAGTTGATTTATATTTTACATTTCAAAACATCATACATCATTAGATGTAATGTGTGCAGCATTCAGACACGAGGCCCCTGGCACTCCTTTCCACACTGGTTGACTGGCAGAGTAAACGGCTGGCTGAATGGCTGGCTGTCATTTTTTAGAACATCTGAGCTGGCATTTATCCAGAAAATCTCTTGTTGTTTTTGCCCCCTTTGGGTATTTGCTGAGCAGTAATACGGAATATACACTTCCTGAAAATACAGATAAAAAATTGTTTGTTTGTTTCAGACACATCAAGGTGGAAAGGCTGGCTGGTAAAAAGCCAGAGTTTGAAATGCCTCCAAAAGAATCTTTTTTTCCCCTCCAACAGATACATCAAAGTACAGAGACGAAAGCGCTTTGATATGAGAGGCAAAAACCAAATGATGCTCTCTTCTAGCTTTCCATTTTATTCCTACATTAGGAAATAGCACTTCTTTTCATGCATCAGTCTTTTAAAAACTTTTAGCTAAATGGCTGACCAAGAATCACTTGAAGATTTGAAGATTCATTTTTGGATAGAGAAAAAAGTTGCTTGTTATTCATTTCTTCAGACAAAGACTAAGAATATGATAAGATGGAAACAGTGTTTGTTTCATTCTTTCCCTCCAGACACTCTTCGTAACCTCCTCTCTTTCTGTACATTTCTCTAAACTACAGGTCTGTCAAGAAAAACTCTTTCTATTGCATTTTTCCAAACAGTTGTCCACAGCTCCTCATCTCCTCATTCCTCCATCATTTCTGCCTCCCTCTGCGATTCTCTACTACTGACTTTTTTTTGCCTGATTGGAAACTTTCTCTTGCTTATTTGATATCTTAGTGTGAGTGCACCCAAAAAGCATCCACAAAAGCAGCTGCTTACACACAGTGCAGTAAAGCGATTGGGATGGAAGAAAGACTTTTTCACACAGAGAGCAAGAACTCAGAAAATACAAGAAACAAAAATTCAGAAACTGAAAATAATGAGTACACATTCCTTCAGACCCCCGATAGAAAGAAAGCAGAGGGGGTTTCGCCTTCTCTATCACATTTAAAAAACTTCCCTTCATGCTCTTAAACTAACTTTTCCTACCGCAAAGTCAAGTCAGAGCATAGATTTACACAGAAGCTTGTCTACTTGTCAAACTAGCTCTGTTAAATTGACATTGTGGAGCTCAGGTTGCCCTGCTGGGATTGTGATGTGAGGATGTGGGCATTTAATGCAGTGTCTGGTCTCAGTCAAATTATCTTGGCACAGCAGCTAGAGGTAAATTACCTCTGTTCAAGAAGGAATAATGCAGTTTCCAGAAACTTCAAAGATCTCTTATCAGTGTTATGTCAGCTATGTTGCGTGGCTAGGAACATACAAATGTGAGAAAAACATGTCATTTGTTAATGCTTAGTGCCACCATTTTGGACCTAACTGGAAATGTTCTCTTATTTTATTATATGTGAAGTTTAGCACCAGTGCTCCAATCACCAATTATGAATCATTCAAGCATAGAAAAAAACACCTAACTCATAAGATGAACCAGTCGGGCGCTTAAATAAAACAGACGATGTAGCAAAGAACCAGTTTCAAATTGTGTCTTTAGGTACTTTGGTACCAGTTTATCACAAAACACGTTTTTTTTCCCAATTTCTTTAGTTTGACAGACTTAAAATAAAATTTGTGCATCATCAGGGTGATTCTAAAAGTCATAGAATGTCCAGTGTTCTCAAAAAAATGAAACTGAACACGTGGAGGGCAAAAAAGAAGAATACTGGTGGCTGCCAGCGCTACTCCTCAGCCTTCTAGTAGCTGCACCTGTGGGATAAATTTAAAAATCCTACATTGTCTCATTCACAAACTTGGGTGGCAACACCACTCGCCTGCTTGACAAAGGGATGACAATACCCCATCAGCCTTTTATGGTGGAGGGGTAAAAACTGTAGGCCTACAATACAGCAGATGAACATTATCTGAAAGGTCATATCTTTAACAAATAAGAAAAAATCCAGAAAACACCTGACATGGGACGAAGGACCTGAAAGATTCAATATGTACAGAGGAGGTCAGAACTACAACAGTGAGAGTTTACAGCCATCTGTCAAACATGGTGGAGGCTCTGTCGTGGTTTTCAAAATAGATGGAATTATTAACACAGATGTACCATCGGATTTTGATCCTTCATGCAAAACCATCTGGAAAGTGTCTTATTGGCAATGACTTTATTTTTCAGCATGACAACGACTGGCCACGTGTGTGTCATAGAGCACCTGCTGTAATGTGTGGGTGCAGTAGATTTAATACAATTTGTACTGCGCTTTTAAGCAAAGGTGAACATGGGTTTTCATGCAAGGATGCACGAGCTGGTTTTCATCCTCCTGGCAAGATACTCATAAGCAATCCTCTTTTGAAAAGGCACAAACAAAACATGTTTTCTTTTCTACAATAAAGGTTTATTCCTTAGATATTGCCATATTTATAAATGGTTGTGGACAGTGGAAGACAGTACTGTGGGAGTATTTAAATGTCAAATTTACTTATGTGGGCTGCTCTTTGTGATAAATGGGCATTCAGTTCTGTGGTTGCTACTAGTGTGTATGATTGGAGTCAGTCCACACATACACATGTGAGAAGGTGTTAAAACTGATGTTTCTGTTTGTCTAATTTGCACAGATTTCTTAAAGGACACCGTGCTAATCAGGCTTTGATATGATGCAGTCAGCTTTGCTGTTTGCATAGTTCCAACTGTGCAAATTTTAAAGAGGAGCAGTTTTGTTGTTTTGTTTAACATCCCCACATAGGAACCTAAATGTCCACACAGCTATGAATGCAGAAATACTCTGCAAATACCAATGTAACTGCAGGGATTTAACTGTATTTGTGAAAAACCTCAATAGAGGAGACGGTTTATTTAACTTTAAGCGGACTTTATCTTAACTTCCACGAATTGAGCTTACTAATCTCAGTAGTGGACATACCTTATAACTGTCACGAAAACATGAAAAGCCATCTGTGAGTTTGTCTTACTTTGGCTAAGCAGAAAAAAATGTCCAGTTCTCAGAGAACTGAACTAATTCTCTTATCACCCAATGAGTCAGCATGCTTTACATATTTTTAGCCTTGTGGCCAATTGCAGCTCAGCATAGCACCTGGCCTGGCTTTGAATTTATAACTTTTTTTCCTACAGAGGACCACAAGATTGCAGCAGCAGCAGCTGAAGATGAGTTGTGATGCTAGATCGACAGCTGACAGATTAGCGTCAGAATGATTTGTCACACAAAGAGCCACCTAAAATCACAGTTTCCTCTGATGCTTCCAGTATTTTTCAAATCATAAGATTTTCTCTTTGTCACGGTCCTCTCTCTGGCTTTCTTACTCCGTTAGCTCATACTTTCTATCATGAAACCGTCTTTGGATTTATAGAAGAATGTTTATGTTCCAATCCGATTTAAATTTCAAAGAATTTTTGGCTCCCTGAAGATGGGAGGAGGAAAGAAAATGGAGAAAAGAACACAAGAATGAAAATAAATAGACTCTGGTATTGAGAAGAAATGGTGGAAGAGAAAAGACGAGGTGGTGAAAATAAAGAGTAACTAGGTGGTGTGTCAAACAGTAAGTAACAGTGAGGGGGTTTTTTTTTTTTGGTTTTTTTTTAAAAAGATGCTATAAATGAACAGAACTGAAAGTGAAATATGATTCATAGAATTGTCTTAAGGGAATACTGATTTCCAGTTTATGAATATGTAAAGGTTGTTTTTTTATATTCCGTGAAAGGCGGCTATGTGTGGGTCAGAGAAGGCAGGTATAGTGAAAAAAATGATGATAGAAAGAAAACGAGGGGGACAGAAAAGAGTGAAAAAAAACAACTAAGCTGCAGAAAGAAATTCTAATTATTTCTCGAGTTTTATTATTCAAAAATTCTGCCAGCTGCACATTATTGTGATGAGCAGCATTACTTTGCAGAAAAGAGAAAAGAAGAAAAATATCACTTTAAAAAAAACTTTTTACCAAGTAGCACTGTGGTTCATCATATCACTATAGGAAAAAAGGCTGGGTACATGTCCTGCAGGAAAACAGACACGCAGTCTTAACATGCAAACTTAAAGGGTCCAGCTGACCAGCACATTCAAACCAAGACAGTTCATGCCTTTTTAGGATTGTGATTTTGTGATTTTTTTGCATGACATTAAAAATGTGGTTAACATTTTAGTAACCCAAACTGTCGCTTTTCAACACTGACTGACACAGAGGAGGTGGCCGGGCCATTTGACCTCAGTAAATCACATGATAGGGTGGAGCTAGGTTTCACAATGGGTTCGCCTGAAACCTTGACTGATTTGACCCACACCCGTTTTCACACCTTGGATCATGTGATCAGATAGAGGATCTATAGGGGGCCCACAACCCTCTTGTGGACACTCCCATAGGGCTTAAATCTGGGACTCTCCACCAATTACTCATAGAACTGAAGACGCTTCTCGGGTGAAAGGTGAAACGTCTTCAAGAAACTTAAAGAAGTTCAGACGTTTTCTTTCCAAGCTCCTTAGACTCACTGATACATGATTTTAAGACTGATACTGACAATGATAATTAAAAGAAAAAAAAGAGACCAAAGGAGTTATTAGAACCCCTCTCCCACACCGTCTAACCTTACTGCACAAGAAGATTATTTCTGATTGGATCACATAAAAACTCACCGTGCCTTTCTACACAACTAATTACTTCTGACTGGATTTTGTCTCTCTAGAATATTTTGGTCTTGTTCTTAGTTATTGACAAAAATATCAATACATTTTATAATGATTTTTTTTTAGCATTTATTGGATAGTTTTACTGAAGTTTGACAAGAAATCAGGGACAGACAAACAGCAAAGAGCTATGGATCAGAATCAAACCTGGGCCAATACTCTCCAGCCGTGTGGCATATAGTCACCGAAAAACCCACTGAGCTAAATTGACAGCCTTTATTGTAGTTTTAGTCCTTGCACATTAGTTTTTATTTAGTTATTGTCTTGTTTTCACCATAAAAATGCCATTGACAAAAACAATGAAGAAAATTATTAGTTGACCCAATTAGCACTGTTACACAGACTTTGTTCTTTTGTTTGTATACATCCTTTACTACTAAAGGCATTTTGTTTTTGTGTTGATGTTTTTCTCATCTGAATCTCACAATCCATCAAAGTGGTTTGCTCTTTTATCAGTCAGAACTACATATCTCTTACTTAGCTAAATATTGTCCAGTGTACAGTAGCTGGTGCTATGTTCATGTTTTTTTTTCTTGGTTTCTGACCACCAAGTGTCAGGAGTGATTTGTGACAGAAGAATAGCAGCAAGAATGAAGGGAAGATTTACAAGATAGTAGCGAGACCTGCTATGATGTACGGCTTGGAGACAATGTCACTGACAAAAAGACACGAGGAAGAGCTGGAGGTGGGAGAGTTGAAGATGTTAAGATTTTTACTGGGAGCGACCAGGATGGATAAGATTAGAAATACAGAGTACATCAGAGGGACGGTTCAGGTTGACAGGTTTGTAGACAAAGCTAGAGAGGCAAGGCTGAGATGGTTTTCGGAGGGATTGTGGATATACCAGAAAAAGGATGTTGAAGATGGAATTATCATGCAGACAAAAATGGGAAGATCACAAAGAAGGAGGATGAGGAGAAAAAAGAAGAAGAAGAAGAGATTTTCACATGTAGAATCTTCCTTCTTTTAGTTTTAGCAATGATATTGTGTAAATTATCAAATTAATTTCTTAGATCTGTTTTTGTGTATGAATACTTTTTGCTCTACCATATGTCCATACTTTTAGCAGTACTGGTCAGCATATCAGAAAAGCCAAAGTCAGTACGGTACTGATAAAAGTATAAAATAATTTCGTGTCTAAAAGAGTTTTTGTTAATTTTTCATATGTGAAAAATGGTTTGGTTTCAGTGCCTGTTGCACAGGTGAATCTTTGTTTTGTGCATGAAGAGGGATGAAAATGATGTTTGATGTGAAAATTGTGGTCAAGAAAAAAATGTAATGTTTTTTATTAATCAGCTTTATAAATGCCAGTACCATTAGATCAGTAAATATTTGACATTTGATAATATAGGGCTCTACTTTGCAGCTCATGTTTCAGTAAAGATTCAATTTTTGCCCGCTCACCCAGCAGGCTGTGAGTGGGCATACATTCAGGTGAAGTGAACACTCAAGTTTGTGAAAGCAATAACATGAGAACGAAGCAACATAGGAGCTTCAAATTGATGCCATAGGTGTATCTGCTAGGAGGCTGAGGGCTACCACTGGCTTCCTCTGGTATTTTCTCACCCTTGTTTTGGATGATAGCCATTAGATTTGTCTATTTTTTCTTTCTCTCTTTCTTTTTCTCTCTCTTCGTCTTTTTGTCTGAACTTGTCTCTGTGCTTGTGCATTTAAAAGAAGGATGCAGCCGAATGCCAGTGAAGAGGGAGAGAACAAGGGAAAATGCCAGGGTAGTTTTGATGATAGAAGTGGAACAAGAAGAGAAGGGAGTGCAAAAGATGAAGAGAAGAGGGCAAGAGAGACAATACAAGCGGCAAGACAAACTAAGGGGTAAAGAGTATGACTGAAGTTGAACAGAGGAGAAGTGAGTACAGAGGATTTGAGGAGATATGTTCTAACAGGTGCAGACAGCAGTGAAAACTGGAAACGATGGTTTGATCCAATGAATCCCTGCAGCTTTCCTGATAAAATGTGATCAAATTGAAAGGTAATTCCATGGTTTCTGGTACTAAAAGGCTCCCAAAGTAGATAAAGCAAAAAGAGAAACGGGGTAATAGGAATGGATGAATGGATGGATAGAGAGATGGATAGATGGATGGGTGGATTGACTGATGGACTGATTGATGGACAGATTGGCTGATTTTATGGCACAGCATTTTTCATACCTCTCTTATCTTTCAGTTCTGCATGTGACACTGTGCGTAGGATCTGACTGTCTGAGTCATTTTTAAGGTCTGAGCGCTTGAATCATGCTAACACTGACTAATGTTGAATCTTGTTATTTTCCAAGCAGAGCTAATTTCTCATTGCAGCCTTTGTCACAGCCTGAGAATCACGTTCATTTTCACCATCTTTTGTGTCTTCATTCTCTTGTCATTTTAGCACAGGGTTACTTTGAATATTTGAAAACAGCAGTAAAGAAGTCTTTTCCTGCCCAATAACATGAAATGACATGTTATTGACTTTGCCAGGTGCTGGGATTGCTGCCTTTCAAAATGTTTTTAAGTTGTGCTCATTCTTTGTTTTAGCACAATAACTCCTGGCAGGCTTTCAAGTCACCATCTGTGCCCCCAGCCACCTTCAACCATTACTCACATTAACTTGTGTTTTCAAAGTTAATGATCCTCTCCAGTGATGTTTAAAGACATGCGAAACACTCTGCCTCAAATATTGCATGTAAAAAATACTTTGCTGCTACAAATGAAACACTAAAAGCAACTAACAACACATGCTGTTGATCTTCATATTAAAAGGATGAAATATTTTAAGACTGGAGGCATCAAGTAATGCTTGAATATACGTTTTTGTTTTGTTTTTTCAAAAAAAGGCACAGTACTCTAGCTTGTCCAGCATCTCTGTCTTCGCCTGAAAGCAGAGTGAAGGATTACAGTTTCAACAGAAGGGTGGCAATCAATCAAACAAGGATGAGTAAGGGTGTGGAGGAGGGGGATCTCTCTCATCAGTCATATTTCATACCCCAGTGAATAAGTTCAGCAAGAACCTTCATGTTACATTTACCTCTTCATTGTACTTTTTCTGCTTTATTGCTTCCAAAAAATAGCTTTATTGCTATTTTATCCTTCAAATTCTGCAAAAACAGGCAAAATCAGCAACACAATAAACTGTCAAATCCAACATAATCACAGTTGCTTGTATAGTCGAAGGGGATTTGCAGGGACGTTTCACTTCTACATTCTCGGTCATGGTGATCTGCAGGTTTGTATCCAGACACATTAATTGAGCTGTTTTTCTGCTGTTGGTTTAAATGGAGCAGAGCTTTTCTTTCCTCCAACATGTATCAATGCAACAATTAAATAACAGTGTTCTAATTAAGGATTAAGAGCTCTGTACTGAATGCTGAGTGATCATTAGAGCCAAAATTGTGAACCTTTGTTGTGCTGTTATCAGCCAGGGTGATTTCTTATTTTTATTTCTACTAGCTACTAATGACTAATGAAATTGTTTCATTTTTAATTTCCTGAAGGTGTTGAAGAGATGTTTTGACAAGGTCAGGCATGGCACAGAGTAGCAGGTGTAGACACAGTGAGGCCAGACAGGGGGAGGGAAGAGGTCACTTCGCTGTACAGAGGACAGTGGTCGGAGGGTTATCCAGTAGGATTATTTATTCATTATTTTTTTCAAAGTTGGAAAGAGTTACCGTATAATTCAAGTATAAATTCTAGTGTTTTCATGCATATTCCATTAAAAGCCAAACTAGAATTCTCCCTGTCACATTTGCTCTTTGGTAGATTTGTAAATGTGGATAAAGCTTTTCAAAAAGAAAGCACTGACAATTATAAATCGAGTAATAACAAGCCATCTTATCAGACTGTCGGCGAACACTGTGCGGTCTGAGTGAAGTGCAGAACATTGACGTGATCACAATCAAAGTATTCCATCAGTAGCTCATCAAAAGCCCTGCTCACCTGGCACCTCAACTATTATCACCAGGGGACCTTATGGTCAGGATCAGGTTGATTTAGAACTTTCACCCTAACATTGGCGTTTTACACAAGTTCAACTGATTTCATCTGAAGGTTGATCTATGGTTGCCAGCCAGCTAACACATTAATATAACAATTGTTGAGTCTGTTCAGCACAGCAAAAGATTCGTATCTATCTCATTATGCTTTGAGATTTCTTTTTTTTAATGGATTTCATCTTGGGGTTTTTTTTTTATTATTAGTGAGACCTGTGTGGTGACACGTAATTTGCACTCTTTCCATTCCTTCTCCTTTGCCACTGCAGCCTACATAGTTCTCCTGAAGAGGGGTTTCAAGAGACTTTTGAAGGCTTGAGCAATTATAAAAATGATTAGAAGTCCCCAAGTAACACCAGCTCCATGTGAATAGGGGTTACATCTACTGGCCTGCTTTAAGTGGTCTTTTTTCACCACGTTGGTCTTGATCTTTGCAGCTGAGTGTAAAGCTGGGTGATAATTCTAACTTGGTCGTTTTTGTCTTTCTATGTCTGTGAGCAGACATGAATCTAGGTGTATTTAAAATATGTGTATATGCACATGTGCATTGATGAGTGTGTGAAGGTGTCCTTCCCTCAGGCCTGTGGGTGGATGTGACTGTGGAGGCTTTTAATGTTCACACCTTGTCAAAAATCTTTCAGTTACAGCACAGAAACACGTACCCAGACACACAAGCACACACACACACACACACACATACACACACACACACACACACACACAGACGTGTAGAGGACACATGTCACGGACTTCTAAACAAACCTGGCAGATATAAAGAGAAGAGTGAGATGGTGAGAAAGAGCGGGCGTAAAAGAGGTAATGTGGTGAGGGGCAGAGATGGGCAGCTTGTAACGCGTTACTGTAATCCGATTACTTTTTTCAAGTAACGAGTAAAGTAAGGGATTACAATTGCAAAAACGGTAATTAGATTACCGTTACTTTCCCGTAGGAACGCTGCGTTACTGCGTTACTAAAACCGTGATTTTTTTGCGAGAAAGTCTCATGACAGTGACGTAAGCAAGTGCGACGTTCGTGACAACAGCTCTCTGCAGATCAACAGTGGATAATATATCGAGTGCGGGAGAGAGTATCAGCGTTTAAAGCGTGGAAGTACTGACCTTACTTTAAGTTTGATTCCATAAAAAGTGACAAAAACATTAGCGTCCGTTGTGCGTGGGAAGAAAACTTCTTTTTACAGCGAAAAAAACCCCTAAACTTCCAAGCAAGCACCGAGTGCACTACGACGTAATGGGAAATTCACAGAGAAACTCGCGGATTCTTCCACTGACCGCCGCAGCACACCTGCACCAGGGTAAACCTCCGCCTACCCTAGTCCTGCTTTACAGGTGAAAATAGAGCAAAAGGACCGCTGAGTCTTTGATTTTATTTATTTTCTGCTGTGTTTTACTTGCATCTATTTGAAAGAGTGAGTGTAAACACACACAAAAAAATTATGTGCTGGAATGTGCAGAAAATAGGTTTAAATATTAAACAAATTTCTTCCAGTCAGAGAATGTTGCATATAATTAAATTTTTGCTTGATGCATAAAGTTAAAAGATTAAAACTAATAAAACAAGTTTTAAAAAGGGACTTTTCCATTTGATTACATTTTGTATGATGGATTATGTAGAAAAAGTAGAACTGGGCTGAAAGATCTATCGCTTTATCACCTATTCAGGTTGTAAATCGTGTTTTTAAAAAGTAACTAAGTAACTAATTACTTTTGAAAATAAGTAATCAGTAAAGTAACGGGATTACTTTTTGGGGGAAGTAATCAGTAATTAGTTACTGATTACTTTTTTCAAGTAACTTGACCAACACTGGTGAGGGGTGAGGGGTGGGGGTCTCCTAATTCTCACTTCCTCTCTCTAATCCACCCCTTTCTGTGCTCTTCTTCCTCCCCCCGCTCTCACTGTCTCAGAAGCATAGAGAATCAGTTTTAATGGTTTGTCAAATAGTGCCTTTCTCCCCCACAGTGGATCGGTGATGTGGTGTTTGTGTTAGCTGCGTGCGCCTCTATCTGTATGTATGTGTGTGTATGTGTGTATGTGTGTGTGTGTGTGTGAAGCTTGGCCTACTTTAGCCCAGTGGTTTTCTCTGTTGATATTGCCCATAGCGCCGGATTATACGCTTTTCAATGTGGTCAAACACACACATTCACACTCATAAAACAATACACATGTGCATGCCGTACGCACACACAAAACAATGCAAATACACAGACACCGGAAATGACAAATATATGCATACAGGTTCGAGTTTGTTTAGACACAGGCCACGTAACCAGATACACATGCAAACACATATGTCCAGGTAGCGAGTCACGGATCACAATAAGTGTTTTTGTAGTTCCAGAATTGATAATAAACTATCAGGAAAGTGTCTATGTTGATTTAAATGTAATGTAGCTGCAGTTATTTAATGTTTTTCTAGACTTACTGACTCAAAATGTCCCAAGTCACATTTAAACACCAGCTAAGCCAAGCATAAGCACTTTATCTGATTCACAACCATAGTCAGTTTAGAGTCACCAACCCAAAATGCATGCTTTTGGAGTGTGGATGTAGGAATCCTACACAAGCACAGGAAGAAAATCTAAACTTCAAAGCATTCATCAAGATAGTCTGTGCCCAGTTAACTGAGATGGTCCCTGGGTCATTCTACCCTGCTTCCCCTGGTGTTACCCATGTACTGTCAAGCCTTCATTTGTGATGTTCCCGTTTAGTTATCTCCTGTATTAATTTGGTAGCTTATGTCCTGTGTGTTTAGTGTTCAGTTGTACTTTTCCCAACCTTACTTCCCCAATGAGTTTCAGCTGGGTTCCCCCCTGTTTCCAGTCTCCCTAACTACTTTGTCTCACTGGCTTTTGTAGTGTGACTCTGTTTTCATGGTCGTTGTTTCCTTGTAGCCTTCAATAAGAGGTAGTTTAGAGTTGATACGACACTAATTGCGTGTAGGTGTTTTAAAATAATGTTCTTAAATGTAAAAATTGAGAAGACTTGGAATATCTCACTATCTATACTATATACAGTAATATCATAAAAAGAATCTGGGGGAATCTCTGTGCGTAAAGGAAAAGGCTTAAAATCAGTAATGGATGCACATAATCTTCGGGCACTCAAGCAGAAATGCACTAAAAACTGGCATGATTCTGGAAATCACTGCATGAGGTCAAGAACACTTTCAGAAATCATTGTCTGTCAACCATCCACCAAGCTTAAAGCTCTGTCATGCAAAGAAACCGTGAACATGATCCCAAAATCCTGCCATCTTTTCTGGGCTGAAGCTCATGTAAAAAGTGTTGAGACAAAGACTAAAAAGGGATACTTGTGTGCATATGGCTTGTTATCGGCGATCAGAAGCCTGCATCCCTGAGTGCATTATTGCTAATAACACTGACAGCTCGTAAATCTGGAAAGTCAGCGTCAGTGCCAAAAAAGTATATATACAGATGACATCTCCTTACAGATTTCAGTAAGACAATGCTAATTCGCATACTGCATCTATTACAACAGCATGGCTTTGTAGTAGAAGAAGTAGAAGAGATCCAGACCTTTTACCAATTGAAAGCATTTGACACATAATGAAATTAAACTAAACAAAAAGACCCAGGACTAGTGAGCAGCTAGCGTCCCATGTCAAACAGTGCCTCATGTCCCAGACATCAAATTAGCCAATATTTTCATTAATATGACAAATTTTCTCAGTTTAACGTTTGACAGTCATTGTTATATTCTATTGTTAATAAAATATGACTTTATGAGATTAGCAAATCGTTGCATTCTGTTTTTAATACATTTTTTTTAAACGCAGCCCAGCTCTTGTGGAATCGGGGTTGTACATATTCAACTTATTTTCATCTTTAACTTTCTTTTGTGTCACGTGGCCGGGTGGCCGGTACTGAACAGGACTCAGGTGCAGAAACCCAGAGCGGAGACAGCAGATGATGCAACAATTTATTAGGTTTAAGTGCAAGAGAAAAACGTGGGAAAGACAAAAAAACAACGAGACGTGGAGTCTTGGTGCGGCGTGGCCTGGGGAACGTGGCTATGGCGAGGGAATGAGGCCTGAGATGCAGAACGGAGCTGAGTGGGGAACAGTCACACTGAAGGAAGAGGATATAGGAGTTGGGTAGGTAGTGAAGGCAGCTCTGCAGTGGCCAGTTGTAAGAGCAGCAATTCTTACTTGCAGTTAGGGACCTGGAGTGTTGAGAGGGGGGTGATGAAGATCCAGGGGAGGCTGAGTGGCGTGGAAAAGCTGGCCTGAGATCCGGGGCTTCAGATGGAGTGTGATGGCAGGAGGGCAGGCAGGTGAGGCACAGAGAGATTTCCAGAATGATTACTAGGTATCCTGAGTCCAGAGGTGGAGTGTGAGCCAAGGTGGATACAGCAACTGTAGCACAAGAGAGTCGTGTTAACAGGATGAATCACAGCAAGAACTTAACGTATACGGCCTGTTACCAACATGTGTTGATGACAAACTGGCAGTGAATGAACATCAACGTGTGGTTTAAATCCCTCTGGCTTGATTGCCTGCAATAGGCTCCAGGTGTGCGGGAGCTGGAGTTGGCCCTGCCCAGGGGCGGATCCCAGGTCAGTTCAGGAGCCTTATGGAAATTCCAGCCACCCACCGCAGACCATGACATTTTGTCTTCAACTCTATCATGCATGTTTATGCATGTGACATCGTTTGTGTGATTTAACACATTTTTGTGCCAGTGCCCATGTTAGCACACTCAGTGAGCCTGCTAGTTTTGTATATTAATAATCGCTGTTTTGAGCCAAAGTTATTATTGGTTTGCAGTGTCTTAAATTCCTTTTTTGTTTGAGGCAACCCCATCTGGTGGCTGGAACAGAAACAAGGGCTCCCTGGAGGGTGCAGCTGGAGCAATCCAAGCTGCTACAAATAGTGCTCCTGCTTTGTTTTATTCAGCTCCATAATTGGCATTTGCATGTGTTTCGGCTTAGTTTTGAACTTTGTATTTATTTGTATTTATTGTTTTCTTTTAAATTTGTACATTTTTGACATCAGCAAGTTTTTACTTGTAGAGGTTGGAGGTGCTCTGAGCTCGTCGTTCTCCCTGTCAGGATGATCCCACACCGTCTATTTGGCCCTCAAACTAGTTATGAGCAATCTCTTCGTGAGACTGTGAAATTTATGTGGAGTCATGGTTGAAGCACCTTATGCTGTGAGTGTGGATGTGTCTGATGCTTCTAGCAATATAACTCAAGTACAGCAGCTGTATGTGTTTTTATATGTGGCACTATGCCTAATCGTAATGATTGTACACCTGTAAGTATTTTGATTGATGGGTTCTTATAGCTGGACTGTGCTGTATTACAGAAAATGAAAAAAGATAGATTGGGTATACGAAGGTAGGGAAACAAAGGAGAGAAGTAACAGTCTGGAACAGAGAGACAAGAGGGGGAGAATCATGAGAGTTAAAAGAGAAATGTGAAAGGTTAAAGTCCAGTTTGAATGCATGTTTATGTATCCACCCTGTAGCTCTCTCCACATAAACCTATTTTTAGTTTTCAGTTCAGTTAACTCTGACTGCTGACAGTGACAAGGACTTTTTACTTGTACAGTAGCTCCACAGTATGTCGTTCACTCTGCCTTACTGACAGTTGGCAAGTCTCAGCAGATGTTCAGACCAAAATGTAATCCTCCTCAAAAAATGTGAAAGTACAGTGTGTTCTAATACTCCAACCAGAAAGATGATGAAAATGAATCAGGAAAGCTTGTTTGAGATAGGTCCGTGGTTTGAAATACTTGTCGGATAACAATTAGTGGGTATACTGTATACAATGAAATATATTAACTTAGATTTGGGGAAGGAATCCTCTCCCAAAGCCAATGCCAGTGGCCTGTTTTGCATTTTAAAAGAACGTAGGCTGGATCTGGTCTAAAGTTTAATGGGTTCTTCCTTTTATCAATTCTCATTTCTCCACCAGGTTTCATGGAATTCAGCTTTTTAGTTTTTATAGCTAGACAGACAGAATCAAAGAGCGCTGAAAAATGCCTCTGCTTTGACTCTACCTTGGTAGAGAAACAATGGAAACAATGTGAATAACTGAATTACCAGTCATTAAAAGTAATCCGGTTGATTGATTTGCCAGCACAGTACAAACAAGTTCAGGTCATGATTGTACCGGCATAGGCGATGGGTGGTTTAACAGCCCACTTTGTTAATTCCCCCATGACGAGTGTTAACGAGGAACAATATCTGCCTGGAAGTTAGGGTAAACGCACAGTACTGAATGATACCTACATTCATATTTTCTCTGTCTGCATCCTATACATAAGGCTCATCAACAACTGTCACTGAAACAGTCTCAGCAACAACAAAAACAAAGTGGTGATGTACTAAAGAACACACAAGAGTAATAAAAAATTCCATCTTTATTTAATCGGAAATTCAATCATTGTTCTTTTTTCTGTTTACTTAAATTTAGTCTTTCGTGACATGGATAAGCAGATTTGCCAAGAGACCCTATGTTTGGCACAAATCCATAACTTAAATTAACAACCTTCAACTCTTTATTTGTTTATTTGTTTGTTAAAGTGGCTCACATTACAGATGAAAAAGAGCCAAAGTTAGGCTTTGAGCCTGTTTTATTTTAACTTTTCGCCACTGCCACATTTCTTTTTACACTTTTTTCTCCTTTTTGTCCTTTTTTAGCAGCTCTTAAGCCTAGATTATTATCCGTTACAGACACAGGCAGCTGGACACCCGACCTCTGTACTGTAGTAGTCATTCCTGTCACACTTCTTGAAATGAACTCAAGGCCCACATGTGTAACTGCCGCATTGTAATGTAAATTCTGCATCATCACAAAAAACGTGCAGGCGCATTGTCTTCACTATCTGATGATGAAATTTACATCATTTGGACTCACAAATGCAGAAAGTAAAATCCAGGCTTCAGATGTCGGCTCCTGAATTAAAAAGAAAAGAAACACTGTTTAATAAGTAATATATATGTATACTTTAAAAATGTTTGATCAAACAGGGTTATGGACCTATTTTCTTCAGCATTTCTTTTTTAATCGGGACTATTTTGGTATAAACATAGTTTTTGTGCCTTTGATTTTAGCTGTATTTTGTTATGAAGGAACATCATATGGGGTATTTAGGAAAGAACATAATCCCAGTACCTCCTTTCTAAATAAGGATTTCTTGTAATGATTCTCATTTTCTCTGACAGCAAGTTTTCATTTTGTAAGTCACCATTTGTTGAGTTTTAAGCCAAAACAATAAGTCCTTCGTTGTTACGCAAAAAAAGACAATGCTGAGTGACAGATGCATTTTACGCAATGTTTATGACACAGCAACAATATATGAGGTTGAGGAGGTGCGAAGGGTGCAATGCACATTATGCCTCGATAGACTTGGAACCAAGGTTGTGTGTGTTTGTGTGAGTGAGACGGAGACAGAGAAATAGAAAGTACTTTAGTCTGAAGGACCTAGAGCCTTGGCTAACAGCCAGAAGTCTGGATACCCATAAACCCTTGCTGATGCTGCTGATGCTAGGCAGAATAGGCTTTTCAAAAAAGCAGTCAAACCTCTGTGACCAGATTTAAACTTTATGTCCCTCCAGATGAAATCTAACAGTGAAATCCAGCATCTAGAGTTTGCTTGGTAAACCTCCACAACCCCAACATTATGTTCAAGTAAAACATTTTTTTTTATTGCAATTACTGGATGAAAAGTCTCTGCCAACAACACGACTTGCTTTAAAAGAATTTTTCACTTGAGTCAGAGTTAGTCGTTTTACGGTCCATTGACTAGATGTATTACCTTATCTTACCATCGAGAAGCAAATCAGTGCTTTTATCAAGTGGAACCACCTTTTAGAACCTCACTGTTTCAAGCTGATATTCACGTTCAATAAAACATCATGTTCCAAGAGCCCACTTGAAGCAAACAGTGACCCATGTTAAGACCAGATTCACAGTTAGAAAAACACTGGTCTACAACCCAGTGAGATGTGGCTGGGTGCCAGCTGCCTACTCACTGCTCCTGTTCCTTACCACAGCTTAGACAAATTGGTCCCTGTGGGATTTCGTGAAACTTTGTACCTATTGTGACCTAAAGTCATGGTGACTCCCCCCCCCCCCCCCCCCCCGAAAAAAAATTAAAGTAATTTGCATTTTTAATATAATTACAATATAATTGTAATAATTGGTGTGGATTGCAAGTCAAGGAAAATAAGGAAAAAACATATGGAGACAACATTTGTGGAATTCAAGGGGGAATTAAATTTGTACTTTAATTATGTGACACTGAGAAAGATATCTATCTATCTATCTATCTAGATAAATGATTTGCTCTGATAATTAAATCAATTTTCGAGGTAAATAGAGACATTTTGCTGATGTGCTTGTTGATGTTGTGCTTGATAAAAACCTTCCACTGCACAGTCATTAGTCACTGTGGTGTCAGGTGCATGTAATTTAACAATTTTGCTGTCGATTTGAAGTGGAAATTCTATAGTTGAACCATTGGTGGGATGGAAATGCATTGGTTGTTTTTGTTACATACCGGTGTACACATGGGCTAGCACAAAAGCACACAGACTAGACCGTCTGTGGTTGACAGACAGCTTGACAGACACTTTGGGATTTTCTAGGCTTCAGGCTCAAGTTTAAGGGAATTGCTCTGCAAGGTGTTGCTTGAGGACGCCAGAAAATCAGTAGGGTTCATACTCTCTTATTGCTTGCATAAAGCACCACCGATTGCCAAAGGGCCCTTTAGCAAGGCATACAACTCCTCAGAACACTGCAGCAGTGCTACAGTATACATCTGAACTGTGGCACAGCAGTATCTCAGCGGGTAACTTACACCGAAGATCTTTAATTTACCTTTAGAATAACATCTCTTTGTCTATTTCTTAATTTGATTAAGAAAATGTTTTCAGACCTGTGAAAACAAATATTTCTTGAAAACCAACTTTCTCTTCTCTTCTCCTCAAAAACAAGCAACAGAACAGCATTAAACATCTCAGGTATACTTTTAAGGGCCAGTGTTTAAAAGTAATGTTTTTTAAAAGATTGCTTAAGGCCAAAATAGCTACCCTTGAGTAGACTGTCAAACTATTCCATTGCCACGGGTCTAAATTAATCTAGCAAATTACATGTCCCTAAGTACAACTATATATCTTCATTAACAGTGTAACACATTATCTGTGGTTACATTCGATGACATTTATCATATTGTCCCAACAATGTCTTTGCTTGTAGTTTTGATCATGATTTCATGAGTTATAAGAATTCAGAATGATTACAGTAGTTTATTAAGTGTTACACACAGAGTAAAAAGGTCCATCTTGCCTTAGGCCAATCTCTATCATGCCTTCTCTCTCCCACTCACTTCAGATAAGAGGATTCCTGTTTTATTTATTTATTTTTCTTTACCAAAATTTCCCCAAAGTTCAAAATCCTGTTGCCAAGAATGTGTTCATCCATTGTTTCTAGATGCTACAGTGCTTTTTCATAGCATACTGTCTACAGTTTGTACAGGAAACTCTGCCAAGGCAGTAATTTACAACAGATCTTCTACCAACACCGTTTGCTTGCTCACCATGTTCCCTGCCATTTATCTCTGGCTGTTTTTATTAAAGAAAAATCTTCCACCCCTGGAAAAAAAATAAAGTGTCATTTTTTTAAACGTGTTCCCTTCTTTTTAAAGTTTTCTTCCGTTATCTGCTTACTGGTTATCCACTACGCTCTTAATCTGTCTTTATCAAACAAATCACTTCCTGTCTGTTCATTTACTGTGTGCTACATTGTGTCACGGATAGACTGGTGCTCCATTTAACAATCTTGAAAAATGTTTCAAGGCCCAGAATTAGAGATTTAAACAATTAAACACAAGGCATACATCTGTTGTACAAGTGTGTGGTGTATCCAGTGTTGGCAAGTGAAAGCCATATACTCTACAGTGACTGTGTAGTTTGCGTATATTTTCATAAATGCCAGAGCCTAAAGACAGATGAAAAGGGGGGAAAAAAGATAAGTTGAAAAGTTGGCCATCTTCGTCCATCAAAAGCAAGAACCTTATATGATATGAGTTGGACCTATCTACCCTTCAAGATCATTGCTATTCTGTCTGACCTCTTACTCCTGCATGTGTTCCACTTGAACACCTTTAGGACAGTCAGCGTAAATTGCAGTGCGTGCCGTTGTACACAGGCATAGAGAACACTGACAATGTGATTATGATGCATTGTTCTTATTTACAATACAAATCTCAGCATTTTGGAAACAGGCCTGTACAAGGTAGACTCAAATTGACTTAAAATCGGACACGGGACCTTTTGGTTTGTCATGTTGGAAACTCCTGAGTTTGGAGCCCTGCACTTTAAAATGATGATTATTGTTATCCACCTTCTCGGTCAGTGGTTTTAATGTTTTGGTCGATTGGTCTAAATCTGACTCCTCTATTTTTAATCATGGCTTGTACTTAAGCCATCGCTACTCTGCTTATTCATTCGCCGCATGCCCGCAGTAACTTTACTCATGTGACTCATGTAGCATTTGAAAACCTTTATTCCCTGCTTGGTACTTCCTTGTGGGGAGTGATGAGGTCAGAGCATTGATGACAAACGTCAATGCTGTATATTTTTTTCATTCACATATAATCTATTCCACTTCAGTTGGCTGCCTGAAATACAGAGAGCTTCAGAAAGCTGTTTGAACAAACTCTAAAAGCTTAAAAGTTATTGAAATTTTCTGCTTGGTGGACCACTTGTAAGCCAAATTTACCAGAAGAGTGCAAGGACATGTGGTGAAACATTCACTCAGAGTCCCGATTTGAAAGTTTTCTTATTGGGTTAGTACTCTCATATATGCTAAGTTCACACACACAAAGAGAGGGACTGGGAAGGTAACCTGATGTTTTAAAAGATAAGTGGGGGGACATGTAAACACCAAAGTATTCAGTGGGTGTGCTATGTTTCGCTACTTGGTGCCCGATTTGGGTAGATAATAACAATTGGGCATACGATTAAATATTCTTTGGAGACGCCCTAAAAGGTTGGTTCTGTTCATCTGGACGTAGCATTCCCACTGAAAACGCTACGTCCAGACGAACTGAATCAACCTTTTGGGATTTTCTTACCTGGATGACTGAGCATGCAACAAGACACTTGTTTGGAGACGGTTAGCTACAACAACAAATTAGTAAAGTGGCAATGGGACCAGGATGTCAAATAAATAGAGCATAGGTGTCAAACTCTGGCCCGCGAAGCCATACCAAATTACTATTAGAGCTGGCCTACTGGTATTATACAGCTAATATATATATTGTTTAGTATTAAGCTTTTCTTGTTCCATATTCAGTTTTCCAGAAAAACTTATTTGAGTCCATAAGAAAAGATTCATTCTTATATCTGGAGGAAGATTTTTTTTTTCAATAAATATTAATGTTAGCCCGCGACTTTGTTCCAGTTTTGAATTTTGGCCCACTGCGTATTTGAGTTTGACACCCCTGAAATAGAGGATAGGAGGCTGTCACCACATATTCCTTCTTTGGCTTGTAGTAGACTGCAGGTGATTAGCAATGCTGTTCTGTCCTTCAACAAAACAAGAACTGCAATTCAATCAGACAGCATGATTTTTCATTTGTTCAGATTTCACAATTTTTTATGTTTCTAGAAAAGCTTTGCCAAGATTTTATGTGTCTCTAGATTTATTTTTGTTCAAATACAGAATATTGTCTTTTCCATGTTTTCCCTAAGTACAATGTGGAGGAGCTATCATAATGAAGTAATTTTGTGAATGCGCTGAGACTAATTTCCAATATGATGGCATGCTTTATTACCACACTACATCCAGTTTAAGCACTTATCTTGGTGATTAGAAGAATATGTCATGATCAGAGATGCTAGCTATTTGATAGACTGGTCGGGCAGATACAGATGGACAGTTAGACAGATGGACGAAGAAGCAGAAAGGCACACAGGCAAAATGACTGGCTGGTTGGTTGGTTGACTGTAAAGACCAGCTGGCTGGAATCACTGAGTGGCTATCTGATTACATAAGCTGGTTGACTGGGTGAACAGTTGACTGACTGCATAAACAGTCAAATATTCCAAAAGCAGCTCACTTATTTTCATATAAATGTCAAACAGGCATAGCACCAGTGTGTTTGCCTGATTGAGAAAGTGAGAGAGAGAGCGCGAGAGAGATGGATGGGGACATGGAATCATGTTGGTCCATCAGTGCAGTGACAGCTAGACGATTACTGCTCGTTAATTGACCTACCGACTGACCAACAGTCTTATGTGTGCGTGTGTGTGCGCACATGTGAGTTTGCATCTGTCTCCTGGTCAATCCTCAATTTAAGAACAGAAATCACAGCTCTGTTTTACTCTTAGTGAAAGTTTGGACAGGGAAAAGGAATATTAATGATTGTGTCTGAGCATATTCACTATAATACAGTTTGCCTGAAGTTCATATTTTGGACTGCTTGTGATGATTTACAACATCTCATTTGTATACACCAAATCCTAAAAAAGGCATATAACGCTGCTTTAATCACTTTCCAGTTTATTAAAAACCTGTTTTAGTTAAATATAGATCAAGGTTGATTCCACAGCTTGCTCCAAGCCCTTCTCAAACCTTTGCTGTTTTCATCCCCAGTTATTCCATAATGCATCCAGTACCTCTTTGATCAGTATGGAGCCATCCCCTCTCTAAATCGTTGACCAGTGGCTAAATTTAACCTTGGTCCAGAACTAAATGTCCTCGAGAGTTCATATGCCCATGAAATTAAAAATTCAGGAGGAAGGCAACCTCCTGATAATTAGTTATAGCCATTTTACTTTGTTCATGTCTTATTTGTTGAGTGGTGAAATATTAATGTGAGAATGCAAGTGTTGTCCCTTGTGGGCCATTGTAGCCTGTGCACAGCTAATTCTCTTTCTGGTTCAGAAAAATAGAAAATGCACAGAAAATGCAGTACACGGGTTTTAAAAGTAGACACTACCACACTACCAACGAAAACATTTGGACACGTAGGCACATGATGTGCATTAGTTGACACTAGATCTCCTTACTCCTTGCTAACACAAATATAAGTATGCAAACATCTTAAAAGAAAGTGGATTTATCTGTATAATTTAATTACTTTATAAAAATAGTAAGCACAAGTAAATTTTGCTTCAATAAAACAAGATAAGCCATCAGAACAGTATAGAAAAGATTTATATAGAATAATGAACTAAAATTTCTTTCATTTAATCATAGCAATTGCAATATTACATTAACTTACAGCATCCTCTACTGGATTAAAATAGTTCACAGTTAATTAACCTAGCTACAGGCACTAAAATCCTTAGTCACAGGAAGCACATCAAATTCCAGATAAACCAACAATTAATAAAAGGTACGTTGCATAGACAGGAACAAATAATGGAGGTGTCAGACACTACTGTGGTAAGTTTAAAAAACATTTTTGTTTTTGTACTTTAAGGTGAAACAGTTTTTTCTTACTTCTCACTTCTTGTCTTACTACCCTCCTCCTGCCCCTCTCAGTATTGTCTTTCCTCCATTTTCTCTGTTTCCTTGCTTTCTTCCATCTCTCTCTCTGGTTGTTGCTTTCTGCATGCTCCCTTCATCTGTTATTGTCTGTCCTTTGTGTCCTTGCTCTGAGGCCAGAGAATTAGAATTATTCATTTTTCACTGTTCTCTGTTTTCACTGTCCTCTCTTTTGCTCAGTAGTGTAAGTGAATTACTCCTTTTACTGTCTTTTTTTTGTCCATCTACCTTTTCCCCTCTCTTTCTCAAACCTTATTTTCTGGACGTCTACATTTTTTCCACTTTGTCACTTTCATTTTCTCCTTTGTTGCGTCCCATCCCAAAAATGAAATGGATAAAATTAATCCAGAATCCAGACTCATTGTTGTTCTTGCTTTGATTGCATTAGTTAGAGTCTTGTTCCAATGTCTGTCTTTATTTTCCTGTTACCTCTTCCTTTTTTCTCTTTCCCTTTGTTAGTCGCATACTTTTTATGTATTGTTAAGAAAGTGTACTGAAATTGCATATTGGGTCAATCAAGCAATAATAGAAAAAAATACAAATTATAAAATGATGGGGTTGTGTGGGGTTATGACAGAAATCCTGTTTTAACCTATATATGTCTTATCAACATGCCAAGTTCGCCCAATGCTCTTATTTCCCCCCCCCAACATATATATATATATATATATATATATATATATGTGTGTGTGTGTGTGTGTGTGTGTGTGTGTGTGTGTGTGTGTGTGTATGTATATATATATATATATATATATATATATATATAATATTAGTATTATATTATATTATATTAGTAGGTTGGTGAATGCAAGCATTGCCTGCTATGTATAAGCACAAGGAACATATTAGCCCCTTAATATCAAAAGAGGTGCATTAGATGTCAGGAGCAGGAAGGCTAGAGAGTAAAACAGTTGGTTTGGGGCTTTTCAGCACTAACAACAAGTGAGCCGTAGAGACCAGAAGTTAAATCATATTTTAATTAAAGTTTCGTGGTGAAAAATATCCATTTATTTCAGTGGATGGAATCTTCAGAGTGTGAGAAGCAGACAAAAACCCTTTTCTTTCTTTAACCTTATACTGAGTGCACAGTTTTCACTCTATAGGCAACATTTTATAACCATTTGGAGAGCAACTTCTTTGGCACTCATGATTATTAAACCAGGTGCATACAAATTATTGTTTTTCTTTCATAAGTCGTTTCTTGAGAGTAGTGCTGAGTGAAATTTCTCACTATTTTTTTCCACTATAGTTACACAGAGTCCCATTGCTGTGGTAACCATAGATGCTTAACTGACAGGTGTGAACAACTGACATATATTCATTAGAAATTAATCACTCTAATTAGTAGATTTGTATTTTTCCTCTCTTTGATTGGTGGATGTGTTTTCACAGCCTGTCTCTCTCAGACAAGTATTTGAATGTGACTATAATACCTGGCCCAAAATAGACCTGCAACATTTTCAGTCTATCCAAACCAATTTTTCTATGTGTCAGTATCCCTGGCTGTCTGTATTTTTGAGTATGGATATATGGTACCGGGAAACGCAAACACATTTCTTTTCAGTCAGTCATCTTAAGTCAAGATCAGGTCACACTAGAGTTTAAAGGCAAATCATCACAGCTTCAAGTGTGTAAGCTGACATTCACAGTTTAAACCTGCTCTTCTATTCACACACATATGTAATAGTGGATTTAAAAAAAATAAAAACCTGACACTGACTTACAGAAGAGGACTAGATTTTCAAGCATCTGGTCACCCTGCCTTGGGTTTTCAAAATAAATACACTTATAGGAAATAAACTGGACTTTTTAAAGTGTTACGTTTTTAAAAAGTCACTAATTATCAAATGTTTTAATGTAATGACATTGCCAAAATATAAGAGCCCCTAATTAGTTTCAGAATTTCAGATGTTTGAAATGATCAGAATTTAAAAATAAACTTAACCCATGATTTATGTAAGTGTCATGGCAGGCAGGTTTTGGACCCAAAGGCAGGACTAATGCTGAATTCTAACATAATACAAAATAATGCAGGTGCAGACACAAGATAACTTCTAGGACAACTTCTACAATCTTCTAGGAGGCAAAACTGCGAGGGAGAACACGACCGAGAACAGAAGCAAAGTGAGGGTATAAGTACAAAAATGGAGATCAGGGCAGAGTGGAAACACCTGAGGAAACACAGCTGAGCTGATACTAACCAATGAGACAAGGGGAAGCAGAACTGAACCTAGCTCACGCGAGACAAGGGTCTATCAAGATAAAACAGAAAGTAATAAAGACTGGGACCAGGACTTAGACATACTAACATGACAGAACAAAACGGGACACAAAACACAAAGACAGGACACTGAGGGACCAGAACAACATGGGAGCATGAGAGGGGAGTCAGAAAGGGATACAAACACAGAGAAGAGACTAGGACAGGCTGGATATGAATGGAAACTAATATCATCATCAGAAAAGCATAGAAAAAACCTCAAAAGCACTAGGGAACAATAAAATACTTCAAAGAATGAGATATAGAACAGGAACATAAATCAAATCCCAAAAGAAATGAATCATGAGTCCACAACAAAAACTCGAAATGCTGGGTCAAAAACCAGCATTCATCTTTTTACCCTATTATTATCAACAGCTATTTGCCCCTAGCTTTTTTTTTTTTTTTAGCAACAATTCCTCTGTAGTCTTGTCTTTCACACTCTCCAGACGTGGCATAGTTTAGTTTTTTTTTGTGCTGCTTAAAATTGCTTTGGCCAAAAATGTGTGTAGGAAAAACCCTGCATATTTCCTACACTGATTTTAGTCATTTCCTTTCAGTCAAATATATTTATGTTAACCTTGTAAAGAAGAATCTACAGGCATCCAGATATTTCTAACCTTATATCGCCTCTACTGGCTCTTTCATTATGACGAAGCAGTAGTTATATTCAGAACATACCATCCAAGATTAAAAGATCAAAGATAGTCTTTTACTGTGACCACCAAACTGTTCCAGTGAAGCGTATCCTGTCTGCAGTCACGTGTCGGTACTCATGACATGATCAGTTATCATGGCGGTTCTTTTGCTTTGTTGCAGATTCAGAGATTTTGTGGGAAAAGCCACAAACTACAAATTGCATTTCTTCAGCGTCAGAGAAAAAACAGGCAAATAGGAGCTCATGAAGAGACCTCGTTTCAGTGGGAACCTTTATTGTTTTATTCTTAATGATAACATCAACATAGCCATGTACTTACAGCTCCATGTTTCAGGTTTTCATAAACATTTGCCTAAAGGTTTGCCTCATTATTAATTTCCAGAAATGGGCTGTCTTGCTGATTCAATAATTTACTTTTTCCTCTTTTGCAGGTTGTCAGGATTCATGCTGCCCTCCCCTGTAGTCAGCAGTGGATCCATTTTGGCCTTGTGGTTTACCACAGATTTTGCTGTGAGTGCACAGGGTTTCAAAGCTGTGTATGAAGGTAAGAAAACGTGCCATTGTGTTCATGTGTATGAGTGGTCCTTTCAGAGATAACAGTGATAAATTGGAACCTGCATATTGTTGGTATGGTGCTGAAAATGTATTGTACTGTAAGATTTTCAAGAAAAGAATGTGTAAAAGTCCTTTTTGTTATACGATAGTTACAGGTCCTGTAACTTGTGTGTGTGCTGAGACTTTGACCATACTAATGGAGCTGAATGTAATGCTTAACACTTTGTTTGCTGTTGTTTTTGTTTAGAGGTTTTTCTATTTTATCAGCGATTAATCAAACATCTTCTCAGTGATGACCTGGTGTTTTGGATTAGAAAATAGAGCAGGAGAAATTATTTGGGTTTTTTTTAGTTTTCTTTTTTTGATGGAGTCAGTCAGGTGTGGCTGTTTGTAGCTCTAGAAATCAGGCAAGCAAACTCTCAGTTGATCAAGCACTTATAAGCATCCAACAAATTTGTGTACGATTAAGGTGAAGCTCCATAGATTAGCTATGCTTTTGATTTATGGGATTAACTGTTCATTTTCATAGTTCTGCATGACCGAACCTGGGCTTGCAGCCCAGAGCTGTTGTTTTGGCCATCAGTCGATTAGTTGGAACTACTTAAATACACCATACATTATATATGTATACAAATACTATATCCATGCATTCATTTTTCTTTATTGTGATTTCCACAATAAGAGTTGAATGTTCAGTTTTGATGTGTCTCTTATGTGTGTGTGTTTTGTACAAAAGACTGTTCCATGTCTGCGTGCCTGGTACGACACAAATCCTTAGCCTGACCTTTGGAAGATGTGCATACACACATGGAGTGCACACTTAAACATATATTTCATTACGTTTGTGTAACAGTTCATCTATGAATGATGAACTTTAAATATCAAAGACTAATTCAAGAGACAGGATCTTCACACTGACTCCAGTGTGTGAGTGCATGTTTGTTTCACGTAAATGTTATTCTCTGTGCACATCTTCTTCTTCTTTTTGCAGTGTGTCTGTGTGTGTTTCTAGATGTGTCCCATTCATGTGTTCATGTATATTGGAAAAAAAATTGGATTTTATCAATATATATATCTCAGAAGATCCAGAGATTTTGAGCCAAGTTACTGAAAGACAACATGAAGGGCAAAGTAAATTCTAATATAAAGATCAGGTATTAATCTGTTCCATTTCTTAAACTGCCTGACAATTTCAGAAAGAACTGGGAACAATCAGAACATGGGGTACCACCAGCATCCCCTGCCCCGGCAGCTGCTGGAGTGAGCGGTCGGTACGGTGAAAGTCTGTCCTGGTGCAACACCACCATGCACCCCGGGCCAGGCATGCGCATCCGGTACACCACTTCTGTTAGCCGGTCCACGACCTCCGCCGGCCCTTTCCAGTGGCTGCAGAGCTTGGCGGACACTCCTCTCTTGCAAACCGGGCAGTACACCCAAACCTTGTCACCAGGCACGGAAGCTCCCCCTCGGCACCTGGTGTCGTAGGCTCTTTTCTGTCGTACTCTGGCACTGGCCTGGGGCTGGCGGGTGTAGTCATGAACCACCTGCAGCCGCTCCCTCAGCCTCCTGTAGTAGTCCATCTCTGGCCCACCATCAATCCCTGGCTCGGGGAGACCCGAACACCAAATCTACGGGCGTCCGGAGCTCCCATCCGCTGCAGGCGTGCACTGGCTGGACTCCTGAACCGCAGTCCGATACGACCAAAGGACCAGGGGCAGATGTCGGTCCCAATCCTGCTGGTGGCGGCTGTTGAGAATGGCAAGCTGGGTGGCCAGCGTGCGGTTGAAGCGCTCGACCAAGCCATCGCTTTGCAGGTGGGGTGGGGTGGTTCGCGTCTTCTCCACCCCCAGCCGCCGACAGATCTCCCTAAAGATCTTCGATTCGAAGTTATGCCCCTGGTCACTGTGGAGCTCAGCCGGGACCCCAAAACGGGTGAACATCTCCTCCACCAGTTTCTCTGCCGTCGTGGTTGCACTCTGGTCTGGCACCGCGTAGGCCTCCGGCCACTTTGTGAAATAGTCCATGGCCACCAACACATACCTGTTCCCTGACTCGGTGACAGGGAAAGGCCCTAGGACGTCCACTCCCACTTACTCCATCAGGGCCCCAACCAGGTACTGCTGCAGTGGGGCAGTGGAGCGTTGAGTTGGGCCCTTCAGCTGCTGTGTGGTCAGTGGGAGCCATCCCCCTCCGCTGGCTGTGGCCTGAGCAGTAGCCACGCCCAGTGCCTCCTACTGCCGCTCCTACTGCCGCCGACAGTAGCGGCACTCGACAGCCATGCAGGGCCGTCTGGAGAGGGCATCAGCGTTGCCATGCTGTCGACCTGAGCCAAGTTAAAGATGCATGGTCAGTGCACAGGAGGAACCGGCAGCCGTGCAAGTATGGCCAGAAGTGCCGCACCGCCAGCACTATGGCGAGCGAGGTCTCTTTCGCCAACAGCTGGCACTTCGTAGGATTGAGTCGCAGCCCAGCTTGTCGGATGGTACTGAAGGCCTCGCTCAGGTGGGACAGTGCACTGCCGAAGTTGCCACGTGCACCAACAGGTTATCCAGGTACACAACGCAGTGGCTACAAGGGATGTTCACGAGCACCCTCTCCATCAGCCTCTCGAACATCGTTGGCATTGCAGAGCCCAAATGGCATGACCCTGAACTGCCACAGCCCCTGTCCGATGGTGAATGCAATCTTAGGCCTTGCTTCGGAGGCTAGCTCCACCTGCCAGTAACTGCTGCATAGGTCGAGGGAGCTGAACCAGCTGGAGCCGGTAATGTGATCCAGGGCCTCGTCGATCCGCGGAAGCACTGCACTGCACTGAGATGGCGAAAAATCCACGCAGAACCTCGGGCTGCCATCCTTCTTTCCCACCAGGACCACGGGTGCCGCCCATGGGCTGTTGGATGGCTCAAACACCCCAGCCGCAATCATCTCACAGATCTTTTCCTCCGCCACCTGCCGTTTCGAGAGGGGCAGCCGGCGTGGGCGCAGACGGATGGGTTGAGCAGAGCCGGTGTCGACGGTGTGCTGGACCAGCCCCGTCTGCCTGCAGTCTTTGTCACTGATGGCAAAGATGTCCACATTCTCATTCAGGAGGCACCTGAACTGCTGGCGTTGGTCAATGTTAAGACCTACACTGCTGCGCTGCCACAGGTCATCAATAGCCTTGGTTGTCTCAGTCGAGGGAGGTTTGTCGGGCTTAGAGGCTGGGGCTGAGGTGAATAGAGATGATCCAGAGCTACCGGCACCCGAAGTCTGTTGAGCGGCAGCTGCCAGAAGCCTGGCTTGTCTGTCTCTGGTCCCCCCCATTCCCAGCTTTTGACTGCCCTGGAGGGCCAGAGTCTCTGTACTAAGAGTGATGGCCAGCTTCACGGTGTCAACGCAGGTCCCCCAGCGGGTCAGCAGATCAAGGCCGATGATGCACTGATCTTGGACGTCAGCAAGCCAGAAGTCATGCACCAGCTCCAGATCCTTCACTCGGATCTGCAACGGTTTCTTCCCCCGCAAGTCAGTTCTCTCCCCCGTCACCGTCATCAGCTGGTCGGTGGGTGACCAACCCATCACAAGCGGCCCGGACGTTCCAGGGTGTACACCAGGTCGTATTAGGGAAATGGTAGACCCCGTGTCTACCAGGGCCCGGCAGGGCTGGTCCTCAACACGGCAGCTCAGGTAGTGTCCCTTGAGGTGCCCGACTCGGTCCACTACCATGCATCATCCTTGGAGGGGGGCAGGAAGCTGGAGCGGTGGTCCCCTCACTACACCACGCTGTCGGGACCCGTTGGGGGACTTACATGGGTGGTCGCTTCCTCGCTCCTCAATCGCCAGCTCCCCAAGCAGCGAATACTCTCCTCGACGGCTTGCTCCAGCCTCTGAATGTCTCTCTTCATTCCGGCCAGGGTGAGCTATCCCACTTCTGACACCAATGTGGCGAGCTCAGGCAAGGAGACAGAGGTGTCGTTGGTCTTGCTTCCCCATATTGCCAGGGAGCACAGCAGTTTATTTTCAACAGAAAATCACTGCCGCTAACCCAACTGCTTGGCGTAGCTCTAGCATAACAACAAGAAGAAAAAGGCGCTCTCTCACCCAGAAAACACACAGTCGCAGAGAGAGCGCGTCACATGGTATTCATGGCAACATAACGCTGCCACCTGAAACAACAGAACACAGCTGTCAAACAAAACCCAAACAGCCCTGACCCGCTAAATTATGAATGTGGCCATGGCTTTTTGACCTGCATAACAGAAAAACACTTCTTAGCTGTCTCATCAAGAACTTCACTTTAAAGCTTGGCATAAAAAATATAAAAAACGTCTCTGCTCCTGTCAGCAATTAGGCAAAATCCAAATCAACAATTATATTTAGTTTTAAGATATTTCAGTGTTGTTTGATTTCTTCTAATTCATTAAGAAAGTGGGACCACCTAAAATGTTCGGATTCAGATTTGAAGGGTGAACGTGATGTTAGGACTGTGCATTTAACGGTTAAGCCATGTGAATATACAGACTACACTGTCAATGTCTAAAAAAATAAAAACAAAAAAATATGTCAATTTGAATATTATTCTAAAAAAATGTTAAGAATGTGTCACAAAGACAGGAACTTGAATTCATAACTATTTAGTATTTACTGTCACTATTGGAGACTTTTATGGGGGGACTGCATGACAGTGAGACTGTTAGACTGACTGGAAGTAATGGTCTTCCTGATTTGAACCCAAGTATTGATTTGATATTGGACTTCAGGGCTCATCTCAGTTTGTCTACAACAAACACCATGTTTGAGCATAAGTATACTTGGCACCAGGACACCCTAGGTTTTAACTGCATCATCAGATCTTTACCTATGTCTTTGACACATAAGTAAAAGGTGGAGCTGAGCTGCTAACTTATCACCACCTGATGGTGAGTTGGATTACATGTAGCAAAGGTGCCCTCAGAGTATCTAGCAAAACCCTATTTGCCAGGGATCTTCAACTCGCAACTAAGCTTCGGCAGCACTCCAAAACAGGATTGGGAACATTAAGTCTGAGTGGATAATGTTTTCCACCTTCATTGTTGCCATGTCATGTCAACAATACCAGAAACAAATGTTGCTGGCCAGTGTTGTCACACTGAAGAAGCTGTCCTATCAAGTTTATTTGGCTCGTGGGACCCTGCAGACAGCAAATAGGCACCAGCAGACAAAGCAGAGTATGACTCTGACAGTGACTGATTGAAAAACATAGGTGTGTGTAGTTAAGAGGGGCTTTGAAACAAGACTTTCTGTTGACCTCGAAGGGATTCTGACACCCTGTCGGACGACTCTGGAGGTAGAAGCAACTTTCTGCCTACACTGTTTTTGGTTTGGATGAGGTGCTTCTGACTTCAACTGGGGATATAATCAAGCTGTGAAAGGGATACTCAGTAGGGTTAGAGAGCTCCTCAATCTGATAGACATGCCTTCAGTAGAAAGCACAGAGTCTGTGTATGAGGGGATGACTCGGTCATTCAAGTAGTTAAACAAAAAAAGTCTCTGGTGGCTGCACCCCTTGGAAGGATGACATTCACCTGATTCCCCTTAAGGATGTCGTGGGGCTATTCTGGTTGACACTCATTTTGCAACATTATCTGGAAGTTGGGGACAGTGCCCTTGGATTCCTGAAAATATGTGTCTCAGTCCTCAGCAAATCTTTCACTATCCTTTATCAGATTGCCTCCTTGTCTTTCTTTTCCCATGACATTCTCTTCTACATTACTTAAGAGGTTTTTTTGTACCTTTTCATTTAAACTGAACCACACTAGAATAGAATCCACTTTTTTCTATTGCCGTTAACAACCAGTCTCTGTCTGTATATGCCCCTGTCTCTGCTCACATAGCCAATTCACTTAACAAATCTTCTCTCAGTTCTATCCTTTTATTAAAGGAGACCAAATTGAACTATAAGTCTGAGCACATAGCTTACTGATAAGACCCCAGTCACCTAAGAGAGGGATAGATAGAGTGAGAGGAGAAAGAAGGGGGGGTTGGGGTGGGTGGGTGCTGTCAAATAAAGCTATAAGTGGTGAAAAAGCAAGCCTTACTGATAAAAAAAGCAGGTTTGCATACCAACTCTGCAAGGCACGATAATCATCAATTAATTTCCCCTGAAGCAGAAAGAGAAAGAGGGGAAAGAAAAATGCAGAGAAAGAAGTAAATAGAGATTCTGAAAGAGAGAGAGAGGTGTAGAGATAGATAACCAAGAAGATTGGGGAAGAGTTGATAAACAGAAGGGTGGCATTCATATCTGTCTATATTTCTCATTTGTTGACTTCACGACACAATATAATACCAGAAGACCAACATCCAAAATGAGATCACGATCACTCTCCCCTTAAAAAAAACAAAAACAAAAAAAAAACAGAAGACACGACTGGAAGAAGGAAAAAAATGAGAAGTGCTTCACTCATCTTTTATTAACAGTCATGATGCTATGATGGCGTTTGGGGGGTCCTGAATTTAGAATTTTTGTCACATGCAATTCTCCCCTCTCCCTCGCCATCACCTCCATCTGTTTCCCCTAGAAAATAGCAGTCATAAAATCATTTGAAATATTTATGTGCTCTTACAGCTGCTTCATCAGGAGTTAGACCTGTAGCCTCAGCTATGGAAACTATATGGATTTTGACGTGTGTGTCCAATAGCACTCTTTTTTCACAATTCTACTTATTTTTGATTTCTTGGTGCACATTCCTGTTTGAGCTGGGTGCAAAATGCTGAAAGTTATAAATAGTTAAACTTTTAGTAAAAGGCTGCCTCGCCTCAAATAAGTTCGCAATTGTCACTTAGCAACAAGGAGCATTACCAGCACTTCCCCCGAGCATTTGTTAAGTGCTGCTACCTGTAAGAAGAAACCCAGCAGATACAAAGCCTTACTTTTGCATTCACAAAGTAAATGAACTGTTTGTTGTTGTTTTCTATTGTGAGTGTAGCTGAAGTGCTTTTTCCCCACCCATATGATATGCCAGTCTATTTCTTTTGTTTTAAAACAATATAATAGAAATGCAAAGCGATGACAGACCTTTATTTTCTCTTATCAAATACATTAACAGCTGTAAACAGTTTAGCATACCCTCATTGCAATTGTGCTCTCAAGGGGCAGCAGAATATGCACTCCAAAAACTGCTCAGAAAGAGCCCAAGGCAGCGACTCATCCTCCAAACAACTCTCACTCCAATTTGATCGATGATTCGCAACAAGCACAATTCCACTGACGTCCTACTTTATGTCCCACAAGTCTGAAATAAGTAAATGCTTAGTTTTCTGGACATTTGTAGCTTTTCCTAAAAAGATTATTTAACCATTAATACAAAACAGAAAATCCGGTTCAAAGTCTTAATTAATGTCGTACACTATACCACTTTACACTAACACCTACAAATGTGCCCACACTCACAAAGAAAGAGCCTGAGTGTACTTTTGTTTTTCTTTGTATTCCCTAAGCTAGCTGCAGAGTTTCTCCTCCTGTTGAGGGACTTCTGTGAAGAAAATAAAATGACCTGGAAACTGTTAAAAGGGGCTTTGCACTTTAAAGACACACACACACACACACACACACACACACATTCCCCTATGGCATCACTAGGCATAGGCATCACTCTGGTAAAGCAACAGAGTGAAGACAAGAATGTGTGAATGCGGATCAGGGAAGTAAAAGAAGACCGCCTGCTTGTGTGTGTACATATTCAGGCACATGTGTTACTGCTGGTCATGAGTATTTTGTTGTTGTTGTGGTAATATCCACTGTGTCATTATCTGTATGTTATTATGAGGTGTCACTTTTACACCGCATTACAACATGTAATGTGTGTGTACCCATGCCTGAATGTGTGTATCTGTAAAATTGCAGGAAGTTCATCCCCTTTGGTGTTGGCATTTCCTCTCTCTCTCTCTCTCTCTCTCTCTCTCTCTCCCTCTGTCTGTCTGTCCGTGGTGTAGACTGGTGTAGAATCCATTAGGAACACTTCTAGGAGCTTCCAAATCTTGCTGACTTGATGCAAGGCTTTGCACAGACTGTGGCAAGAGCCCTGTAGCCACCATCCATTGGACGAGATGCAAAAAGATCGCAGCCTCCTGCTTGGGGATTTTGGGTCCTTACTCATGATGTTACACATAAGAAAGATTTATTCATCTAGAGTTTTTTCCGATGCCTCTAGCCAGATAGTTTTCATAGTGGAGCCTTTATTTCACAGAGTTTCGCCGTACTAAATCTCAGAGGGTGGCAAATAGCCATTGCAGAAAATTGCACTATTGTAGAAGGAGTCGTGGCATAATATGAATACAAAATACGGTGTGTTGGCAGACAAAAATATTACTTAGAGGAGTGGTCTTCAAACTTAACAGCACCGCCTACAACTGCAAAGCTCTCCAGCGAGTAGTGCGGTGCTCTGAACGGATAATTGGAGGTGAGCTTCCCTCCCTCCAAGACATCTACAGGAAGCGCTGCCTGAGGAAAGCGGGGAGGATCATCAAGGACTCCAGTCACCCCAGCCATAAACTGTTCAGACTGCTTCCATCAGGAAGGAGGTTCTGCAGCATCCGGTCCCGTACCAGCAGACTGAGAGACAGCTTTTTCCATCAGGCCATCAGACTGCTGAACACGTCATAGACACCTCAGCTTCACTACTGGAACTTCAACATTATGCACTCCACACTGTATATAAATGCCACTTGTTTTGCACATATTCAACTCTGTATATTTTATATATTTTATTATTATTATTATTATTATTAGGGCCCGAGCACTGACAGTGCGAAGGCCCTATTGTATCTGCTCCGTTTCTTATTATTATTATTATTATTATTATTCAGGCGAAACAAGGGCCTTTTTGAGGGCCTAAACATGCTCAAAAACTCATGAAATTTTGCACACATGCCAGGTCTGGTGAAAAATTTTGTATTTTAATGGTTTTACATATGAGCACTGGGAAATGGCTCTACAGCGCCACCTATGCCTTGTTAAATGCAGCCCTACGACCACATCGTTTGAGCTACATGTATGAAATTTGGCACACATGTGTATCATGCCAAGACGAACAAAAAAGTCAGTGGGCCCATTGACGCAAACCCAACAGGAAGTCCGCCATTTGGAAGAGAAGGTGACATTTTGGCTCTAATTTTGCCATTTCCATGCCTCGAACTTTTGCGAACTCCTCCTTGGGGTTTGATTTCATAACCTTCATATTTGGTCAGTGTCAACTACACCCTTGTGCCATGTTAAATTGCGGAGCTTTTGAGTTTTCACAATACGGTGAGGCCGTGGCGCCATGGCGAATTTCGATGACTCGCCATGAAAATCTTATTGCCTCTCATTTTGTCATACATTTTCTGACCTTGACCAAAGTGAACACATATGATAAGGCTCCACCCCTGAACATATTTCAACTGCCATATTTGACACCAGGGACAGCGCCACCTAGTGGGAACAGGAAATGTCATGTTTTACACTTTGGGGTACAGTATTGTGATGGGTGACATCTGCAGCCTCAAATTTCTCCAGGAAAGCCTTAAGGAGTTGGTCTTGGGTTACAGTGAAAACTGTGACTTTTCACGAAAGGGTGTGACCCCAGCAGCATGGCGAACTTTGATGTCACGCCATGAAGAAACAAATTAGTATAACTCAATGAAATCCAGTCTGATCAGTACCAGACTTTACAGGCATGATGTCAGACCCGCCCTGAACAAATTGATATGCCCATTGTCGGAAATACGGACAGCGCCACCTAGTGGCAACAGGACATGTCATGGCTTTAACTTTGTTGTACTGATTTTCACAGGTTGATCGTGGCCACCTCAAAAGCGGTGAATATCACCATCAGTCCCTCGTGATGCTTCAGTGCAAAAATTGTGACTTTAAACTGAACGGCGCACCCTGGTGGCAACGCAGTTCATCATGAAAGATGAAGTGGCTTTTGAGGGGCTTGGAAAGTTTATAGAGGCTTGAAATTTGGCACACACCTCCAAATGGATGAAAGCATTGTTGTTATGTAACCATTTTACTTGAATAGCGCAAAATGGCTCCACAGCGCCCCCTACAATATTTCAAAACATCAGCCCCTGCTCTGTGTTTCATCTATGAGTCTGACACTTGGTAAGCTTGTGTAAGATATCAAGATGTACAAAAAAGTCTCTTGGAGCAATATCCCAAATCCAACAGGAAGTCAGCCATTTTAAAATTAATGTGTAATTTTGATGACATTTTCCCCTCTTTTCAGGCTTCATACTTTGACGAACTCCTCCAAGGGATTTCATCATATTGAAGCATTCTTCAGTGTGTAGAATCTAAAGACCTTTGTGATGTTAAATTGCGAAGCTTTTTCCGTTCAGGGAAACGGGGTGGTCATGGCGGCACGTAGAGTTTCAATCACTCGCAAAAAGCAGTAATCTGCTGTCACTAAAAAACACAATGTCCAATCTCTCCCAAAGGTCGCAGGTGTGATGAGACTCGAGCTTGGAAATGTTTGTTATGCTATTTGTCAATAATGGTTAGAGCGCCACCTAGTGGCATGACTATAATCCTGGTTGAATAAGATGAAATGTTAGCTGGTGATTAAAAGCATGAAATCCATCAATGTGACATCACATCGGAGGTGCTGGTTTTAGGTGTTGGGCGTGGCTCGACGCGCCGGGGGTGCGAGGGCCCTCATAACGCTGCTTGCAGCTTTAATTATTATTATTATTATTATTATTATTTTATTTTATTTTTTTACTATTTAATTTGTAAAAATGTGTATACACACACACACACACACACACACACACGTAGGAAAATATTTAGTATACACATCCAGAAATGCATACACTATTATATATTGTACATATATTTATTAGTTTCAGGTTGGCCATTCTTGTATTTTGCTCGTTTGTGTTGTTGTGTTTGCACATCTCTGTTGCTTGTGGGGCTCGCACACAAGAATTTCACTCGCATGTGCTGTGCCAGTGTGCCTGCACATGTGATGTGACAATAAAAAGTGATTTGATTTGATTTAAGTTTTATGGATAGTAGTTTATAATGAAGGCATATGAGCCTCTATGTTTATCTTAAATGTCTTTTGCAGCTTATTATGTTAATTTCACCATACATTCACTTATTCAACATTAATTCAGTCAGACTGTTTACCTCAACAGCCAAATAACTTATTTCATTTTTTAAAATTAGGTATGTAGTTATTTGTTTTTTCTGCTTACTACTATCCTCAGAATCACTGATCCTTTTAACAGCAGGGTTTAGTAAGCCTCAAAGTGCTCCTGCTGTTTGCATTAAAGTTAGTAACACTGGAAATATACTGGACAAAAATAGTTGGCTTCATGGGGATTTAACTGATTCATTGATTTTATGATATTTCCCTCCAGCTATTGTTGTAGTCAGAGAAAGTTTGCCTCTATAGAGACATTAGAAAGAGAAATCAATCATTACAGATGCCATTAATAAGTTCAAATAGTATAGTTATTCTATTGAATGAACCTCCTGTGGAGGAAATTGTGCTTACAGCTTGCAAATAAAAACAAAAGACTCAGAACATTAAAAACATAGGTGCAGCCCTAGTCTTTGTTAGGAGGGAATTTATGTGAACTGTTACAGTTCATGAAATCAAAGTTTCTTTCTTTAATGAGATAGTGAGAGAAAAAAAGAACACAACTACATTATTCTCATAGATCCAGAGAGCTTGGTCTATCTCATGTTGCACTTTAAAATCCATTTTCTACCTTCCTTTATTTGTGGGGCGATCGTGGCTCAAGAGTTGGGAGTTCGCCTTGTAATCGGAAGGTTGCCGGTTCGAGCCCCGGCTTGGACAGTCTTGGTCGTTGTGTCCTTGGGCAAGACACTTCACCCGTTGCCTACTGGTGGTGGTCAGAGGGCCCGGTGGCACCAGTGTCCGGCAGCCTCGCCTCTGTCAGTGTGCCCCAGGGTGGCTGTGGCTACAATGTAGCTTGCCATCACCAGTGTGTGAATGGGTGGATGACTGGATATGTAAAGCGCTTTGGGGTCCTTAGGGACTAGTAAAGCGCTATATAAATACAGACCATTTACCATTACAGCTTACCACCAATCTACTGGATCCAGCTGGATCTTTAGAGATTACCACACGCACCAGTGATTCCTAAAAATATCTCACATCACACTTTCCATTATGCTGTGGAGGCTGTCTGGATAATTCAGTCAGCGCTATTTCTTCTAAACACTATAACTGCTGAGATAAACTGACTGTGTTCTATATTTAACATTTATAGATTCCCGATAATAACTGTTTTCACTACGTGGTAGAACTATTGGCGAAGGCAATAGAGACTCGGTCGATTTGAATGAATGTTAAATTCTAAACAAGCCTTAGTCATTCTAAAGGAACATGAATTGATTAGGGTTCCCTTTTTGATGAACTCGCTGAGGAAAGCGGTTGAATACATACCAGTGTAACTGTATAAAATATTGGCAGCATGAAATGGAAATTAGTGAGATTATTGAGACTCAATTGATGTTTATGTGACTATCCCTTAATAAGATGTTATAAAGTAAAGCTCCTCCACCCTCCACCCCCAAACATATGTCTTCATTTCTTAAATCAATGGCAGCAGGAAACTAAGTGACTAAAAGTTATTCATACAAAAACTCAAATGTCACTTCCTTCCATTCTGAATAATGATTTATTTAGGCGTGAAATCAGTGATTATATTACAACTGACATTTACTGCATTTCACTGTTACCAATGCATAGCCTATTTTTTCTTCATATCGACCTGTTATCCCTTGGTCCTATCAGTATCTGTGTGCCCTTCATTGAGAATAATAGGCTTGCGTGTTTCGTCTAAGCCAATGGATTCAGCAGGGAAGCTTCTTAGAGCAAACACAGCAAATCATTAAAGGAAGGAAAGACTACTGGTGTATTTGTCAACTTGGACAGTCAGGTGCTGCTACACATTTGTGTATCTGTGTGCTCAGAAGAGGTGAAGAGAGTGAAAGAGTGAGAGAGGAAAGAGAGAAGCAGTCCGATACACCATTAACCCATATTGACTGAAACACCATAGGAAGCTCTTCACTGTGGGATTGGTTCATATAACGCTGTTGGTACTAACGCCAGCTTTAGTCTGCGACATCGATCGAAGCAGCAATGTCAACTGTCCTGCTGTGTGTGTGTGTGTGTGTGTGTGTGTGTGTGTGTGAGACCATGGCGGTGTAACGCAGAAGTGTTCGTGGGTAATATCACCATCGTCAAATCATGTTGTCAGAGCCAAGAACCCCTGTCTCACACACTCTCCCACACAGACGCACACACACACACTTTTAGTAAGTGTTGTGATTGTGTAATCAAGTTACCACAACATATTTGAGTCAATATAACATTGCTTGAACTTAGCACCCTTTATCTGGCGTATATGTACTGGTTTTATTTGATGTTTTATTGAGCTTATTTTGAGCTGTCAGACATACACAGAAAGTTATATGTATGTTTGAAACCTCTGCACAAAATTCACTGCAGGTTGCTGAGTTCAGTTCCACCAACAGAAATTTCAGTCACAATCCCTTAACTTGTCTGTCAACTACTAATCTGTACACTTTATGTTTTTGCATACATGTATGCCTTTTAATTAAAGTGTGTTTTCGGCAAATATTCAGCTGGAGTTTTATGGTAGGTTGCTGTCACTAGGTAAAATTGGTTTCAAAGAGGTATACAGTGCTGCACCTTGTGATTGCTTTGATAGCTGGCAGATTGCTGCGGTTGCCTGGATTTTGTATAGAAAACAATAACTTGCCTTCAGACACTCACCAGCTGTGTACTAAGCGGTAGGAAAACTGTGTGGACTGGGTTGGAAAGGAGACCATTCACATTTTGAAACATGCTTGATTCAGTTGTAAGGTATAGCTTTTAAATGAAAGACGAATATTCTCTGTTTCCGATTTCAAAGGAGAAATTATTATTAAGCAAGTGAAGAATGGTCACGCAAGCAACTAACTCTGTTTCATTTGTCAATTGATTTTATTTGGAAATCTCTTTATTAGCTAATTCAAATTTCACCAATAGATCCTTAGGTCGGTGTTTTCCCTGGTAATGTTTATTTGGAAACACCTGCTTTATAATGTAGCTTGGAATTGTTCATTTCTCTGCAGAAATTTGATTTATTCAATAAAATCAACCATATGAAAACTTTATTTTTTGTGTATGTCTGTCTTGTGTGACAGTTAACGTGCCAGAGAAGAAACCAGTGTTTTAGTCTTATAACCAGAAAAGGGCATTGGACAGCTTTTGGCCAAATGGTGTTGAAATTGGTTCAATCTATTTTTCAGGCGACTTGCTGGGATCCATCAAATTATATTGTGTTGGAATCAAGATACTGTTTTTCATTCCTGGCCAATTGGAGTTTGAAGCAGGTGCAGTGATTCAGCGTGGCATTCTAGTGGCACCACTGGTGCCATTGTAAACCTAGCCATATTCCTGGGGGCTGTCCCACTTAGACTGATGTGATGCCTGGCATTAAACACATTATTAATTAATGCAGATTATATGAGGCCACAGCTGCTTTAGTGGTCTTGATTTTCTTGCTAAATATTCTACTAGAAAGGATGTTTTCAGTCACACACATACTGTAATAACATATGACATTGAGACTGGCCATAACACAATTTGAGCATTGCTTACCCTATTACTGACCCCATAATTTAATGCTGCATTCACTGAAATTTAAACATTTGGAGATTTATAAAGTATGTGATTCATAATAACATGACTTAAGGCCCCCCATGTTTAGATTTTCTTATCTCATGTTCCACCAGTTACAATTCAGTGCAATTTCAATGCTCTGCAATAGCCGAATGTGAATTGAGGGGCAGAGATAAAAGGTTTCTTTAGCATTTTCATATCTGTTTGCCCCTTTTTATCCTCTCTGTTTCTCTCTCTGATGATAAGCGGAGCTTATAACATCTGTGTTAAAATCTTCGAGACAGAAAGTGCTCGCTTACTGTCATTTTAGCTACGCTCTCTCTCCGACTCTCAGTCATGCTTTCAATTCCTCTCTGGCTTCCGCTGTCTGAGTTTGTAACTCTGGCTCTGTCTCACACCTTAAATCTTTACCACATCAGTGCCATCCAAAGAAAATGGGAAGATTATAATCAAATTCTGGTTGTGGCTTTTAAAATTGTTCCAATGAATATCTATATAAAATTTTGATCACTTGGTAGTCTCTCTCCTACACAAATGGACTCCTTGTCAAATTTATGTTTTTCAAAGTTCCCATTAAGACATAACAGAAATAGATAAGAGATAGTTTTAGATTTTCTTTTCACTCCAACAATGTCATATAAGATGCACTAGCCTTTCTCTTAAAACGGGGAAACTTTGTATGTTTTGTTATAAAAAAAAATAAAGACATCAATCATTTAGCTAAAGCCAATTATACTTTAGAGGGTTATAGAGGTCTTCAGCCTAATCTAACTCCTATGTGTGACACCCAGCAAACATCTCAGACAGGCCGACAGGTGCATCACAGGGGGAGGGAAAGAAAGCCCTCAAACATACACATCTCAATACAGGAATATTTCAGACTTACACACTTCTGCCGATAAATTACAGTCTTCAGTTTTCTTCTTTTTACATTCATTTTTGATACATGAGTATATTTGAATGAGGGTTCATTAAAATCTCTAATATAGGTATTTGTAGATCATTGGTCCCATCATAGCAAAAATATTAAATAGGTCTGTCAAATGGTATCATATCTAGAGAAGTAAAGAAGCCAAGAGAAACGAGAACTGTGCTGCCAGGTTAGTTAAAAAATGTTATTTATTTATTTTTCGTCAGCAGCAGACATACATCGATTTAATGTCATTATGAATAATTGATTAATGTTCTGTCTTAGCAAAATACATTTTTATCCACGTGCATTGCTCATTAATCATGCATAAACCCAGTTACTTGTTTATTATGTACACATAGTGACAACTGAAACAGTCAAGTGCAGCGATTCTGCTATTCTGCTCTTGCTTCTTTTGTTAAACTGTGATATGTTCATTCTCTTGATTCTACTTCACTGACCTTTTGAAGAATAGAGTTTGCAGTGCTATTGTAGTTTATAATATGAATATACAGACAGATACATTAAGGAAACTGTTTGGGGAATGCAGTGCCAAATATAAGTTAGAGCAGCGTTCCCAACCTTTTTTGTGCCACGGACCGGTTTATGCCCGACAATATTTCCACGGGCCGGCCTTTAAGGCAGCGGTCCCCAACCCCCAGGCCTCGGACCGGTACCGGTCTGTGAGTCGTTTGGTACCGGGCCGCGAGAGTTGAGGCTCAGGTGTGAAATGTATGGTTTTCAGGGTTTTTATCGGTTTTAAGCGTTATTTTGTTATCGTTTTTATCGTTAACTCGGTTTTCCTGGGTCTTTTTACGTGTGTTATGAATAAATCTTCTTTTTTTTCGTACCAGTACTACTTTTATTTACCCCCGGGCCTCGGACCGGTTGGGGACCGCTGAGTTAGAGGACATCAACAGTCTTATTCTTTGTAGGTGAAGACAGTTTATATATGTGCAGTTACTTTAAAAAAATCAATCAATACCAGCCTTAGTAAAAAAAAGAAACAAAGATTCTGGTAAACAATGTCACTAACCTTATGAGGAACTGCAAAAGTCTGGAGTGTATAATGAGATTCCAAATAGCATATTCTGCTGGAGTTCAGAGAGGTTTCTAGATTCTCCATTTCAAAAGTTACAAATTAAATGCTGCTCTCACCTGAAGTTGTTTTTTGTTTGTTTTTGGGGGTTTTTCATGGCAGATGTTTGTAGGTAAAGTGAAATTAGACTTGCTTTAGAACATCCTATACAAATAATTAACCTTAACCTTTGTTCTAGGGTGTCATAGTGGGGATCCTTCTTATAGGTGTGGCTGTAAAAGTGAGCAATTGGCTGTATCTTTTTGGTTGCCCTGGCAACCTGTCCAGTGTGTAAACCGCCTTTATGTGGAATGAGAGCAGATGTAACCTTCACCTGTCCTGCAATTATAAGTTGGTTGAACAGTTAAGAAAACTGATGAATGCAACTTTTTCACAAAATAAAAATATATAAACTAACAGGGAAGAAATTTAAAGCAACGTTACCAACAATCATAGTGCTGTGTATAAAAAAACCAAATGCTGAAAGTGAAAATAATAACTTGGTGATGGAACATTATTATGTTGCCAGTACAACATAAAACGTAGCAAGAATATAACCACCAAGTTTAAAACCAAATCAAACTACACAAAGTAACAGTGCTCATAAAATATAATGCACCCCTGAAGTTTCATTGTCGCTGTAACTTGCGCTTTTTTTTAATAAAACCTTTTTCTGTTTTCTGAACTTTTCTCTTTCTACTTCTGATGCGTGGTCACATTTTTACGATGCAATTCGATTTTACTGTTATTGATACAAGTCCTCTTCACTGTTTTCAGGCAGAGAACATTGAGAGGACAATCCCAGCACTCACTGCAGTTTATTTGGTGATCAGATCAGTCCCTTTAGGCTATACTTGATGACAACTGTCTCATATTCTGTGTGTACTAACATGTTTAAGCCTCTGCATTTAGATATAGTTTGATTTTGTGATTTTTAAAGGACACGGGGCAGAATGTGTAAGGTAATGGCACGTGTGACCTTGACCCATGCTTATCACCCATAAATGAATGAATTCTTATTCCGTGACACAATCAGTGTGTTGAAAAAACAATTTAAAAAATGGCTTGTATACACTTAAAAAAAGGCAAAAAGAAGAGGCATCAAGATGCAAGAGAAGATAGTTAGAAAGAGTAAGGAGGAGAGAAAAGCAAGAAAAGCAGGAGAGTAGACTGGAGAGAAAAGAAGAGCAGACAATCCCTGGAATACCAAACGTTCCTCTGGCTGGGAGAGAAAGCAGGGAAGAGAGGAGGGGTTGCAGTGTGAGGTGGAGAGCACCCACAGAATACCAAAGAGAGAATAAATGCTAGGAGGCTTTTCAAGTCATTTTCACATCAATTCCAAAGTCTTTGCTGGAAGTTAAAAATAGACATGTATACTTAAATTCAGGTACTAGTACCCAGTTTGGCAGAGCACCTTTGGTTGCATTCACGACAGTAGTAAAACATGATTGATAACAAATTGTCTTTGTTTGAAAACAATTTGTTAGTGGATGGATGTAGTGAGAAATACTGTAGTAATGGCACATTAGAGTTTTTATTAAAAAAAATTAGGGCAATAGAAAAATTAGGATATGAAAAGACGAGCAAGAAAATTAGTAACGAAAAGTGAAAAGTAATGGAGAGAAAAGAAGAAAGAGAAAAAAGAGAGAGAACTGACTGTAAGAATCATGCTCGCTCGGCTGAACTCGTACCTTTTCCCAAGATGCATTCTGTTTGAGATGTGCCTAAAAATAGTGCACACACACACACACACACACACACGCGCGCACAAACCACTCCCCAGGGTGGACTCACTGTCATGAACACTGAGACATATACTGCAGACAAGATGCAGACACACACATACAGACTGAAGACATCATGTTGTGCCACAAGTTGTTAGCGTTCTGATGGCAAGAGAGGAAGACCAGGGGTTATATAGAAAGACAGAAAGAAAACAGAAAATCACACACATAGCCATCTTGCACGCAAAATTGCTATAATATCAGCAACATTTTCACAAACAAGAGCAATATCTTAAGGTGATTATGTTTACTCCAAAGAAGGTTGCAGCGTAATCACTGCATGGCATTTACATGGGCCATGCTTTGCTTTTATTTTTGTAGCAATCACAGCACAATTACAGTGGTTTGTGCATGGAATTTTTTCAATCAGGGCTGCCACTTACTCTTTTAGCACCTTCCGTTTTTCTCAGTTGTTGTCATTAGTTACAGCAATTCTCCATTTTCTTGAAACCATTTACTTCTCAATTTAAACACTGCATATTTATACTGTACACTTCTCATTTGTTATATTTGGAACAATGTAACAAGTAAAATGAACTTATCACAGTTAGCCTGTGTGGTTAGATGACATTCAGAGCAATGAAGATGATTTTAATTGTAGTCACATGATTGCATATGAAATGGAATTGAATACATTTGTAGAACCCTTCTCATATCTTTTTTTCCCCGTGAACTTATTAACTCTATCGCTTGCGCATCCTGCTCTGTCTTTCTTTCACTCTCCTACATCTTTTTTTTCACAAGGGGCTCTTGAGGTAATCATAACTCTCTTGCTTTATTACAAGTCTTGTATTCATGCTGTCAGTCCAGCGGTTATTTGCTTCTACAAATCATGACTCATCAAATGCATGTACAGTCCAAAGGTAGGTGGGAAGCAGGTTTGTAGGTACACAACATGCTGTATTTGGCACATCTATTTATGACATATGCATATTTTAACCTGATGGCCATTGCTAATGTTCTTGGTGATTATTAGAGCTGGGCGATAGAACGATAACGATATGTATCGCGATATAACTTTTCCTCGATAGAAAAATTAAACTATCGCGATAGACCTCGCCGCTCTTGTCCTCTTAAAAAAAAAAAAAGAACAGCCAATCCAAATTACGTAGCGCAGAGCTGAACCAATCACAGCCGCAGCGTCACGTCACGTGACTTGTTACGTACAGCACAAGTGCCAAGCCGCACATGTGTATTTGTTTGGGAAGCAGCCAGCCACCGTGCCGCCCGGATAATGGAGGAAATGAGTGTGCCGACTAGAAAAATCAACCGAGCGTGACCGAAGGTTACCGAAGAGAAAACAGATGATGGTTCCAATGCCGGAGAGATTGTCGAACGGAAGAGCCAGAGAAGTTCCGTAGTGTGAAGGTATTTCGGCTATTTCAAGTCTGACAAAAAACAGAGTAGCGTGCACTGTAAATTGTGCCGAAAGCAAGTCTGGAAATACAATAAACTGGTGCATGCGCTACGCCCACACGTACCCGGGTATTTTTGAAAACGCAGATTTTTCTATGCGTTTGCACCTTTTGTCCACACGTAAACAGCGTTTTTGGTCACTTGAAAACGAAGATTTTTGAAAACTCCGTTTTTGCCTTTACGTGTGGACCAGAAAAACGGAGAAAACGCAGCATCATTTTTTGACGTCACACTGTGCGCCACGTTATTGTTTTCAGTGAAATGAATTTCTACAATACTGTTAATTCTACTCTCTGCAGTGTTTAAATGCTTACATATACACACAGTTACTGTCCCTCCACACATACGACTCGGTTCTGCTTCTGTGCCCCAGCTTTGTTTACTTTTTCCCACCGAGGCTTCTAGACTTCTGATTGGCCAACATTTCTGCACGGTTAGGAATCTAGCGCCACCTGTTGCTTTGGCATGTTCATAGCAGCGTTTTTCTTCATTTCTGCCTTTATGTGTGGACGGGATTATTTTTTTAAACGGAAAATCTCCGTTTTCAAAAATACCCGTGTACGTGTGGACGTAGCCTCAGTCTCTGACTGGAAGCGCTAATTCGGCATTCGGCTTTTGTCAGACTAAAGTAACTGTTAAAACGGTTTGAAAAGCTCAGTTATACAACAAGGAGAGATTGAGAATTTCCTTTTAGTTCTCAGTTTATTTGATATTGACAAAAGTTAGTCAGTTTTGTCTGTTCTTCTGTAAAACAAACTATTGTCAATTCCACTTAGAAACAAAATATTAATTCTAAAAAGAAATCTTAGTTTGTTTTACAGATTTTCCGTTTTAAAAAATAATCCCGTCCACACATAAAGGCAGAAATGAAGGAAAACGCTGCTATGAACATGCCAAAGCAACAGGTGGCGCTAGATTCCTAACCGTGCAGAAATGTTGGCCAATCAGAAGTCTAGAAGCCTCGGTGGGAAAAAGTAAACAAAGCTGGGGCACAGAAGCAGAACCGAGTCGTATGTGTGGAGGGACAGTAACTGTGTGTATATGTAAGCATTTAAACACTGCAGAGAGTAGAATTAACAGTATTGTAGAAATTCATTTCACTGAAAACAATAACGTGGCGCACAGTGTGATTGACGTCACACGTCAGTGCCACAGTCTGTTTTGTTTGTTCTATTTTGAAACTTAAACGCTTTAGCGGCTGCCTTTTGTGTAGTTTGCAATATTTGCCTTTATTTACCTGAAAAAGTCTCATGTTCCTTAAGTACATCTACCCTGTTGAACTTATTATGGGAAATAAATATTTAAATCAAAACAAGCTGCTGATTATTTCACATTTTACTTGTGAGCAACGGCACATTTAAATCTTACAAATATAGTTATTTGGCTTATATCGTGATAGATATCGTTATCGCCTGAAATGAAAAAAACATATCATGATATGAAAAAATCTTATATCGCCCAGCTCTAGTGATTATATCTTTTTTCCATCTTTAGGTACCATTTTCACTTTCAGTGGCTGTCAGTAGAGTCAAATTCAACCAAATGCAGTTGCATTACAATATTGTTTCACTCGTCTCATTTTTGAGCTTCAGTGAAGGTGTCTTCTTAAGCCTGCAGTGGGAAACCTTTGATACATTATCGTCTGGAAGTGAAGGTGGTTACATAAACAAGGAAATGAGGAAAAAGTAGTAATACTTGTCCTCATAAGCAATATAAGACATCCTCTGGATGCCATATTTTTTCATATCTCATATTTCTTGAATGATGCCTAAGCTTTTTTTCCCCCACTAATACTTCCAGTTGCTGTAGCCTACTCTGTCTCACGCACTTACTACAGCTGCCCCCTCTTCAAGTTAACAAAGCAATCACTCTTCACTATCCTAACATGCTGAAATATATATTTTACATGGTGCTGATAAGCTTATCTATCTATCTATCTATCTATCTATCTATCTATCTATCTATCTGTCTGTCTGTCTGTCTGTCTGTCTGTCTGTCTGTCTGTCTGTCTGTCTGTCTGTCCGTCCGTCCGTCCGTCCGTCCGTCCGTCCGTCCATCCGTTCTGTCATTTATATAGATCAAACAAATTAAAAAATAGTTGAATGTTGATTTTAGAAATGAAACAATATACTTTTAAAATTTTACTTTTTTTTTTTTTTAAACAGCATTGTTAATAAGTTGCCCTAACCTTGTCTGTTCACATGATCTCAAACTAGAAGATAACTGAAGCGCTGCTGTCAGACCGTTATCATCTTTTTACGCTGTCAACATTCTCACCATTGCACTTTACATCTTGGAGAGTTTTTTCTTTTCTTCTATGTCATGTCAGGATTGGCTGTTTAATTTGCCATAAAAAATGTTGCTTCTTTGTCACTGTCATCGGGCCTTTTTTATTATTTTTTTTACACTGCAGCGGATATTAGGGACAGATCATTTTTGAGAAGTTGCCTTAACCCTGTCAATGCAATTTTAAAACCTGACACCCCTGTAATGTCACATTTTGACAATATGACACATTGCAACTGTATTCTGGCAGTGGCTTTTATGGTGGCATTTAATGAATTGAGGATATGTTATGTTCAACTCTCTTTTCTTTTGCCATTTTCATCGCATCATTCAGTTCAGTTAAGGACAACACACAGCTTGTAAAACTTTTTTTGTGTAAAAACTCTCTCACGCACACACAGATTCATGCAGGGGATAGTTTCTAAATCATTACATAAACCACAGTCTCTTAGTACTGCATCAAAAACTAAGCATTTAGACAATGAAGCTTATTTTAATCCCATCTAGGACCTTTATCATGTTCAACTGCCATACAGTGGGGCAAAAAAGTATTTAGTCAGCCACCGATTGTGCAAGTTCCCCCACTTAAAATGATGACAGAGGTCAGTAATTTGCACCAGAGGTACACTTCAACTGTGAGAGACAGAATGTGAAAAAAAAATCCATGAATCCACATGGTAGGATTTGTAAAGAATTTATTCGTAAATCAGGGTGGAAAATAAGTATTTGGTCACCTCAAACAAGGAAAATCTCTGGCTCTCACAGACCTGTAACGTCTTCTGTAAGAAGCTTTTCTGTCCCCCACTCGTTACCTGTATGAATGGCACCTGTATGAATGGCACCTGTTTGAACTCATCATCTGTATCAAAGACACCTGTCCACAGCCTCAAACAGTCAGACTCCAAACTCCGCCATGGCCAAGACCAAAGAGCTTTCGAAGGACACCAGGAAAAGTATTGTAGACCTGCACCAGACTGGGAAGAGTGAATCTACAATAGGCAAGCAGCTTGGTGTGAAAAAATCAACTGTGGGAGCAATCATCAGAAAATGGAAGACATACAAGACCACTGATAATCTCCCCCGATCTGGGGCTCCACGCAAGATCTCATCCCGTGGGGTCAAAATGATCATGAGAACGGTGAGCAAAGATCCCAGAACCACACGGGGGGACCTGGTGAATGACCTGCAGAGAGCTGGGACCAAAGTAACAAAGGTCACCATCAGTAACACACTACAACGGCAGGGAATCAAATCCCGCAGTGCCAGACGTGTTCCGCTGCTGAAGCCAGTGCATGTCCAGGCCCGTCTGAAGTTTGCCAGAGAGCACATGGATGATACAGCAGAGGATTGGGAGAATGTCATGTGGTCAGATGAAACCAAAGTAGAACTTTTTGGTATAAACTCAACTGGTCGTGTTTGGAGGAAGAAGAATATTGAGTTGCATCCCAAGAACACCATACCTACTGTGAAGCATGGGGGTGGAAACATCATGCTATGGGTCTGTTTTTCTGCCAAGGGGACAGGACGACTGATCCGTGTTAAGGACAGAATGAATGGGGCCATGTATCGTGAGATTTTGAGCCAAAACCTCCTTCCATCAGTGAGAACTTTGAAGATGAAACGAGGCTGGGTCTTCCAATATGACAATGATCCACAACACACTGCCCGGGCAACAAAGGAGTGGCTCCGTAAGAAGCATTTGAAAGTCCTGGAGTGGCCTAGCCAGTCTCCAGACCTCAACCCCATAGAAAATCTGTGGCGGGAGTTCTCGAGAAGATCTGCATGGAGGAATGGGCCAAAATACCAGCTACTGTGTGTGCAAACCTGGTAAAGACCTATAGTAAACGTTTGACCTCTGTTATTGCCAACAAAGGTTATGTTACAAAGTACTGAGTTGTATTTTTGTTATTGACCAAATACTTATTTTCCACCCTGATTTACGAATAAATTCTTTACAAATCCTACCATGTGGATTCATGGATTTTTTTTTCCACATTCTGTATCTCACAGTTGAAGTGTACCTCTGGTGCAAATTACTGACCTCTGTCATCATTTTAGGTGGGGGAACTTGCACAATCGGTGGCTGACTAAATACTTTTTTGCCCCACTGTATATCAGCTCCTCTAGACAAATTTTTTATCTAAAAAAAATCATAAAATACACAAGAAATAAAATACAAACAACAAATAATCATTAGTGTTTGTCCTGCTTATTCATTAAATTAAAAAAAATATTTATAATATTTACACAAGCTTTTCTGTTAAATTACCAAATAAATCCTGGATCATAGCATTAACACAGATTATAGACGGTATGCTTCTCTTCTCAGAAGAGAAAAAAATGGCAAAACAATGCTTTCACTGCCATCATCCCCTTGTTACATTTGAACAATCCCATTTAGAGCAGCTTTGGACACCCAGCCAGCCTGTCAGCCAGGAGTCACATCCAGCTCTCACTGTGTCCTGTCATTTACCAATCAGAGCTGGAGCCATAACACAGATGGATCTGGCAAAAGCAGCCAGCTTCAGATGGAGTTGGAGATGGAGCAAATTCCTTTTTTTTCTTGGCTCAACAAACTATATAAGTAGTATTACGACTCCAGTGCCAAATTTCTGTGCGTACAGTTATAGAGCAGTATTGACCTTTAACCTTTTGAAACTGGGCCACTGGTCACCCTTCTGAATACCTTCTAAAACAGTGTCACTTAAGTCCTATTTTCCTTCTTTGGTAGTTACAGGTTCAGGTATTCTTTAAATACCCATGTCTCTGTGGAAATATTGCCTAACGCTCCTCGGTAATCTACACCTTTGTCACTGTCGTGTTTTAAGCGATTAATTCTTAAGCTCGGTTTTAATTTTGCTGTGTGTTTAACCAGATGTGCACAGTAAAAATTTGGCATGTCACCAAACGAGTTTAAAAGTGTTAATAATTTTGTGCCACTTACATCCTTGGCTCCCATTTTCACTGCTGTGTACACTGTTGAGTATTTTCACTGTTGTAGAGTGGCAGCTCTCCTGCCAGCAAGGTTATCTGATTACCTTAATAGAATTCACCACGGTGAAATCTGAACTCTGCTGCATCTTCTTCCTGGCCAGAATGCACTTAGAAGGCACCGGGGGTGTGACGCTCTGAATAAATGAAGAGGATCTCTGATAGCACTCTCTCAGAATGTACTCAGTGTTTGAAAACACATTTTAGAAGTTAGAACTGGAACGCTGCATATCGAGGTGCGGATTTCTGCGATTCTTTTGTTTCATAAAGACTCTGCCTGACCTTTCTTTTCTGCATCACTGTCCAGTAACATAAAGACTTCTTCTCATCAGCAGTGCTATTTATCTGTATTTTGAAATAAAGTGTTGAACAACGTGGCACGCACGGCAATTTCGATTCAAATTCCGTAAAAAAATATTTTCTAAAGATGAAGCAACAGTGAAGAAACAAATGCTTTCTCCACGTCTTTTTTCCTACATTTCTGCCTTTTTTTTCTAATTCTTCTGTCCTTCATCTTGCCTTGAGGGTCATTGCTAGTGAGACACATTAACAAGGCTGACTGCATGGATGCCTCACTTATTGATCAAAACACATTCACGCACAAGTATTTCTCCTTCACTCTCTTGACTGGTGTGTCTTTCTTACTCTGTCTCCTTGTTTCAATCCAAAGCTGTTTCATTATGCAGACAGTCAAGAAGACAGTGCTGACAGCACCAATAAAAGGTACACTAAACCACCTAAAGGTGACAGATGGCTGAAAGAGGCCGTACACGATTTCTTTTGACCTACTTGCGCTTACTCGCATTAACAGTGTTGCTGTTGTATACATGAGATGTTTCATTCGTACATTTCACACATGCCTGACAGTACAAATAGGCTTTTACTGTTAACAATACAGTCCTCTATACAGACTACATAAGGGCTCACATTAAAAACACAATCTTTATGTTGACCAGTGAATTATATCTCCTCCAGAGACCTAGATTATTCATTATGTCCTCTGTAGTGGACAAAATATTTTTAAAGTGAAAGATGATAAAAGAGGCTCTTTTATGATTTTTGCAGGATTAACATGCTAGGTAAAGACATAACAAAATGACTGCCTAAACACTATGCAAGGGGAAAGTTATGTTATTTAAATGTGCAATGTTTTCACACTGAATTAAAATTTGAAATATCAGATAGTCTTTTTACTTCTATTTTTTTCAGATCTATTGTTTCAGACTCTCTTTCTATAGAGTACAATTGACAGTATATATAATAAGTATTTGTCAAACTTTTTAAATTAGAATTTTCTGTCTGAAGTTCATAAAAAATATTGACAATTTCAATACTGACAATTTCAAGATAACAGTAAAACTGGTCATCATATGCATTTTATCAGACAATTATTTCTTGTCTGTGTTACCGTGTAATTACACCTCTAAAGTTCAATGTTACAGTGTTGTGTTGAGCTTCGTTTTATTCTTTGTGCTGAGCTGAGTGTTAAAAACAACCTATACATGAACCGATTAACAGGTTTTTCTTTAACTCTCTAAGGTCTAAGTTGTCATTTGTGACATTAGACATTAGAGGGTAGGGTTATGGTAGAATTAGAGTTACCACTTGTGACAGGAGTGTCAAACATAAGCCCTGGAGGCCAGAATCGGCCGGGCGAGGACTCTAATCCGACTCGACGGAAAACTTTGGAAAACATGAAGGAGGGCATACATTTTTAACTTTTGACTATATCACTGTATCTTTAAAAGTTTTACAGTTTTACAAAGTTTTACAATCTTTATCAGTAAAGATTGTCCACAGGTCATTCATGCTACACCCAAGTAATTAGTAATAGATAAGATTTAAAAAAATTAATTAAGGAAAAGTTCCTGTTTTTTCTTTGTTTTGTTTCTGTTTTATGTTGTTTTGTTTTGTAACATGTAATTTTACAGGTTTATTCCTGACATATAAGGACTTGCAATTGTTTTTTTTTTACAATTTAAGAATTTTTGTCAAGATATCTCCGGGATTAAATGAATAGTTCAACTTCACTGACAGAAGGAGTAGTTTTTCTGGCCTGGCCCATTTAAGGTCAAAGTGGGCTTTATGATTTACAATGTAAAATAAGTTTGACAGCCCTGATGTATGATGATTGAGACCACAGAGGGTTCAAATATTACTGACACAGTAAAAGACAGAAAATGTATGAACAAACTAAGCTCAAATGTTTGCTGATACTGAAGAAACAACAGATGGATGCACTGGCAGATTACTGGCTACAGCTTTAGCATTAGCATTATTGGGCATAATGCTGATGCTATATACACATATTACATATTCTGTTACATATTCCATTTTGATCCAGAGAAGAGTTCACATCCCGGGGTGGTGAACTCTTCTTGCGTGTTTACACAGCAAGAAGAACAATCAGACTTCTTGCAATCTGCATCACTGCAATGTGCTGCAAAGTGGGCATACCTCAGCTATACCTGAGGCTGATTGATTGGTTGAGAAGCAATTGCTTTCAATCACTGATCGGCTGATCAATCATTAAATATGTAGCTTTCGTTATAAGAGCAGGTGTGCTGACAGACACACCTGAGCAGGTGTGCTGACAGACTAGATGTATTTTTTTCAAATCATAGGTGTTTTTGAAAAGGTGTAGCGACATACTGTAGTGGTTTACAAATTTGCCTAACAAGTAAAAGATCCCTGGTTTAATCCTGGGAGGAGACACAAATCCCTTTGGTGTTGTGTCGGGAAGAGCATCTGGTGAAAAAATCTGTCAAATCAAATATGTGGAGCATCCCTTTGTGGATACATGAGCAGCTGAAAGTAGCTTCTATAGGTTTCTTAGTAATGGGTGATGATTTCATGGTTCTCTAACCAAGACAACCCCCCTCTATGCTTTCTCTTACTCCATCTATTTCTATCTACTATGTTACTGCTGACACTGTTTTGTGGTTCTTCCATGCATGGCCTCCCTATGAAACAATCCCTTAGATAAAACACACACAAGCACGGTGTCTGTGAGTCTGGTCACCAGTTCTGCTTCATCCCGTTTGAGATACAGGTCACTTCCTGCCCACCCAAATGCCACTTCCTCTCAGCACCAGTGACTCATACACACAAACAAAAACATACACTCACTCACACAGTTGTCTTGCCGTGGGCTGCAATGAGCATATCAGCAGTCAAATTCCCTCCGCAACTGAAGTGCAACAAAATCACTGACCACAACAGACACAAACACATTCACACACAGTTTACTAGCACTGTCCTGCTGGTTAAGTTGTAGAGTTGTGTCCTCTTTTGACAGCTTTCACGTTGAGAATTGAATTCAGAGAAGGATTATTCAGCTTCAGCTGTGGGTGGAATTTTTTGTGCGCGTGTGTGTGTGTGTCTTTCCTTGTGTCTATGCATGTTGTAACTAAACAGACTGCCAGCAGCTGCCTGATTGTTTTCTGCGTGCACATGAAATAAAATTATTTTCAGCCAGTCAGCAAAAGTGATATATCTTAAAAGCTCAAAATGCTTTTTAAGAGTAATACGGAAAGCTTTCACTCTTATTCCTTGAAATCTAAACATACAAGTCTCTTCTGTGTTTCACAGTGAGCTGAAATCATCTGCATCATAAAAATAATGTTGAAAAAATTGCTTTGAATTGAAAAATTATGTGAAAGCTGGAGCTCTGATTATTTCATGTGCTTCCAGTGACTTGGCACTATATTTTCGTTGCTGATCAAATAGAGTAGTTAAGGCAAGCTGCCATTGTTTCTGTCTAGTTGCTGGTACACTTTTCGAAGGTTCAATCAGGGACTTTAAGTGAAACATAACACATTTTAGACACAAGTAATTGTGCTGATCCTGGTAAACTAACACTGTCTGTTCACATTACATACAGGCAGGATTAATGACATTTGTTAGCTAGCTAACACTTAAAATGGCTGCCTCTCCCCTAACAGGACCACGAGGACCTGACTGATTGCTGGCTGATAGATGAGCATGATAATATCCCCTGCCTGTGACATAACACAGATCGATCTGGCAAAAGCAGCCAGCTTCAGACTGAGTTGGAGATTCCAGCAAATTCCTCTTTTATTTTTCTTGGCTCAACCAACTTAGTAGCAATGCTCCTAAACAGTATTTAGGAAAACTAGTGGTAATATCTTGTGGATCCACCAGGGGGAGCAGCATGGTGGCACATCCATTTATAGGCTTGCTACACTATATTTTTATACCTTTAAATTTGTTCAGCGATTCTACATTACTGGCAGAATCATAACTAGATATATGTTTGCAGAAAATAAAATGCGGGTTGTGCACACTGAACAAGCCCGACAGAAAGTGATGCCTGCATTCGACGAGTATTACTGACTTGCTGAAACAACAAAAACTGAATATCAAGTAGGAAAGCCTTAAATTTATAGAATTCACATAGTAGTATATAGTGCATTTTTGTAAGTCTTCTAATGTCCCATTTTTGAAAAGGCACCATGAGGTGGCTTCTGTTTGCCCCATCTAAAGACATCATCCCAAGCCCATAAAACTCAGCTTATAAATTACACACCCAAACACATCTATCAAGATAACACTGGTCTAATACACCTAAATTTTTATGGTTGAAAGATTAAAACCTGTTAAAACATTGCCCTCTCAGGTCTGAAGATAGAACTGAAAATAATTTTAAAAAGCAGCCAATGTCCAAAGAGCAACTTTGAAATACCTTGATCGAGGCTATAGAGCACTTAAAAAAATAAAAACTATTTAAAGTTATTCAAAATATAGAGAAATTATAGGTCGCCCAAGACTTTTGCACATTTTAAGGGTTTAAATAAATCTAAAGAATAAATCAAAATATTAAGTTGCAGCCTAACTGAAAAAATGAAGAATATGCTCATATTTCAAACAGAGGTCTGAAGAAGTAACAACCAAGCAAATAGGCTAAATGAAAAATTAAGTTCTACCAGTCTCAGAAATACCCTCCACATCTGGTTTGGGATCTATAAGGAAACTTGTGTGCTAGAATATTATTTTTCTTTATTTAATTTTCTTCTAAATTGTATCTACTTATTAGATTAGATTGAAATGGATGAATGAAAAACTGTTTACTGAAAATAGTTTTGGTGATTTGCAGTGGAAAATGTCTGAGTGCTCAAACTGACTGTACTGTAAATGTCTTGATGCATGCTCAATCATCCTGGTAAATTAATCCCAACAGGTTGATTCTGTTCATCTCGACGTAACATTTTCAATGGGAGAAACATTTAGTCTCTCATCCAAGTGACTTCGTCAGTGTCAGCTGGCAGCTGGTTTCCCCGACCTTATAAACATATATTTGGACAATGACTGAAACTAGCACCACTGAATAAACAATGAGGTCAGTTCCATGATCATTAATATGCAAACTGTCATGACCATTGATCAACAATCACTGATCAAAGCCTATTGATCAAAGACCACTGATCACAGATCAATGACCATGAGTACCATTCACAGAGAGCTGGGGAACGGCTGCAATCACAGCATTGTAAGATGGTGAAAGATGTACCCTTAGGCCCCCTCCTCGATTCAGAGATGGTCTTTCCCTTCTCACGTAAATGGCCTCCTTGACTCCTTGGTTTGAGCGGGGAGTCAAGACACTGACCTGACAGCCCATTGTTCATTCAGTGGGCTAATTTCAGTCAGAAATTCATTTTATTTATATAGTGCCAAATCAATGTGGTTGATATTATAAAGACCCTTCAATAATACTGAGGAAAATCATATATAGCCTTCTATCCAAGTCTACGTTTTTTTGTTTTTTTTTAAGAAAATGCCATTTCTTGATGACTTGATGCAACTGAGTGAAAAGAGCATGTTTATAGTGGAAAGTAGATACGGTCCAAGGACAGAAGGGGTGACTCCCAGCGGCTAACTGCTAGCTGACAACTAACAGTTAGCCAGCTGACCTCTGGCTGAAAGCGGCAATTTTAAGTGGCTGTATCTGTACCATTTACAACAACTGTTTAATACTAAGTGTTTTGTAACAGGAGCTTCCATGGCTTTTCCAAGTTACTCATAAAGACTGATGTGTCAGTCCCTAAGATGCTTCACCACATTTGTGGTACTGTTGAAATAACCAGGTGTTAATGGGAGGGGAGGGTTAGTTCCAAGTATCCATTTTTTGACAACCTTTGAACTTTTACAGCCTTATGTTCCTAGCAGGTCTCTTAGGTCATGTGACCAGGGTCTACTTGTCATTCATCATACTAAGCTGAGACCTAAGGGAGACAGAGCTTTTGCCACTGTGGCTCCCAGACTGTGAACTCTCTCCCACTGAGCATAAGATCTCTGGACTCAGTAGCTTCTTTCAAAAAACAACTAAAAACACATCTTTATAGAATTGCATTTTGTTAACTGTTGTCTGTTTTGTTTTATGCTTTGTTATCCTTGTGTGAAGCACATTGTGATCTTTTATCTAGAAAGGTGCTCTATAAATAAAGTTTTACTTACTTACTTACTTGTCACTACATATACAGCCTGTGTTACCTACAGTACTGAGGGGCGAACAAATACTGTTATGTCTTTAGAACTTTGGTATCAAGCGCACCGGTTCATCTGACATCCCTACAGTAAACTTGAGTGTAACAGCACAGCACATGTTCAGCTTAATTTCCTTTTACTGAAGCCTTTGTTTCTACTCAGAGATTTTGCCTTAATGGGGTTCAGAAAACCCTCTTAACCTTCTTATTATGTTAAGGGTCAATTTGACCCATTCCAGTTTTTGTGTTGACCAAAGTACTGGTCATCCTTTCTTTTTCTTCATGAAAGCTTATGACTTTTCCTTATCTGGGGTCATGAACTGGTGTGTAAAATATGGACACTTTGATGTGTCCTGGAATGTCTCTGCAGTGTTTGTATACAAAGATGATGTTGCGGGTCATTTTGACCCGCACACTTTTATGTAAGTAAAAAGTTGTTCAGATCCAAAATAAACATTTCTCTTTGATGTACTTTGTTTTGACTGCTTCTGAATATACATTCAGACCCAGGTGTGCATGCAAGAAACTTTCTCTCCCCTATTCTTGTCACTGTTCTCATGTCATTTCAACACACCAAAAATGAGCTCCAGAAGGTTGACGACTGAAGAAGCTTTATCACTGCTTTTCAACTGGGATAGTGATGAAGAAGAAGATGTTTCAGAGACTGAGGATCTTTCAGAGGCCGAGGACAATGTTATTGATGATCCAGACTGCCAATTTTCAGACGAGGAGGAGGATTCTGAGGGAGAGTGTTCCGCCATCTCTACATCAAATGAAAACCAAGGAATGCAGCAATCATCATCCACAGAGGAGACATGGACATCTAAAGATGGTAATATAAAATGGTCATTATCACCACACCGAAGTCAAGGCAGGCTGTCATCTTCTAATATCATAAAAATGACTCCTGGTCCTACAAGATTTGCCATCACACGAGTTGATGATATTCAATCAGCATTTCAACTCTTCATATCCCCTCCAATAGAGAGGATTATACTGGACATGACTAACCTGGAAGGGAGGCGTGTATTTCAAGAGAAATGGAAGCCACTGGATCAGACTGACTTGCATGCTTATATTGGAATTCTGATATTAGCTGGAGTATACAGGTCCAAGGGAGAAGCAACTGCAAGTCTATGGAATGAAGAGAATGGAAGGCCAATCTTTCGAGCAACAATGTCTTTGGAGACATTTCTCAAGATATCTCGTGTGATCAGATTTGACAACCGTGAAACCAGAGCTGGTCGACGTGAAAGAGACAAACTTGCTGCAATCAGAGATGTATGGGATAAATGGGTGGAAATTCTACCTTTGTTGTACAACCCTGGTCCCCACGTTACTGTTGATGAGCGCCTTGTCCCATTCAGGGGTCGCTGTCCTTTCCGACAGTATATGCCCAACAAGCCGGCCAAGTATGGCATCAAAATATGGGCAGCCTGTGATGCAAAATCTAGCTATGCATGGAATATGCAAGTGTACACTGGAAAGCTACCTGGAGGAGCATCTGAGATAGGGATGGGTATCGAAAACCGGTTCTTGTTGAGAACCGGTTCCCACTGTTTCAATTCCTTGGAATCGTTTGCCATTTTTGCAAACGATTCCCTTATCGATTCCAGTCGCCCCGAATGACGTCACCACGTTGCGGAGCGTCATTTACCTGGCAGGAAACACGGCGCCTAAGCGGCTCAAACGCTCAAAAGTTTGATTATACTTTATGAGAACCGATGACAACAGGGCAACTTGCAAAGTAGATATTTCATTTAAGGGAGGAAACACTACGAATATGCAAAAGCATTTGCTCACAAAACACGCGATGACACGCGTTTTTAATTCCGCTCCGGACTCGTGACTCTCAACCCAGCAGCAGCGGTAACGTTTGCACGTCCTCTCCCGTTAATGCGGCAGGTAAATAATCAACTAACAGTGCATATTATGTTAGCGCAATCTGCCTTATTACAAGACCTGCCATTACTGTACATGATGAGAGAGACAGACAGAGTCTGGCTGGCGCTCGCTGGCAGTTCTCGCTGCAGTCTACCGGTAGCGTCTCCTTTCAGGCCAGGATAGACGAATGTCACCGAGCAGTGTCTAAGTTTGTGGTCAAAGGCTTGCACCCATTTGCCACAGCAGATGCCCCCGATTTTTGGTAAGTGAATGTGTTTAATTGTAGGCAGGGACATTACTGGATATTCTTGTGTAATTGCCACAGAACAATTTATGTTATACTTTGTTATTGCTACAGAAGAATGTTGCAGCTTTAAGGCAGGGATGACTCCTGGAGTTGCTTTCTCACTGCATATGCTTTATTTCACAATCAGATCGATTCGATAACAAAAACATACAGCAGCTCCTCTCCTACTCCTAGCCCTTCGCTGCGGTGGAAAAAAGAACGACTTCAATCCCCTTCAAGGAACATACGTACAAAATAGTTTTCCTGATACACCAATGGGGCGTTCAATGCCATCTTGTAAATATGAGTACTCTGGCAGAGTAACAGTTCAAATGAAAAATACACCAGAACAAACAAGCAAACAAAAAAAGAAGTGTGGGGTACCTTTGAACCAATGAACAAAGTATAACAATTTATACTTTTTAACATAACCCGACCCCGTCAATATGTGATATGTCTCACAAGAATATTTATTTTATTATTTTACATTTACAATTTTTTTTTCCTGGGGACCCTGTGACACCCCATTGAAGAGCCGTAGGCTGGATCTCTCAAGATCTCACTGTTGGGTTTGTAAGGCCATGTTACTCCTAAATTTCTATCTTGTTCAAAGAGAAGATATAAAACAAAGCTCTGAGCTAATCGACCTTAGTGTTCTCCTTTTTTAAAAAAAAAAAAAAGAATCGATAAGAGAATCGATAAAGAATCGAATCGTTAAACAGAATCGAAAATGGAATCGGAATCGTTAAAATCTTATCAATACCCATCCCTAATCTGAGAAGAATCAGGGGATGCGTGTGGTGCTGCAGATGAGTGAAGGGCATAACATCACCTGTGACAATTTCTTTACTGGCTTGGAGAGGAACTTCAGAAGAGAAAGCTGACTATGTTGGGAACAATCAGAAGAAATAAGCCAGAACTTCCCAGTGAAATTTTGAAGATGCAGGGAAGATCTCTGCATTCCTCAATATTTGTTTTCACTGAGAAAGCAACAGTTGTTTCATATTGCCCAAAGAAAAACAAGAATGTTCTTGTCATGAGCACAATGCACACAGATGCATCTCTGAGCACAAGAGAAGACAAAAAACCACAAATGATCCTAGACTACAACTCCACCAAAGGAGGAGTAGACAATCTTGACAAAGTCACAGCGACATACAGCTGCCAGCGCAAGACAGCTCGTTGGCCCTTGGTAATTTTCTACAACATTTTGGATGTGTCTGCTTACAATGCCTATGTCCTGTGGACTGAAATCAACCAACATTGGAATGCGGTTAAATTGTACCGACGTCGCCTTTTCCTGGAAGAACTGGGAAAAAGTCTTGTCACTCCCAAGATCCAGATGCGAGTCAGACCAGCTCGATCCCCAGCAGCAGCAGCTGTCATTGAAAAGGTCAAGTGTGCACCATCCAACCAATCTGCAGTGGATCCAGTGGATACAGGTGTAAAGAAACGGAAAAGATGCCAGGTCTGTCCCTCACGAGAAGACATTAAAACAAGCACTGTTTGTGAGAAATGCAAAAAGTACATCTGCAGAAAGCACACAGTCACATTCTGTCCATCATGTGGACAAAATTAAAAATGTTGAACACTGAAAAACTGGGAAAATCGGGCAAGTTCAAAAGAAATGTGTTTGTAAAGAAGGAAAAACTTTTACTAAATTGTTCTTAAAAAGAGTTATGGTAATTCAAACTGTGTTGTATGTCTGTGTTCTAAATGTTTTTCTAATGGAAAATAAAGTTGCTATTGTTTTATTGCAGTTTTTTGACAATTCTGAGTGGATTTACACAGTACGGGTCAAAATGACCCGCAACATAATCAATGTGATTTTTTTTCAACATAATACAAGGGTTAATGAAACCTTTGGTTTTAGTTTGTAATACTCCCCTGGTGTGTGATTTTTTTTTTAGACTATATCAGCATTGTAGGTTCTGGGGTGCCATCTCTGCCCATTACACAAACACTAATTCAGCTTTGCTAATACCTATGTTGGTGGTTTAAAGGTCCGATAACCAAGATCCCCCCATTTGTTCCACGGAATGGTGAGTTGGAACAACCACACAATGTTCCCACCTTGAACAGGCTATATAAAAGTGGCTTGTGAGACTTCTTTGGAGAGGCAGACAGAGAGCAGGTGGGGATGGTGGATTATGAGAAATGACAATATTAGAGCAGGGATAGACTTGGAAAATTAGATTGCAAAAAAAGTCTTGAAACTTAATATCCAATGTGATAAGTCCCCAGTAGAGAAAAGGAACAGATTCAACATGTCACTGTCTCCCACACAGATGAATACCTGTCAGCCTGCTATGACATACAGTAAATGGCTGCTGGCATTACTAATGACTCAGGTTTCAGCATGGCAGAGCAGTCCTGAGAATTTGTCCAGAACTTACTCTGGAAATTTGATAAGCTTAACTATGAAGCCTTCCACCATGACACTGTCTCTATTTTACCAATACTCACAAGTCTAATATTTTAACTACACAACTCTGTGAAAAAAAGGGCAGGTGATTTCTGAGACCAAGAGACCAAGAGGGTTAGAGAGAGTCAAAAGTAAAGATTTCGACCTGCACTTAATGATGAGATCATCACTAATGACACAGTCTGTAAATGGTACTTATGTAGTGCTTTTCTACAATAACTGAGCACTCAGACTGCTTTTTACTACAAGCCTCGGTCAACCAGTCAGACACACATTCATGCAAGCACTTTTTTCTATACCTGGGCATTTTGGCTAACATTTGCACACAGACAGATGGATCAGGGGCAACTCAGGGATCAATGTCTTGCCAAAGGATACATCAACATGCCGAGTGGGGGATTCAAGCCATCAACCTTCCAGTTGATAGACAACCCACTCTACTGCCTGACCTCCTGAGTCACAGCCTCCTGTTTGAAGAAAACTTTGCTAAAAAAATATGATAACAACCTGGTGTGTACATTTTTTTTTCACTGTTCACCAAGTCACAATATCCCTTAAGAGGAAGTGCTGAATCCATGATGACCAAACTTATTACATATTCAGGGAGAGTGTTAATATTAATGGACACACTGCTGTCAGCTTTTTAATATTCAAAGAGTCAGAGAATGAAGTGCGATAGAGGTCAAGCACTGTGCATAAAAAAGATCAATCAAAGTAAGGCTGTAGTCTATTTTTGCACTTTATTTCAAATGTCTGTTTTTCATCTATTTATTATCACACTTTACATTTTGGGGCATTTATACATATATTTGTTAATACACATACACAGACCACTCAAGGAAATGTTTCTAAGGTATTGGGGAAAGTACATAGTGTTAAGCTCATGCCAGAAGATGCAGTGAGGAAAATACTGTGAGTTGTAAGTTTGTATTTATAGTACTTTTATAACTTACCAAATAAGTTTAGATGTATTACACAATAGAGCAGAGATGACACTGACAAAATTAATGAATTAATCCATAATCATAAATGTAAACTCACCAGCCGTTTCATTAGGTACACCTATTCCACATGCCAATAATCCAAATATCTTATCAGCCAATAACGTTGCAGCAGTGCATTCAGGCATTTCAAACCGAGCATCGGAATAAACTGATCTGATATGTCAAATGGTAGGCGCAGAATTTGGCATAAACAACGTAAAAACCCAAGTCCATCCTGTCTTGTATCAAGAGATCATGGTGGTGGTGTCATGTTATGGGGGATAAATTCTCAGACCCCTTAGCACCAGCTGAACATTGCTTAAACAGCACAGACTACCTGTGTATTTTTGCTGACCATTTCCATCTCTCTATGATAACAATGCACCCATGTTCTGATGGCAGCCTCCAGCATGACAATGTCCCATGTCACTGTTACATCCCCCAGGAGGATGTCTCTTCTCCCTACTAGCTCTTTGTTTTGTCTAGGCTCCACCTCCTCTGTCCTGATTGGATGCTGCTCAGAGTCCAGCTAATTGTTAATCAGCGGAGCACTACTTAAGGCCTGTGGAGCTGTGTTTCTGGGCCCTCTGGCCATTTTGGTTGCCATACCTGAACAGGCTTGCATGCCTTTGTGACTTGTATATGCATTTTTGTTTTCATGTTCAGACTGCTTGTAGGGGAGAGCTGCCTTTTGTTTTGACACCCTGTTTTCTCCTGTTTATGTGTTGTTAGGTAGGTTATGGTTATATTGTATATTTTGTTTTCTTTGGAGTTAGGTCAGTTTATTTTATTTTCACATCAGGGATGTTTTGTTTGTTATGTTGGCCTTGGCTCTCCCTGAAGTTATACCTCAGTCTGAACCCAGATTTCATCACTAGCATTAAATAAACCTTTTTAAAACTACCATCTTGGCTCCTCCTTCACCATCCACCTTTATGTCCGTCCCTTCAAACCCCCTAGACTAGCCAGGGGACGTAGCAGTCACAAACCTCAAATCATGTGGTTTCAAACTGGTATCTTGAACATGCCAATGAGTTCCCTGCACCCACAGTCATCAGATGTCCACCCAATAGAGCACCCTTGAGATGTGGTGGAACATCATGGATATGGAGAAACTGAGCAATTCCATCATATCTATATTAATGCTATCTCAGGAATGCTTCCATACACTTTTTTTGCATCTATGCCATGAAAAATTAATTGGACCAACCAAGCACCATGAAAGTGTAAATAAAGAAGTGGCCGGTAAATGCATGTGAGGATGTGGTTTACTCTATCTGGATTTTTCTAAGGTACGTGACACATGAAGTGACAAATGTTCGAATGGATACACTGAGTGACATCAGTGAAACTATAAAAAAGTAGGGGGTTGCTGATGGAAATTACGTAATTTATTATTTCATTTTGATCTATACATTAACTGTCTCTTTTCTGCTCAAAGCAAACAAAAAAAAAATCATAGCTTATTACTTACTTTTTTTTTCGTTTGTTGGTACCACCCACTCCTGTCATTGTCCATTCAGCTGTTTAGAATGTTTAAGTTCAATTTAATGCCTTCAGCTCTGAGTGACACATACTTTGACACTTAGCGTGATTTACACTAAGTGTCTGCTCAGTGCCTAGTCTGGCTTTTCATTTCCAGTATTGATCTTTGCACTTACATGTTTTGAACTATTTAAAAGCTTTTTTTTTAAATGACAAGATTTTCCTCTTCTGCTTGAATCCTGCAGAGCTGCAGTGTTGTGTTTCTGCATCATCTGAAGCTCTGAAAGCCAGAGGACCAGTATAAATTTGCTAAATTAGCATTATTTTTTTCACTAGTGTCAACAGCCACTCAAAAGTCATTCATGACTCACGGCCTTTTACATACATGTATTCCCATTTACGTGTTTCTGTTAAAGGTTTGATATGTAATTAGAGTAATTGTGGTCTCTGAAATTACCTCTTTCAACGAAGACCTCTTTTCACTCTGAACTCTCTCAACTCCTCTCTCTTTCTCCCTCTCTGTCTCTCTCCCACTCTGTCATCTACTCATGTCTGATGTGTCAGTCAGTCAGGGTCTTAGCAAATCAAAGTGTGTGTTTCTTTGGGAACGTGCACGCGTGTTTGATGTGTATGTGCGTGCGCTCTATCTTGTGGAGCCAGCCTTGTGTTAATCTGACGTGCTTGGTTGACGTTCTTTAGTTGAAACTTTGCATGACTCCATGACAGTCTTTGCTTAAGCTGAAAGACAGGGCAAACCAGTGTGTGTATGTGTGTGTGAGACAGAGAGAGAGCAAGAGACAGAGGCAGTGCATAAAGTCATAAAACAGAGGAAAAGAGGGAAAATCAGAGGGCAAAGAAGTGAGAGAGGGCAGCAGGATTGGGATCTACTCTCTAAAAAGAGGGACAGACAGCAGGCCTTTGAATTTGTATTGAGGTTTGTGTTTGAGGGTTTAAACTAAGCCAGAATAGGATCAAATCTGCGTGTTGCAGTGCAGGTGTGCTGTTTTTTGTGCAAAACGAAAAAGATCAAATAAATTAAGGCTAAATGAAAAATCCCATCTATTCAATTTTTCAACCCACTATTTGGGTGAACAAAATGCTTAAATGAAATAAAAACTCCAGAGGGATGTTAAAAATTCTGCTTTGCTGGTAAAAATTCTAATTTGGTACTATTCATGATTTCTACACAGATAAATGAGCTGCAATCAGAATTTGCTAGATTTCATTTAAAGCTTCATCAGTAGCTAGCACTGTCTTATGAGAACGTGTTAGCATAACTGCCCCTGTAGTAAGAAACAAGACAAAGCAGGATTTGGGATAAGATTTGGGATAAGATTTGGGTGTTGCAGTGGTTAACACTGTCATCTTTCTCTAAAAGTGTTCCTGTTCTCAGCTGGAACCTTTCTGTGGAGCTTGTGTTCTCTTACAGTTTAAAAAGATGTGCTTGCTACATTAACTGATGATTCTTAATTAGCCACTAGTATAAACAGGAGAGATCCAGCTCAGAGTATCAGTATTGCTGTTGTAAGTCAAGTGCAGCTGAGCCTTGATTGTTTTAATAGTTAATAGATGCAACTTAACATAAAGCTACTGTTGGGCGAGCATATCTTATATGCCCACTGTTACTGTTAATGAACTAGCCTTAATTGTCTATCTACTTATGTCCACTAATTGGTTACAGTAGGGTTAATTATCCATTTCTGTATGTAAACTCAGTTACCTGTGACTCTGTGCACTCCTGCTGGTGCAGCCTTTCTCCTCATACGTGATATTAGAAATAAAATCCCTTTCATCTCTTTCTGTTTCACCCACTGTGTTTGCAGAGATATGGAGAGCAGCAACCTGCACCCGTTCATCTATGGTATACAACACAGTTAGCGCAACACAACTGGTGCTATGCTAATGCAGTAATACACTGCCCCCCCACGCTTCCTGTAGCAGCCATTGGGTTTAACAGCTTTTCTAGTGGAAAAATTTGTACTGCCTACTGTTAGACCGTTAGCACATGGCAAACAATAGCATTACCTGCTATGACCTTTAGTGTCTAGAAGAAATGTTTCTAGTTCATCATTCATCACCATATATTCCCAAGCTATTCTGAAATTTACTCTTGTTTGTTGCTGTTTTATCATTTTGGCGCATGGGTTTTATCTCTGAATGACGCTGGTGGTGATAAGTGTCATTTTCCACCAGTTTCCACTGTTAGTCCCCCGTAAAACTGGGAAAACTCTGCTACACAGTTAAAAAGGCGTCCTGAGAATAACATCGTAGAGGTTAGGGCTGTGCGATATGACCAAAATCTCATATCCCGATATAAGAATTCTATCGTCCGATAACGATATAAATCACAAAAATGTAACATTTTCTGTAAATTCTGTGAATCTCGGGCAGCTCGACTTGCGGGAAGTGTTTCCAGCTGCGCGTCATGTAGCTGGAGTCGAGTGTTTTAATAGATGCATGAAACTATACATTTTTAGACATAAGTTGTAAAGGCCGCCGTTTTCTTTGTGAGTATTTATTACACGGCGTGCTGCGGGGAAAAGCCTGTTCTAACGTTTGAGTCTAAGGTTTATTTTTTTAGCACCTGGCGGCTCTTTTTTACTTCTCATCCGTAAATAATCTGCTCTTTCACGTGATTCAGTTTACTTTGAAAAGTCTCAACAGGATCTTGAGCTTTATTGTGAAAGGTTTATGTGGAACATAAACAAGCGGACACGCGATGGTGTTACCGTCCTTGTTGCTAACCACAACGCATAAAAACAGGCCCTTGTCCGTCTGTAGTGTGGTTATATAAAAAGTAAGAGAAAGAGAGAACTTTAAGAAATTAATATAGCCACTACAGTGACCATCAAAACGATGAAAAACTATTGCCGTTTATTTTGCGACACCACGAAACAAACGATAGCGTAAAATGAAACGATAGACGTTTTTATATCGTCATCTGATATATATCCTAATAGTGGTTGTTAATTCCCATTATGTTGATAGTTTTACTCCATTTTGGAGGTTCGTAAGCAATTTTAAATTACAATGACTGAATTGAATTGGAATTTCCTGTCAAACGTGTACAGAAAAAAATGTCAGTCTTTAAAGCATTACATTCAAGTCATACTGTGAATGAGACTTTTTCTAAAACACAGGTTTTATCCATAACATGGTTTTGCTCTACATTTAAATCACTATTCCTTTTCAGCTACAAATGTGCACGGTAGATGACAGGGACATGTATCCACATATGAAGACTGACTTCCCTATTTTTCATCCTAAATCGAAAAACCCTCAGGGGAGTGTCACGGCGGGGTGCGCCGATGTGTGCGGAAGCAGGACCCAAAAGCAGATGATGACGAGGGATAGTAATGATTAACAGAAAAGTGAACCTTTATTGCGATGACGGCAGGAAATAAACCAAGAGACCAAAGCAAACAGGCAAAACACTAAGAAACAAAACACTGAACTGACAAAACACTAAGAAACAAAACACTAAAGGTACTAAGACCAAAAACTATAACTATGACCGAGGTGGAAAATAAACAGGCTATGACTATGACCATGATTCTGGTGAGAATAAACAGACGAACTGACAATGGCATGAAGAAAACAAAAGGCTTAAATACAGACATGAGGTGATCAGGGGAAGTGGCGACACATGAGGAAACAGCTGACTGACATGAATCTAATGACAGGACCAGGAGGAGTGAAACTAAATACAATGACCAAAGAACACATGACACTGTCAGAATAAAACAGGAAACTCTAAAACTAGACATGACAATACAAACTTAACATACCAAATACGTGATGAATAATGCAAGAACTCAAACAGAAAACCCAGGAACAATAACTGCCTAAACTAAAGGCAAATAGGAAATAACACAAAACTAACAACATCTCAAAAAATGAGAACAATACAAAGAAAGCTCAAAGTGCTGGGTCGGAGACCCAGCCTGTGACAGGGAGCATGATGAAGGGGATAAAATCAGTCAAAATGTATCAGCAGGAGGCTGCTAAGAATCAAAACTTTCGGATTGTGTGCTTGCAAGCAAAGCCTATCTTTACACCTGGATCAAGTGATGAGTTTTGGAGATCAGCACGTCGGCAGGGTAATTATGGTGCCTCATTGCACACCTGCTGTGGGAGAGTCAGTGTTTCTACTCTGGTCGAAAGAATCCATGCTTCGTACTGATGTCCACAATACTTTTATTCCTCTCACAATCATGGAGCACCGTGAAAACTAGAAACAAGTAAAATAATATCGATAGCACATATGATATTCATCTCAGCCACTTATTTCCTTTCACAAGGTGCACAAGTGTTAAACAAATAACAGCATAATGATTTTTTACCGTGTACGCCTTGTAAAACCAGCAGTAGAAAAGTTGTATATTCCGAAAAGTCCGCCGTGTTACCGTTCTGTCTTGTCTCTCCCGCGCACAACTTCCGGTTCCCGCAACTCACAGGAAGTGACTACTTCACAATAATATTTTAACAGAAACATTTCTTATAAGCAGGATATATCACTGGATTCATAGATTACCTTTCCTACTGCAAATGTACACAAGCATGAGAAGCAAATAAAGAAAACAAATAGAAAACAATAACGATCTCAGATTCACTTTGGTGTTGTCATGGCAACCCACACAAACATTTCAGCGTCAGCTACACTCCCACCAATTACCTTTGATTATTACAATTGAGAACGTAAATGCACTTGCATTTCTCATTATATCAATGGTAATTCCCAAGCACCATGTTGTTGTTTTAAACATTCTTGCATTGACATAAACAATATTCTTTTCTCAACAAATGAATTCAACAATATGAACAGTAGATTTTACATCTCCATAACATGTGCATGAAGTACAGCATAATGACAACTTCTATTTTAGAAGGGAAATCTAATCAATGAATGACATTTTTCCCATTTAGCTGTTTTTCACCAGGACCACTAATTTCTGAATGGGTCTCTGAATGATTGAGGGTTGGACGAGGCGTTCGCCTCCCTTTCCTAACTTCCGATCACCAGTCTGGATTGTCACCTTCCGTACAAGTCCATCATCATCCTCATGTGCTTCCACAACCCTAGCAAGTTTCCATTCATTGCGAGGAACATCTTCCTCTTTGAGAATCACAATGTCACCCACCTCCACATTACGTCTTGGTGTATGCCATCGCTGTCTCAGAGCAATATTGGCCAGGTATTCCTTTCTCCATCTGTGCCAAAATTGCTCAGTCAAATACTGTACCCTTCTCCACCGTTTCTTAGCATACAGGTCCTCCTTGACGAATTTACCTGGAGGTGGAAGTGGGACTGAGGATTTCATGGTGATCAAGTGGTTCGGTGTGAGTGGCTCCAAGCTTTTGGGGTCATTGATGTTATCAACAGTGAGTGGGCGGTTATTCACGATGCACATAGCTTCATAAAGGAATGTCCTCAATGAAGCATCATCCAACCTTCCCACACTGCAGGCAAGGACTGTGCTCAGTACGCTTCTCACTGTCCGGATTTGACGCTCCCATGCGCCTCCAGCATGACTAGAGTGGGGCGTATTCATCTGGAAGTCGCACTGATTTTCTGCTAGGTATGCAGTCACTCTTTCCTTATCAAGTTCTTTCAGAGCCTTTGCCATCTCGTTTCTTGCCCCCATAAAGTTAGTTCCCTGATCGGACCTAATGTGCCTAACAGCTCCACGAAGGGCAATGAAGCAGCGCAAGGCATTGATGAATGCGTCAGTCGTCAAATCCTCCAACATCTCTATATGCACTGCCCTTGAGCAAAAACATGTGAAGAGGAGGCCGTACCGTTTTTGATCTTTGCGACCTTGTTTGGTGTGAAAAGGACCAAAGCAGTCCATACCACAATAAGTGAATGGTGGTGTGGGATCAACACGGTCACTAGGTAGATCTGCCATCCGTTGCTCCTCTGGTGGCGCGCGGGCTCTCCTGCACTGTACGCACTGCCTGATGTATTGGGCTACAGCCTTACTTCCACCAGTGATCCAGTAACCATTGGCTCTCAGGGCATTGAGGGTTTGTCCTCTGCCTTGGTGTTGTATCTTGGTATGATGGTGTGCAATGATGAGGTTTGTAACAGCACCATCTTTAGGAAGGATCACTGGGTGTCTTAACTCAAGAGGCACAGATGCCTTCCTCAGTCTTCCTCCTACTCTCATTATGCCATCTTGGAGAAATGGGTCAAGCTGAAAGAGTTGGTGGTTGCAAGGCAGCCTTCCTAGTTTCTGGCTGAGTGTGTTTAACTCCTCTTGAAAGGCATCTTGTTGTGCAAGCTTGATGAGAGTCTGTGCAGCTTGCTTTCTCTCTTCCACACTTAAAGGCTCAGCGGTCCTGATCCTCTTTGCCAGCCGCTGGATACGAGCAATGACGTTGACAGCTGTAGTCCATCTTGAGAACCGCAGCAGATGCTTCTGGATGTCAAACTGCCTTGCTACATCAACCTTCAACACCTGAGTAGTCCTCACCTCTGGGTCTCCCACCAGCAAATCTGAAGTAGCCTGTTTTGTGGCTATCTCTCTTTCCCATAGAAAGCTGGGACCAGAGAACCAATTTGACTTGATGAGGTCAGCTACTTTGAGGCCTCTCGAGGCATGATCAGCAGGGTTTTCTCCTGTGTCAACATAGTACCATTTCCGTGCATCGGTGGTTTCTCGAATTCTCTGCACGCCGTTTGCCACGAACACATGGAACCTTCTTGCTTCATTATTGATGTAACCAAGCACGACCTTTGAGTCTGTCCAAAAATATTCGTCATCAACCTTGAGTTCTAGCTCCTCTCTTAACATGCTGCTCACAGATGCCGAGGTTACTGCTGCAGTTAACTCAAGTCTCGGTATGGTAACTATTTTGGTTGGTGCAACCCTCGCCTTGCCCATGACCAAGGAGCAGCATACCCTTTCTCTGCTTACCACTCTGATGTAAGAGCACTGGCCATACCCTTGACTGCTTGCATCAGAGAAATGATGAAGCTCGACTCTTTGAATCTCGCCAAGGCTGTCAGGTATGAAGCATCTTTGAATTTCAATTCTTTCCAGGTTCTCCAGATCCTTCATCCAAGTCTCCCACCTTAACTTCAAGCCTTTGGGTAGTGGCTCATCCCACCCTGTGCCTCTCTGACACATCTCCTGCAGCACTCTTTTCCCTTCAAGAATGACTGGGGCTAGAAACCCCAAAGGGTCATACAAGGAGGCCACAATTGAGAGAATCCCTCGGCGCGTTGCTGGTTTCTCCTCAAGTGACACCTTGAAGGAGAAGCTATCATTTTCAACATTCCACCTTATACCTAGCACTCTTTGAACTGGTAAATCCTCGTGATTAAGATCAACATTCTTTACCTCCGTAGCACGCTCTGCAACATCGACAGAGTCAAGGACCTCTCGGCTGTTGGAGAGAAATTTGTGAAGGTGCAGCTTTCCTTTGGCACACACGGCTTGGGCTTCTTTGACCAGTTCAATTGCCTTACCCACCGACTCTACACTTATGAGACCATCGTCGACATAGAAATGTTTCTGGATGAAGTTAGCTGCGGAGGGGTACTCTTTCTCACATTGGCTGGCAAGGTGCTTCATGCCATAATTGGCGCAGCCAGGGGATGATGATGCTCCAAACAGGTGAACCTTCATGCGGTACTCTCTGGGTTCAGAGTTTGTGTCTCCATTTTCCCACCAGAGAAACCGCAGGTAGTCTCTATCATCCTCGCTCACATGAAACCTGTGGAACATTTTCTCCACATCACACATGACTGCGATGGGATGTTTACCGAAGCGGCACAGCACGGCTGTTAGGCTATTTGTGAGGTCAGGTCCTGTTAGCAGATGGTCGTTTAAGGAGGTGCCTTCATACCTTGCAGAGCAGTCGAAAACCACCCTGATTTTTCCTGGTTTTCTGGGGTGGTAAACTCCTTGGTGTGGGATATACCAGACTTTCCCCAGCTCTGCTTGGTTTTCCACTTTCTCTGCATCTCCATCCTTGAAGACACCTTCCATAAATCTCACGTAGTCTATTTTGAATTTGGGATCTCTGTCCAGCTTCCTCTTTAGATGCTTCAGCCGTACTAACGCCAGCCCTTTGTTGTCTGGGAGATGCGGACGTGCTTTGAAAGGGAGAGGCATCTCCAGGTGACCATCCTTATTTTGTTGGATTCTGTCTTTCAAGATCTGCAGGAAGCAAATATCTTCTTGAGATATGCTTCTGTCACCAGGTTTTGTGTCTGCAAAACATTTCTTATAAGCAGGATATATCACTGGATTCATAGATTACCTTTCCTACTGCAAATGTACACAAGCATGAGAAGCAAATAAAGAAAACAAATAGAAAACAATAACGATCTCAGATTCACTTTGGTGTTGTCATGGCAACCCACACAAACATTTCAGCGTCAGCTACACTCCCACCAATTACCTTTGATTATTACAATTGAGAACGTAAATGCACTTGCATTTCTCATTATATCAATGGTAATTCCCAAGCACCATGTTGTTGTTTTAAACATTCTTGCATTGACATAAACAATATTCTTTTCTCAACAAATGAATTCAACAATATGAACAGTAGATTTTACATCACCAGGTTTTGTGTCTGCAAAATCAGACTCCAGGGCCTTGATGACAGCAAATGGTGTTATGGGTGGCACCTCTCTGACAGACACTCGATGACAAAAACCAGTCACATCTTTAGCCTGCACACGCTGTGGTGCGCTTCCCACAATGCTCCAACCAAGATCCGTCTCAATAGCATAAGGCTCATAGTCACCCCCAGTGACGACCCTTCTTGGAATTAACGCTCTGGAGCAGTCGTATCCAATCAACAATCCAACACCACAGTCCATCAACGGGGGTATCTCCTGGGCCATGCTTACAAGGTGTTTCCATTTGTTGGCTGTCTGGCAAGTGGGAATATGTGTGCGGTCAAGGGGAATGAAGTCCCTTGTGTAGGCTGGAGGCAAACTGATGGAAACATTAGAGGAAAATCCTCTAACTTTGAGCTTGCATACTCTTTGACTCTTCACGACTGAGTCTCTCCCCATCATGGTGGAAAGTTTAAGTTTCACTGGTTCCATTGTTGCTTGTAGCTTTTCGCACACCTCCTGATCAACAAATGTGTGACTGCTTTGAGTGTCCAATAGTGCATACACTAGGGTTTCAGTGTCCGGAGCACTAAGTGTTGAGATCCACACTGGGACTATCATTGATGTACTCCCACCTTCACCTCCACTCACACAACATGATAATGACAACGTACTTTCTTCAACTGCGCCTTGTGTTGATGCTGCTGTAGAACGATCTTCATGCAATGGCGTTAGGTGACTCTTTCTGCATATGCCACACATGGCCCTGTTCCTACAGTCTTTAGAATTGTGACCCTTTCTTAGACATGCAAAACACAACTTATTTTCAAGTATGCATTTTTTCTTATCCTCTACAGACATGTCCATAAGCCTCTTGCATTTATGTATGGAATGGTTCTCACTACAGCAAATACACTGGCCATTATTGGAATTTTGTGTTGGTGTGGTCCATTTCTTTGGTTTCCCTGCATCTCCCAACTTGATTTCACCAGGGTCAGATTTGGCGGTGGAGCTTGATGGAATCGGGGGTTTCACATTTGTGGCAAACGTGTTTGCTTTTGAACGCTTCATCTCTCTTGCTGGTGCCTCTGCAGAGTGCCTTAAGGCATGTAAGGATGACACTGGATTGCATGCGATGCGTGACTCCTTAGAGATAAAGGAAGCAAACTCATGAAAGCTTGGATAGTCGTTGCCCCGATCTAGCTGCTCTGTGACATAACGGTTCCATCTAGATGTCACCCAATCAGGAAGCTTGACTAGTATTTTCTGATTCTCCTCACAGTCGTTAAGAACCTGTAAGCCCTTTACGTGAGGCATGGCATTACTACATGTTTGGAGGAAATCACTGAAATCTCTTAACTTGAGATATTCCTTTCCACCAATCTTCGGCCACCCATTTAGCTTATCTCTGAAAGCCCGCTGCACTACAAAGGAATGGCCATATCTAGCATTTAACCTATCCCATGCTTGTTGATAGGCTTCTTCATCTTTTCTGTAGAAGCTGCCTTCAAGAGAGGATTTTGCCTCACCTGCTATGTACTTTTGCAGGTAGAATAGCCTGTCTGCAGGGTCAGAGCATCGTCTCTCTATGAGGGCTTTGAAGCTTATGCTCCATTCTGTAAACTTCAGAGGATCGCCCGAGAATACAGAAGGTTCTGGAGTTGGCAAGCGAGTAAGAGCTAATGACTCTTGTAGCGATTGGACCAATGATGTCTCGTTTTGCACAACCTGCCGTTCTTGATCTGGGATGTGGTGAGCGAAGGGGTGTGCATCACTCACTTTGCTGAATGGAGGACTGCGTGTCCCATCCCTTCCCTCTTCTTCAGTGTAGACATTTAGCTTTGCCTGAATTACATCAATGTCCCTCTGATTTTCAAGTTTTCTCAACTGCTGACGTTGAGCTTCGATGGCAGCTTCCATATCAATTTCGGCTTTCTTTGCAGCCAGCTGAGCAGCCACTTCCGCTCTCATAGCTGGAATGCTAGGTGACTCTGAGAGATGGTTAGAATTGTGACAGCTGGGTGCAGTAACTCTGGAGGCTGTGGATCCATATATGGACCTAGCATATTCATTATCAAGTAGCATGCGTAACCTTGATCTTTCCGCCACCGTGTCAAACTCACCTTCATCTTCAGTCAGACGTACTCTCATCAGCTGCAGCAAGTCGGCCGTCACGGCTGAGCATGCATCGATCTTTCTTCGAAATTCTTGACATGGTGAGGTTTGGAGTCGAATTCTGTCATACTGTTCCTTTAATTCAGACTCAAGCTTCTCAGCCTCATCCATCATATCATACATGTCACTCTCAGAGCATACTTGCTTTAACTTTGTGCGAATGTCTCTTACGTTGCTTTTCCATTTCTCGTATGTTGCTTTGAACCTCTTCTCCTTTTGAGTTAACTCTTGATCTTTCAGTTCCTGCATTTTTGGCGTTAATCGCCTTTCACGAGAGGATTTTCTTGCTTTTGTCTCAGATTTCTCAGACACTACACTTTTTTCCTCTTCCAAATCCCCTGCATCTTGTACTTCTGACATAACATCAGGGTGACTATGACCATCTTTAGACATTTTCAGACTTTAAAGGGGGTATCTTATGAAGAGGACAAGATAACTAAGGTAATTACAAGAATGGATGTAATAGGCGGAGAATTATTAAAATTAACACAAAGGAACCTTAGCTTAGATTCTTACGTATGACAGCAAATAAATTTTCAGTTTCAGCCTTCATGAAGCTTGCAAGCAACAGGTAAGAAAACAACAATAATTTCCAGAACTTCAACAGATTGTCCTTTTTTTTTTTTCTTTTTTTTTTTTTCTTTTTTTGTTTGTTTGTTTGTTTGTTGTTGTTTTTTTTTACACAATCCGAAATTTGAACACTATTAATTCCTTGTCCATTACAGCAAATTTGTAGCTCATGTTCTATCCATCAACTCATGAGGCATAATAACTGCGCAATATAGCCTGAGGACTCACGCTTTAGCCTGAAACCGCTTCTTGGAGTGTCCGCTGAATCTGCAGCTCCCGATTGGTTGTCACAAAATGCAAAGCAACGTGTCCACTGAAGCCTGTAGCTCGCTGCAGGATGAGAAGCAACCGAGACCTGTAGCTTGCTGCAGGATGAGAAGAGCTTTGCACACCGAAGCCTGTAGCTTGCTGCAGGAGGGGAAGCGCGTTTGCAAACCGAGACCTGTAGCTTGCTGCAGGATGAGAAGAGCTTTGCACACCGAAGCCTCCAGATGGATTGGGACACGTTTTCACTGTTTCTACTCTGGTCGAAAGAATCCACGCTTCGTACTGATGTCCACAATTCTTTTATTCCTCTCACAATCATGGAGCACCGTGAAAACTAGAAACAAGTAAAATAATATCGATAGCACATATGATATTCATCTCAGCCACTTATTTCCTTTCACAAGGTGCACAAGTGTTAAACAAATAACAGCATAATGATTTTTTACCGTGTACGCCTTGTAAAACCAGCAGTAGAAAAGTTGTATATTCCGAAAAGTCCGCCGTGTTACCGTTCTGTCTTGTCTCTCCCGCGCACAACTTCCGGTTCCCGCAACTCACAGGAAGTGACTACTTCACAATAATATTTTAACAGAAACATTTCTTATAAGCAGGATATATCACTGGATTCATAGATTACCTTTCCTACTGCAAATGTACACAAGCATGAGAAGCAAATAAAGAAAACAAATAGAAAACAATAACGATCTCAGATTCACTTTGGTGTTGTCATGGCAACCCACACAAACATTTCAGCGTCAGCTACAGTCAGCATGCCTCCATTTCATTGCCCTCCAATGCTTCTGACCTCAAGCAGGACATCCCAATTGATATCAAACAGGCTTGATATTGTCTTTGGTGGTCGTCTGGTATGACCGCTGAAATAAGCAGAACTGTCAGCTCGTGTCAGCATCAGACCAACATCTGAATTGGGTAAAGCTATTTTAACAGCAGACTAACAAAGGATACACAGCAGTATTGGTCATCCGGTCATCTGTTTAATTACACTACATGTAATTAAACTACACTATATATACACACACATTCACAATTTATATCTAAGTAGAAAGTCCATTATTTTGGGATCTGGAGGATGGTTTTGTTAGACAGAGAGGTGCTATTGCTTGTATGAACCACGTAAAGGTATCTCCCTGAATCCTGTAACATACACATCCTACACAAACACTGTCATGCTTCAGCGCCTCCCTCTGTTTCAACTTAGATCAAACTGATGGAGCCCAGTCTACGACATACACACACAACCCCACAGATGGGATTAAAATGCTTTGCAGCTTCAGTTGTTTCTATAAATAAATAAAAGTATATTTTTCAGTCATTTTTATTTCTTTGCATGAATGGCCTTGTGTCTACGTGTACTTCTATTGCTCGTGTTATAGAGACAATAATATGTTTACAAAGTGGCATTGTGAGGTCCAACATTTGGGGATTTAAAAAAAAGGATCCCCCATAAAGTATTTAACTTTAAAGATTTAACATAGCATAAAGTGATGGATGATGACTGTGTGTGTCTGTGTGTGTCTGTGTGCACGTGTTTTGCTTTGGGCCTGATCAGATCAGAAAATGAAAAACATCTGTGAATGGTTTTCGCCGTTGGCTTTCAGCAGAGTGTATATGTCATACATGAGTCTGGCGGTCACACTAGCTGGAAAAATTAAAATTAAACATTTTTATTGTGTTGTACCCTTCACAGTAGGGATGGGCTGGACAAGATAAGATGAAACTTTAATAAAGTGTGTAGAGAAATTAGGTCACCACAGGAAAAAAAACAAGGGGAAAGAAAAAAATGGAGGTGCACTCACAACAGTAATAAAACTAGTGGAAAATTAACGTAGTTTGCATTCTGAACCATATTAAGTAAAGTATTCAGTTTAACGCTGAAACTTTTGAAATACAGTGTAGGAAATGATTCATTTCTCACTGACGAAGAAATGACCTTTTTAATGGAGAGAGACAGAATATCGACTAAAACTCTAAAGAAAACAAAAACACATTACATAAAAATTATAAATCGATTTGTATGACACTGAAGTAAGGATTTAATTGTGTGGTTCGTTCAGGACCTAAAGAGCAGACTGACATGACAGTGGCAAAAAGAGCATAAGACATTGATAAAGGGAACTGAAGGTGAGCAAGAGGCTTTGGGGAGTTCTCAGGGGCTGTGAGAGAGAGAAGAGAGGAGAAATTATTGTCCATTCCAGAAGAGTGAGTTAGGCATGAGTAAAAATGGAGCTGAGAGATCTTAGTTTTTGTGCCGTGGGAGTTTAGTCGGGGAGGAGCGCTGGGTTGGCTCAGGATTTTTGAGGGATCCTCAGGTGGAGAGCATGCAGGCAGATAGAGGGCTGATAAGCATCCTGGCTGCATGCCAAATATCCTTGGGCAAGATACTGCATGCCAAATATCCTTGGGCAAGATACTAACCCCGTGTTTGCCTACTGGTGGTGGTCAGAGGGCCCGGTGGCGCCTGTGTCCGGCAGCCTCGCCTCTGTCAGTGCGCCCCAGGGCAGCTGTGGCTACAATGTAGCTTGCTATCGCCAGTGTGTGAATGTGTGTGTGAATGGGTGGATGACTGAATGTAGTGTAAAGCGCTTTGGGGTCCTACACTGTAAAAAAAAATCTGTCAAATTTACGGTAAAATACCGGCAGCTGTGGTTGCCAGGAATATACCGTGTAAAAAATGTGGAATCTGTAAAAGACAATACGGTATACTGGTTTTGTAACCCTAATTTTTAAGGTAGACAACGTATTATTTTACCAAAATCATGATAGAAAAAACCAAATATATTTGTCAATTATACAGCAATTTAATGTAAAAAATGTAACTTTCCATAGCTTTTTACGGATATTTGCAGTAAAAAAAAAAAAGTAATAATATAATAACATTTACAGTAATTTGTTGTTAATTTAACAGTAATAGGATAGACCCTATTATTGTAAATAACTGTAAAAATAACAGAAATATGTTAAACCTTATTAAAACCTTTGACAGTAAAAAACACAGTGAAATTGTATAACAAATTACAGCATTTTATTTTGACCAGATACATTTTACGGTAAATTCCTGGCAACCACAGCTGCCGGTATTTTACCGCTAAAAATACAGTACAATATGAGGAACATAAATGGTTTACCGTACATTTTACATTTGCAACCGCTAAATATAGAAAAATCTAAAGATGCTCATATACAACCAAGGTAGAGAATATTACTGATAAACAATGAGAAAATTTGACATACCATTTGAAAACAGACTAAACATATTATTTTCTCTATTCCTACAAAACAGCATAGATCTTGAGAATACAGCATGTGTCCATATATATGGCTGGTAATCCATGGAGGAATGAATAAACATGAAACAAAATATTACCTGCCCCTGACCTATCAACAGTAATGAGTCACTGGGTCCTGCCTTGGTGAAGGAAAGGACTCGGTGGAGTTTCTAATGCGCATGGTGTTGAAGATACAAGCTCTGCAGGAGTACTTCAATGTCCATCAGGAGTTCACTTTGGACTGGCAGGATCCCCTCTGCAGCAAAAAAAATGGACAAAGTTTGATCAGTGCTTGATCACTTCCAGCCGCCATCATTTCTGCCAGAAGACTCATTGGGTGCAACGAAGCTTTCATTGTGGACTGGCTAGATACCTTCTGCATTCAGAAGGAAAACAAGAAGGGCATACACCATAAACAATAATAACTGACAAAAATAATGAGACAAGAAATTAAAGTAACAAAATAAGTGCAAATCAAGTTTCCCTGTGTTACAGTGTAGCTGAATGTTTTTCAACAATTTGATTTACGGTAAAACACATACCAAATATTTCCAGCCAAGGTTTGTTTCAATCTTCAGCATTTTTTTCCTGCCATTGTCTTGAAACTGTTTCATCTGTCTCTCTCATTTGATGCTGTTTACAAAAACAAAACAGCAATATTGTAAAGGGAAAAAGGAAAATTAATTTAATGGAAAAAAAAAGATTATGACCTGAAATCTCACCATTTCCTGAGAGTCACAGGTCCTTTGAGTATCCTTATGGTTTCTGCTCAAATTCAGTGTCTGAAAAGGGCAGGAACAAAACAAACCTTTTTAATCATAATAAAGACAAAATAAGATTTAGAGACAGACGACAAAGAAATGTGTAAAATATCTTCTTGAATCTGTTTACTTTACTAACCTGGAAAGAGACTCTTGGGTCTTAGCTGTGCCACCACCCTTAAACCTTAAAACAGATGGAGACGATATGCTGGCCTGGCTTGAAATTTCCATATTTGGTGCTGTAAAACAATATCACAAACAATAGATTAATTGTACTTTTTGGACCTTGGCCAAAGCATAATAGAAAAAACAGAAAGTCCTTCATGGCTATTGTGCAATGAAATCATAATACTTACTGGTTTGTTTCTCAGATGTCTCCACTCCTAATGATTGTAGTGCCTCCAGTACAATTTCAAGGATTGAGGCAGACAGGTCCGGCAGCACCTTAGTAATGGAACTCCTTATGCTGCCCCCCATTTCCAAGATGTCTGATAAAAGAATGTGAATAAAGGTCAATTTACACCAAGTGGTACCTTTGGTCTTAAAATATGAAGCTGATCTTGCTTGATACTACACTTTTATACAGTGTTTCGTAAGTACCAAACTAACAGCACCATTATTGTGACAGCACACTGTGTTTCAATGGAACCATTTGGTACCCATACTTCATGTAAGATGTTAATGGATAGAAATCAATTAAGTCAATGGGTTTTGACCAAAAAAATCATTTTATTTAAAACAGCTTACTATCACTTATGTCACACAGAACATCAGCAGGAGGCTCAGTAGAGGGCTCTTCTGATTTCTGCCACAGATCAGACTCTAGCAGACATCTCAAAGTCTCTCTTAAAGGCACATAATAGGCAAACCTATCTTTTCTGTTTTCATCTCTCCCTAAAAATATTTTCTTTGGTTCCGCATAGTTGAAGGCTTTTTTAAAGATCTGAGCTCTGGAGTGCACTGTCCTCAATGGCCCGGTATGACATGCAGAAAAAAGATCATAGCTTTTGACAGACTCACAGACTTTGTTGATGTCCTCCTCTGATAATGATGTGTCATCTTTTAACAGTGATGCAAGTTTACCCAAACTGTATGTCTGTCCCAACTCATGCATGTTCTGCATTTCCTCTACAATGTTCTGTATGGTTGAAGCAGGCAGTAGAAACTGACCCTGCAATTTTAAGTAGAATAGTGAAACGTTTCTCAGAAAAAGATCACAGAATTCAGGGGGCATTTCCATGTTATCTTCATGTGTAATAGACTGTGCAGCAGGCTCGGAAATCAAGGGTACAAAGTCATCTGATGTGGTTGGAACAGATGATGATTGACATGCAGACTCTCTATATAAATCACCAATGCTGCTGTCTGAAAACTCTGTGTTTACGTGACATGTGAGCAGTAAAAGATGATTTAACTCTAAAGGTATTTGTGCATCCTCTTACTGGACAAGTGACCACGTGTCCTTCCACAATATGGCTCTTCAGATGAGCTATTAACTCTTTAGAGTTCTGACACTGACGTTCACACATCGCCATTGCACATGTAAACGAAGAAACCACCACCACACCAGTGACATGGGTGGGGGCAGTGTCTTCGGTAAAAATGAGCCTTAAACGCGCCATACCTGGTGTATGTCTGCTTGCAGCCTGCTTCAATACACCGAAAGAAACTACGTGGCTCATTCCGATGCAGTTTACAATGAAGCACGTAGCCCCTTGATGACTGAACTACCTTACCACAGAAATTACACGTTAACATAACTCCATGTACTTTGGTAATTCCTCCCTAGCGAATTAAGCACGCCATATACAGAAACTAATCCAGAGCAATGCTTCCCTCGCAACAGTAATGCTAACTCAACTCACAAATGCTAACTAAATTCACAACCTCACTCATAAAAAACGAACTGCTAAAATTATCTATAAACGCTGGGCTGGTGGATTTTTATAACAGAGATAACTTGAAGTTGCATGTACTCACCTCACCTCGAACTAATTGTAAGCTGCCAGGATGTCTACAAATTCCGAAGATGCTGTGGTCCAAGCAGCAATAAATGGCGCTAATATACGAGTTCAAAACTGTGTCCGTTAGCGAAGCCAACTTGAGTCTCCTGCATGAAAAAAAGAGCGGTTGGCACACAGCTCAGCAGCGCGCCGCGCTATTGGTCATTTTCAGGTGACGTCATCCCGCAATGTAACGTCGCTCTTTGTTTCTTTAGGAGGTTCGATCAGAAGTCACGTCTGCAGACCGCTGCAGCCACGTCTTACCTTGCTTCCCCTTTTTTTGGTGAAATGGTTCGCTCATACTGCACAATGTTGCTACCAGATTTTTTTTCTCTGCAATTCGAAAGTAAAACGTCTGTACACAGTTTACCAGCAGTTTAGCTACCAATCAACAGCGATCACACAAATTCAAAATTTAAGGCCGACCCACTTAAGGTGGTCTGATAATATGGCGTGAAACACAACAACATAAAGTTGTTTTAAAATAATAATTAAAAAAGATTATTGAAATCAATTTTATTCACAACCATAAACTTTATTTTTAACATCTTCTTTTGCTGTTGATTTTTTTATCAGAAGGTTAACAATGATATACTGCAGGCCTAACTTTTAATCTGTATATCAGTATCTGAATTTTAAAATAAAAAAATACTATCAGTTTTATTGTCTTTCACTGCTGATATTTGCTTTTTTTTAATGGTATGTACTGGTTGTATTATTACGGTGGACCCTATTTTTTAACATCTTGTTTCTGTAAAAATGAATGTTTTTGTTTGCTTAAAAATCTACAGCTTTATACTGTGAATTCCAATGTGCACAACCCCAAAAGATGTAGTTTTACTCAAATAATACCGTAAAATCAAAGTTTTTCAGACATTTTCAACATTACAATATGTAATTGTAAAATGTATGCATATTTATTTGTTTTCACAGAAAATATTTATAATTTCAACATTTTATTACAGTAAAAAACAAAGTTTTATCCAGTCTCACAATTAACGGTTATTCAATCTATTTAATACAGTAAAAGGAAGTTTTTGGTTTTACGCTCCATTACCGTTGGAATTTGACGGTGTTTTGCTGTATATTTTACTGACTTTTTTTACAGTGTATGGACTAGAAAAGCGCTATACAAATGCAGGCCATTTAGATGTTTGTATTTAAGACAGACTTGTACATGGGCACTGCAAGATTTCAGTCTATTACGGTGTAGCACGTTACCAATAGTGTTCTTGGTGACTGTGTTCCCAGCTACCTTCAAAATATTGTGGCGAGCTCAGACAAAGAGGAGACAGAAGTGTCGCTTGGTCTTGCTTCCCCGAGCTAGCGAGGGAGCACAGCCATTTATTAGCAGGCTCCTGGCAAAAACCGCTCTGGCATAGCATGAGCATTCAACAACAACAAAGAACACAACGGCGCTCTCCCACCCCACACAGAAAAACATAGTCGCAGAGAGAGAGCGTGTCACCTTGAACACAGCTGTCAAAAAGAAAACCCAAACAGCCCTGACCCGCTACAATATTAACAAGCTCCTCCCATGTTGTTTTGAGCTGACCTACCACCTTGCAACTGTTCATCCTCATCTCATGGAGCTCCAGACCAAGTACAATCCATGGTAACTTATATATTTATTTTATTTACTTTATTTCATAATTAAAAATCTCACCAACAATTATAACCTTCTCACTAAGCTTCTTGATGATCTGATGGTCTTCTTGATGGTCTTTCAGTCCATTCCAGCCTCATGCATTTCTACAGTCTTTTACCTGATGTCATTTGACAGCACTTTGGTCTCTCTTTGGTGTGCGTACCACATTCTGGCTCCTGCATCTCTATGAGTCTGAATGTTGCTGCTTTGTAAGGGATCAAATATAACTTATTTTAGTTACATTCAAATCAATGTATGCGTTTATAAATATTAGTGTTTTGTATTTTTCTGGATTTTTAGTTATTGTTCTTTTTTTCTTCATTGAAATGAAACTACCATAAAATTAAAGGCTGTCTGTTTCTTTGTAAGTGAGCAGCAGGGTTTTAAATAATTCTTTCCTTCACTGTATATAGTAGATTGCAATTAAGTGGGTACAATTTGTACTGCATTTTAATGATAATAAACTAATTGCACAGCTTGTGCTGCCTTTTATGCTTTTAGGTCATGCTGGTGTTGTAGCTGTGATGTAATTTTGCACTTCAGGACAATGCTACAGATGGCCGTGGCTACAAGAATAACTGGCTACACAAAGAAGAGGTCCGGGACACAGTGATTTCTATTAATGATCCTAGTGTGCTCTTACTCATTAACTGACACTGACAATCTAGTGTTGCACTTCCAAATTCCTAGGTTCCTTACCTGAATATTCAATTTCTTATTTTTCAAATGTATATGAGGAGTTCACTCACTAAATAGAGCTACATGTCTTTTCCACTAGATATGAAACTTTGTTACAGTCTGTAATGCAACTTCTCAAAATATTGTAAAATCTTCATCCCTATTGCTGAAAACTGGGAGTTTTTACTGCTACACAGTAAAAAATGCCTCATGCTGTGGTGTTGTAGATCAAGACCTTTCCCTTGACTTATTAAAATACAGAGGCACGACTTTACTTTTAATTAGATTTCTGAAAAGTGCATGTCAGTGGTGGTACACCTCACAGTGAATAAAGGAAACATAAAATGTAAAAAAGATATCACGACAGATAAAGTCTGCATGCTAAAGCAGTCATAACTTCATCTGTTCTTCAAAATTAGAAATATATTTTATCTTGTGCATGCACATACATGATTTAATACTAGAAGTCATTTTTGTAATTCACCTGCGAAAAATTCTGTCTGAGAGGTCAAAAGAGATGTTTCTGACTTTTTTAAATTACATACACCAATTAACGCGTAACTATCAGGTTCTGTGTTAACATTTGATGCCTGATCCTGCAATTTTCACTTCATCTTTCACAAACTAAATACATGAATAAAAAATAATCAGCAAAGAAAATCATAAAGAATACCAAAGTACGCTTGTATCTCATGGCCATTTTTGGTTTTCTTTTGTTCATTCAAACATTTCATTAAATGGTTCAGGAGCAAAGAAAACTGCTTACTTGTCAGATTTGGATTTCTGATTTTGTAAGAAGGGTCCATATGTGTGCATTTTGACATGCATTGCACTGTAAGTGATTACATTATAAGTGCCTATTCATTCATATTTTTGTCTGTTCATCAGCCAGTTTAAGACTAAAGCTTTATGCCAGTTCATTCAGGGTTAAATTGACTTGCTAAGACCCTGAGGCTCAACTCACTGGGAATTGAACTGGCAACCTTCAGGGTCACGCAGACTGAATCTCTTCCTGGCCGTTCTAAACGATCTAGATAACGAGCCCGTTGAGAGTCGATGAGTGTGTAGATTAGCATACATTTACATAAATTAGGAAGGCAATTAATATTCTGTTCAATCTGTTCACAAGTCATCCGACTATCTACAGGGAAACACAGAGAAAAAGAAAAACAGGAAGATACAGGAGACAGACACAAAAAAGAAATCGGGCCATGCTTAATAATGCAATGTCAAAAAAATATTATTAGATGATGTGATTCGATTACTCATTTTATTCATCAAAGTCAAAGTGTGACAAAGACCTGTGAGCAGGAAAAAAAACTGTAATATAATATTTATTCAGGTGAAGATATGACTGACATTGACTATTGATCTAATATGCTTTAAAGAAGATGCTGGTGATGGCATTGAGAACTTAATAGAGTTTCTCAGATATTTCACCAAACACATGTCCTTATTCATAAAAGCTCTTTTATAACTTTTCTCCTCTAAATTACATGGAAGTTTTATGTAGAACCATATGTGTAATTTATAAAAGGGAATAGTCTATGCTGGTTTCAGAAACTGTATAAATAAATATCTAATATAGTTTGCAGATCCTTTAAACACTTTATGTAATTGGTTAGTCAATTTTAATTTTTCTATAAATGCTAATCAGGAGTTTGCACTTTCACCTCATCGTTTTCATGTCGTTCCTGTGCCTGCGTACATTTCGTCGTTGTGCTCCTGTTTCCCCTCATAGTGGAGAGACTGTCTCAGGAGAAAAAATTAGACCACATGAAATAAACAAACCAAAACTTACTTATATGTAAAAAAAAAAAAAAAAAAAAAAACATCCTACAGAAAAATAAAAGTTTTTCATTTCCAGGAACAAGGAAAACAGTTACATTTGGATTATTAAACATCAGGTATCTCTTTCCAAAGTCTATGCTAGTAAATTATTTCATAACTTGATTAACACATTGATTCTTTTTGCCTTAAAGATAAGATAACAATATGCAAGTTTAAATTAGTCAGCAGCATCAACTGATACTAGCAGTCAGAAATCCTCAAATTCACAGGGCAAGGAGGAGGAGTGGCAGCAATCTTTCACTGTAGTTTATTAATCAACCAAAGATGTGGACAGAGTCATAATTCATCAGAAAGCCCTACACTTAGCCTTGTACACCCTGAGTGGAAAACACATTATCTCCTTGCCCCTTAATCAGAGTTTTATCTAATTTATCAGACTTAGTGCTCAATTCAGATACTGTAATGATAGTGGGCCATGTTAACATTCATGTAGATGTTGAAAAGGGCAGCCTCACCACTGCATTTAAGTCATTATTACATTCAGTTGGCTTCTCACAAAATGTAAATGAGCCTACTCACTGTTTTAATCACACTCTTGATCATGTCCTATCATCTCGTATAGAAAATGAAAATGTAATAGTATTACATGAAAACCCTCCGTCATCTGACCATTTCTGAGTAACATCTCAGTTTACAATAATGGATACAAATGACTCGGTAAAAAATTGTCATTACAGTAGATATCAGTCCAAAATCGCCATTGCTAAATTTAAGCAAGTGACTTTACTCATTTTTTCTTCACAGTGATATGGCAACATAGAGTAGCAACTTACCCTTTAGGAGGTTTATTATCTTGTTAATAGTGCGACTCCTCTGAAAGCGAAAACAACAAATCAACAAGGTTTGAGTATCTGCTAAAATTCATATGAATGCAGAGCTTTAAGACAGATAACATTTAATCTGGGGAGGAAATTGAATTCCATTTTCTTAAAATGCAGTTGTCTGGCAAGGGAAAATAGTGGGTTCCAAAGCACTTTGTCTGAGGTTTCTTTTCAGCACCATATCCGGGCTGACCAAGAGTCACAGCTTTGTTGAATCTTGTTTTCCCTGAGCTCTAAGTTGTACTTCATTGCACTTCATTCATTTTTTTTTTTACAAATAAAGTTTTAACCATCATGAAAAGCAGCTTTAGAAAGTGCTGCTTCTCTGTTATTGATCTCTCTGAGCTTTTAGTAATTTATCAAACTCATCAGTATGTCCATTAGATCCCATCTCTACAAGACTATTCCAAGAAGTCTTACTATTTACTTGCATTTCCTTTCATGGCTAAAAATTGCAATAACAATTTTAGCAATTTCCAACCTTCCTTTCATTCCAAAAGTTTAGTAAATCAGCTATATGGTCATCTGAATATTGAGTGTTTTATGCATTTAATATATATCTAGGACTGCCTTACTTATATTTCAGTTGTTCTACTGTAGGCTCAGCACATCACGAGAAGTCTTCTTTTGCATTATGTTTTTCTTTGTTTCTTTGTGCTCTTTTTTGTTCTCTTTTCATTTCTCTCTTTGCCCTCAGCCCCAGCTGCTTGCAGTAGATTCTGTTGGCGATGTTTTCTTGTTAAAAAAGGGTTCTTCCTTCCCACCATCACTAAGCAGATGCTCAGAGGATGATCTTGTTGTAGCAGTTTTCTGTCTAATATTGACTGTTGTTGTGAACTGGCACTTTATAAAAATTTTGAATTTAATTGTTAATAAAATATTCCAAAATAGTAGCAAGACTATTATGCCCTTAGAGTGCTATGAATTATCCCAGAAAAAGGCAGTAAGTGAACCTTACACTGGATGTTTTTGTCAAACTACTTGAGAGGTCTGTCCTTCCATTATTCTTCACCGGAGCTTCCGGCTACTTTTTTTTTTTTCAATTAACCTTGTTCCTCCAGCGTCATTAAGTGGATTTTACTGGGTTGGATTCATCATTCACTTAAAAAATAACTGTTGAAGAAGGTTATACAACACTTATAGATATAGATACAGAGTTTATCTATCATGGTCTGGTTTTCCTTTACTATTGTGTTCAAGTTATCTGTCTTTGTGGGCTTTCCATGTACAACACACTCTTTCAGTGCTGCATGAACATTTCCCCCAAGGGGAATACTGTGTATTAATCAATACAACATACTTTTGAACACCAACAAGAAGCTACAGAATAGCTATACAGTTTTCATTTAAATTGGTTCACTGTGTGTGTGTGTGTGTGTGTGTGTGTGTTTCTCTCTCTCTCTCTCTCTCTCTCTCTCTCTCTCTCTCTCTCTCTCTCTCTCTCTCTCTCTCTCTCACACACACACACACACACACACACACACACACACACACACACACTTAGAGGACCATTGGAGAACATTCATCATAACTAAAGTCTCAGTTTATCCTGTCCTTTTAAAGTGAACCCTTTAAGTAATTATTGGGAACATTTGACTTTATTAGATTAAAAAACTGCATAGCAATGTGGAATATATATTGTGGTGAAAATAAGGCACGGCGGGACCACAGATCAACATTCAGAGCCATTTTATTTACACTTCTCACCACAAAACAACCCCCACACCTGAGTCCCCGTTTTAACTCGGCGGGCGTGATTCCGGATTCCGTGCAGGTGCTTCCGCCCTCCCTGCATGGCACCGCAGACCACGCCCCACCACACACACACACATCCCTCGCATGCCTTTATTGCTCGGGTCCTCCCACTAAAAACCCAGAAAAGGTGCAGTCAAAGGATTTTCTAAATGGTAACCATGAAACATTAACACATCTCATGTGAGATACTCCCAAGCAGTCCTGTTTACCAGCCACATCTATCAACAAAGAGCTTTTTGTATGTCACATCTTATGCTCCCATAAACTAAAACCAACTTGTACCAATTAAACTAACATGTCTGTCCTTGGTCAGTGGAGGACACAGGAGTACTATGGCCTTATTTTTGTGCCACTATTCTGTGCGCACGTAAAAAAAATTTGAGTGCATGTAAAAAAAGTTTTTCTTTCTTTCTGTGTCCCACCCCTGACACAGAAAGAGCAATATTTCAAACTCCGCCACTTTGTGTTCCTCCGCCACTGCCTCATTTGAGTTTTGGACGAAATGGATTCTGGGATATTGCATTTTGTCATTTCGAGCTGATTGGAGACCAGAACAGCCAATCAGATTTTTTTGCATCCAAGTCTGTGATTGCCTGGTTTTGTGGCACAAATATAACGGTGTAGAGAAAGAGTTGAGCGCGCACGGGCAGAAATGTTGAGAGCGCCAGCAACACATTGAGAGCAAGCGCAAATACAAAAACGGAGCGAGAGGGGCTGCTATTGTGTGTGTGTGTGTGTGTGTGTGTGTGTGTGTGTGTGTGTGTGTGTGGATAATAGCAAAGACTGAAATACATTTTTTGCACGCAGCAATGAATTTTGTTCACTCAAATTCAGCTTTTCTTCGCTCAAAATAAATTTCTCCTCAAAATGCAACACTTGAACCTGGAAACATTTTTTACGTGCGCTCAGAATTGTGGCAAAAAAATAACGCCATAGATTACTCTAGAGAAAATCCAGACAGGCACAGGGAGACCATCTCAACTCCATACAGAAAGACACAGAAAGACAAAACCCTGCCAGCTGTTTAAAACAGTCAGCTTACTTTTATGTCCCCAGCCTAGGGGTTAGCTAAACATAACATGACTTGCAGCTCTCTACTTATCCCACCCCTGAAGAAAAGGGCCAACAGCGCAGAACAACATGTTAATTTGCTTTGGAAATGAGGACCATCCAAATCAACAAACAAAAGCTTCTAATGACCCCTACTCATCATAAAAAGGGAAACAAATGAAAATACTCTATCCTAATCCCCTAATCAGAAAAAAAAATTAAAAAGGAGGTATTTATCAAAAAGGGCTTCTCTTTCCAACTATCCTGTCACATTTTGCTCAGTATTTAAATAGTATTGTCAATAATGACAAAACTATTACAGCTCAGAGCTAACAGCACAGATATCAGAATTCTCAGTCCAAAATCTTAGATTTATACTCTAAGTCTCATTTGTGGCTCCTTATTGTTGCATTCAGAAGACGTAAAGGGGAGGGTCGAGGGGGATGTCAGCTGGAGTTTAAGAAGCTGCTGTCGATCTACTAATCTATTGCAAAGACAGCAATTTAACTAAACAGGCCAGTCACCACGCACGCACGCACGCACGCACGCACGCACGCACGCACACACACACACACACACACACACACACACACACACACACACACACACAAAAGAGGCAAGAGAGTTACACATGTCCACATACAAACTCTATTTGGAAGGAGCCACAAGGTACCTGAATTAGTTATTAAATTACTTTGGTTCATTTTCATAGTTGTCTTAAATATAAATAATCTGTAAAAGTTTAAACTTCTTGAACATGTATTAAATCTAAAACCGAGCTTCCTTCAGACTGATAAACACACAGCCTGCAGCTCCTGTGCACACTCTCAGGGGAAACCCACTCTACTCTTACAGTACACTACAGCTTTAAATTGGCTCAGCTTCAGTATTGCACATTCAAAGTGTTTTTTTCTTTGAATAGATTTTAATTCCTTGTGCATTCTCAACAATAACTTATTGTCAAATTCAACATGGATTTTGCAGTGTGTTTGCAGTTTTGAGCCTGATTCACATAAGAAAGCCCCTCTTTGTAACATTTAGCTGCTATTCAGAGTTGTATTTTAAGGCTGGACAAAAAGATGCATCATAATTTAAGTGCTTGGGAATATTGAAATTTATCAGAGGACCCAGCAAATAATATTTTTAAATGTGTTCAGAAAAAATAAATAAATATTCTGGTATATGAGAAAAATAAGCCAGCTGCATGTGGTGGCAACAGAAATATTGTTACCTTAGGACCTTAGTTACTAAGAGACTATTAAAAGCCAAGCTTTTGAAACAGGACTCGACAGCACAAAATATCTAGAGTTTATTTGAAAGGTGAGCAACAGAAGAAAAAATATAGAGGAGAAATAATATGACAAAGCATGGTTAGTGAGGAAAAAAGAAGTAATGCACAAAGGCCATGGGGATATTATGGAAATTATACTGGGATGTGATTCCAACTGATAAATATGGAAACACTAAACACTGAAGATATACAAGGGAAACTGAAATGGAAGATGAGAGTATGAAGTCTGATGTATGGGGTCCATTGAGACGACACTCAGTGTCGGGTTATTTAGAAATGCTTTAAAGGTAAGAAAAGTGAAGCGATGTGATGATAGAAATGCTAAGTGCAAACTAATACATGGAGATAGTTTATAAAAGAAAGATGGGGAAACACTAAAGAATAGGAAGATAAAATAAAGCTTTCAAAAGTTAATGTGAAAAGGAAACGAGGATAGGAGACAATAAGGCAGGAAGAGGAGAGTGTGAGGGGGAAGAATATTGAAAAGGGTGAAATAGAGGAAGAGAGGAGGGACAAAAGACAGTAAGAAAGTAGTGTGGGTGAGCGCTGCTTCCTCTCACCTCTACACCATCTGTAAAGCTTCCATTTAATTTTTCAGCAATCCTTGAATGATGTGGATTTGCCTCTGTGCAATCTTAAGGGTATTCCTGTATATGTGTGTTCACATGCATGCGTGTACGTGTGTGTGTGTGACTTGTCTTTGTGTGTAGATGCGTGGCTATCTGTGTGCATGTTAGATGAAAGAGTTGTGTGGTGTTTACGCTAGCCAGTCATGCCGTGAACAATAAGAATCCTTGATCATACATCAAAGACTTAACAGTGACATACACAAACGCACACACTGCGCACGTACCCTGCATCTAAAGAGAGAAGGGTGAAAAAGTTTAAATATCCTTTCACAGTGCTGTGTGCTTTGTATAAGAACAGCATAGCCAAACACACAAGAACAGCCCACAGGCCATCTTCAAACATGCATTAAAGTCACAGGTGTACAAAGCCCTAACACAGTCAGTCACATTTACCATGTTTCATCTGCAAACAACAATATAGAAACTCGATTAATGTTTGTTTTATTATTTTCCTGAAGGCTGTGGATTCCTAAATGTGGTGGTTTTAAACATACACTGAATACTTCCATTTAATAATCTATGCTGATATCACATAGAAAAGGAAACTCAAGTATTGATAAATGCTGTAAGAAAAAAAATTGTTACCAATGTAGTTTAAAGAATTGTCCTCAAGAAAAGCGATCTGTTTCCAGTTAGAGCTGCTTAAAATTGTCTCTGTAACTAATCGGCTATGAAAATATTCACTTTTCTTTCTTAAATTTTAATATTTTCACGCTACTAATGTCACGGCTGGCGGAGTGAGCCGTGTGGTGTGGAGGAAAGGGAGGACCCAAAATGCAGCAGTGACTGATGATACGAGTGATGTTTATTTACAAAGTGACAATGGCAGAAACAGGCAGTGAGGCATGACAAAACAACTGAAGAAACCTAAACTGGGAGAACTAAATGACAAACCTGAGACCATACAAAAGGGGTGCGGGGCAGAGAGACGCAGAGACAGGAACACCATAGAACGCAGACGAGCCGACAATGAACACAGACCGACACCCACTAAATATACACACACAAGGTAATCAGGTAATCACACACAGGAGGGAAGAACAGCTGAACCTAATACACATGAGGACCGGAGGACACAAGCTGAACACAATGACAGACACAGACCTTCAAAATAGAATAGGAAATCCAGAACATGAGCCTTCAAAGTAAAGCAGGAACACACAGACTGATTTACAACACAACACGGGGACATGAACAGAACACCAAGGACAGACACAGGTAGGGCTGAATACACACACCAAACTACAGGTTCAACCCTAAACCAATACAAAATCAGAATAAACACAAAGCACAAAAATGAACTTCAAGGAAACACAAAACGCTGGGCCAAAATGACCCAGGACCATGACAACTAAGGGACAAAGAAACACGCTTAAAAATCTAAAAATCCTCTCATTCATTTATTATGGTGATAATGATACCAATCAATTTACCACTGTTCATGTCAGACTGAAGGGCCTTTCATTTTGCGTAACCTGATGAATGTTGAGTCCAGTATTCACTCTTATTATAACTTGGCTTAAGTCTTCTAAGGGAACTCTGAGTTCACAGGGGAAAAAAACACTGTCTGGCCTGCTGGCAGTAAAGTTTGTGTGTTGTAGACCATAAAATATTTTTCTTTTCCATCACGTAAACCACATTTACCAGGTTAGGAACTTTTGTAGGAGTCCACTGTGTTTTCCATTAGGACTAACTGTCATAAATTACTTAAGCGGGGAAAGATTTTAGAACCTCAGGAACTTGATGTGGGACTTGCAGCGGTCGACATTTTTTAATTTAGCAAGTAGCCTACTTGCAGCATTTCTGCGAGTTTGGAAATGATTAAGATGAAACAAAGTAGATGGTAAAAATCCTTTTAGAAAATTATTGGCTATAATTTCAGAACTTGGGATTGTTTCAATGTGTGAGACAGAGAACGAGAGAGAGCAAGCTAGAAAGTGAATAAAGAAAAGGAGCAGCATTAGCAAGAACAGAGGAACAAAACATTAATTTTGGATTTTTTTTTACATTGGTGACAGAATGACTGCGATGAAATCTGAATGACCAAATAAATTGACCAGTGAGACTGGTACATTTAATTTCTGCCATAAAATAAGTATGTAGGTTTTTATTTTCAATACCATTTGGCATGTATATATCCCCTTATCCTTATATACATTATTAAATACGATTCACATCTATATAGAATTATTCATTGCAAATATTTTTATTTCTTTCCAAGCCTAACCCGATCCTTTGGTCAGGAACACACTTTCCTCCTTTTAATAAATCAGAGAGCTGCTGATAACTTTGTGTTGTCAGTAGATGAAGGGAATAAAATTCAAAAGCCACAAGCCAAAGGCTGTAGTTGGCGAGTTAACCTACGTTTGTGATGATTCGTGTAGCTTTGCATTCTACATTTACATACAGCCATTCTATGGGTTATATTGCTGCCAATTGTTTTATTGCTTGTACTTAAATTAGATGGATTGCTTACTGAGCTACTGACCCTCGAATTAAATGGAACTTTTTTGACCTTCATGTAACAGAGATCCTATAGTGCCACCTGACTGGCTCTACAACAGACAGATATGATTTGTTCAATATGTAGTCATTTTTGCTGGTGCCACCATAGACTGTGGATCTGCATAAAGACTTTATGTTAGAAACATATTGGAAATAGTAGGTGATCTGTAATCCACTGAGTAATTACTTCACTCAGTGAATAGTTGGGTAGAATTTTAACTAGCAGCAGAAAAACTAAAGCTACAAAACAAATGAAATAATCTTCCCTGGCTCAGACTACCTTTTTGAGTAACCTTCAAAAAGGCCTCAAAGAAGGTGCAGATCACAGGGAAAGTTAAGATGTAGTTCTTGATGTAAAACTAGACAGCAAGTGAAAAAGATTAGTGTAGAGCATGCAGATGTGTGTGTGTGTGTGGGGGGGGGTCAGGTTTTTTTCACTTCATCCTAGAAAGTCCTTGCAGATGATGTACAGGCCTTGAAAACTCTCAGATAGACTATTTGATAATTGTACAATTATCTAGTATTTTGAGATTTTTTTTTTCTTTTTATTTCCTTTTTTTCTGTCAAAAAGAGATTTTAGACAGGCAGACTTCAAAGTGGGCCAGAAAATTCAGGCACAGAGTTCCATCACCTTTGAAATAAACAAATCTGATTGGCAGTCGCATAAATAGGAATGTCAAGTGAGTTCATTTTCTCACGTTGCAGGATGGTATTCTTTCTAGCTGATACTATTAAGATACTCACTCAAATCAAAAATTAATGTCACCTCTCAGAACTGCCCTGAAACATGCAGAGTTTTCCTGTTCTCATTTTCCTTCGTGCATTCATGTGTGCAGTTGCTGTACTTATTTTGAGCATGTAACTATAGCTACAGAAGGGTAGTCGGTGTAAACTTAATTCAGTGTTTCTGCTTTGAATTAGCAAAATATCACCAAAGCACATAAGCAGTTTTATGTTCAACTAAACCAAACTACAACCTTTCAGGGTAGCCACTGGTATAGTAGCTGTATTTTCTAGTTCCAGCTAGGGTATCCATGCTCATTAATCCATTAGGTCAAAGGAAGCAGCTAGTGATGGTCTTTTGTGTCACTTGTAAATTCCACATTTATACTGCAGGGCCTGGAAGGGAGCCATGTACAATGTGGCGCGATAGCTCATGTACCTTCGAACTGTATTATACAATGCAGTTGGCTAAATCCACCATAAAGAAAAGTGAACCCCAACAAAGAAAAAAATGTTAACGCTACAAATCAATAATGTGAGTTGTTTTGAAGTGTGTCATTTTTCACATCTGCACAACAACACCGTACTGCAGAATTCTTCCGCCCACCATATCCCACTGGAAATATGTGTCAGCTGGAAATTTATATCATCAGGCAAGCATTCCTACTCAGACAAACAAACAATCAGGCAAACAGCAACTATTTAAATCAGACAAAATAGTTAAAATAGTTACCAGTGTCATGAAATCAGTCATTCAGTGATACACAACTTCACAATGTCTGTTGAGTAATTATAATATCAAACATATCCTGATTGCTGTTACCATATAATGTATACTCAAGAACACAGTTTATAGAAAACTAAAATAGCCAAAACCAAACAAAAATCTGCTGAAAGAGGAAGAAACACATAGTGTTTGCACATAGTTTTGGCATGCTGAACACCAAGATCTCGATGCTGGTGCCACAACTGTTAAAGTTCAAGTGGAAATACCAGTATAAGAAAAACTGTCTCAGGCATTCTTTCAGGTTCAGAACATATTGTAATCGTTTTGTGACACAACTCTGGTCGGGATAGATTATTTCATTTTCACCAGCAGTCGAGGTTAAGCAGTTATTTACAGTCCTGTGAAAAGAAAGTTTTCAAAGGAATCTGTCCAGTCCTGTGAAAAACTAAGCAAACCCGTACTACAGGGTTTTTTGTTTGATTTTATTGTCAATGCAGTCAGTGAGTTAACTCCTTTGGATACTAAAGTATTATAGCATCAAATGTGAGGCCACAATAGGAAAATGATCCCCAGTGCACAAGCAAATCTACAGTCAAAGTTCAGATCTCAGCCTGTTTGCCTGTGGTGGGACCACATGCTTTTATTTCTTCACACATTACTCCAGTTTTGGCCTTTCTTCATTATAGGTTTCATTTTAAAATTTTAGTTTTAACTTTGAGAGCTCTACATGGTGAAGCTCCCCAGTATATCTCTGACCTGTTGAAACCTCATTATTTCTTCCCAAGCAGAAGTTACTGTTGGCCCCACGTACTAGATTCAAAACACGTGGGCATCGGGCTTTTCAGGCACTGGCACCAAGGCTGTGGAATTCTCTTCCATTGTCTTTACGCTGTACGGACTCCACTGAAAGCAGCTGAAGACATTTCCACAGAAACAAGATTTTAATCATTTTTTTCATTGTTCCATATTATTATTTTATTTATATTTCTGGTTTAATGGGGAGCACTTTGTGATTTTTATCTATGAAAAGTGCTATATAATTAAATTTTACTTGCTTACTTAATTACCTTAAGGTGAATAAATCATTCCCACAAATTAATCAACTTGAGCAATGGAGCAATTCCTCCATAATGTGAAAGGCAGTTCTACAAGCTTTTGAATAACGAAAAACTTTGACTTCGTTTTTCACAGGACTGCACAGACTTAGGTGAAAACCTTCCTTTTCACGTGACTGTATAAGCAGGATCAATGCTTTTTTAAAGCTTCTTTTGGCCTTGTTTTGAACTCTGCCAACTTGGAATAAATCTAACTTTAAATAGAAAATAAAGCTGAACGTTCCTGGCATAGGGATTATTATTAACAGTATTGTGGATTACATGACATCAGATTATCTGAATATAAATAAATGTGATATCTATATTATATATATATGATATAATAATTTATAGTTGTCCATAATAATGAACTATTGCACTAATTAGTTCCTACACAGTACGTAATTTGCAAATCAAGAGGAATGGAACACAGAAATGGTAAGATAGAGAAACAAGAAATCAGAAGCAGCATATTATTATTATTATTATTATTATTATTATTATTATTTGTTATTGTTAAACTAAATTGTGTTGTGTTCTGCATGACTAGCAATCTGCACTGCTCCATTTCACTACTATCACAGCACAGCACTTGCAAATAACAGCTATCTCTGTGTGACCTGAGCTTTTCATTAGTAAATATAACAATGACAGTAGAGATGACATTAAAATGAATCAAAATAAAATATTGCAGAAAATTTATTCTGAGATTTTAATAATGTCTGTCCAGTCTGCGAGGTTGCAGATCATTTCTGGGAGAAAATGTGTGTATAAACAAAGTTTAATGAAGTTTTTTTTTCAATGTAATACATATTGAAATTTATTAAAATAAATTTTAAAACTGAATATATTAGAGTAAAGGGTTATAGAACTTTTTGTAACTTTTATTAAACACAGCACATTTTGCTGGTTTCATTTTTAATGAATTCTAGCAATTTCTTCACACAGGTTTTTTTTTTTTTTTTAATTTAGATTCTTATTACTGATGAAAAGTTTCTTGCAAAAAATGAATTTCAGAGACATTGTTATTCCCAGAAAATCTTGGAGGACATTAGTATCTTGTTACTATTATTGTTACATTCAAATAAGCATTTGGAGGTGGTTTCCTCATCATTCGAATCTTATTTTCTGTAACGATTTTGTCAGAAATCTAATCTGCAAGAGAAGACAAGGGACAGACTGTTCTTGTGAAGCACAGTTGAATATAATGTCTTCATTTTGGTTGTTTTTCAGTTTCAGAGCGTGAAAGCAGGTACTTTTCTGAGACGCTTGCAATTACTCCCAACTACCATCCACTCCCTCACCCTCAGTCGCCACCCCCTCCCTTTTTTATTAACGTGACATGTTTCACATGAGAACATCAAAGTTTCTCTCTATTGCACTCGCTTCTCACATTCCCTCAACGTATCCTCTGCCTTCCCTTCCCTGCCTTTAAGGTTTCTCCCACTGCTCTTTTATTTTCTGTTTTACATTCTCCTCTTCTCATTCTGACTCCCAGGTTCTTGCTTTCATTTTTGGAAAATATATTTTTGTGCACTGTTTTCTCCGTGTGCATTGTGATCTTCAGCTTCATGTTCCTTCAATTTTTATTAATTTATCCTTTTTTTCCCTTTCCTACCCCATTTCTGCCTTCCTCCAGCTGTCCTTCACCCTCTGCTGAAAGATGAATGAATGAAACATGGTGCTTAATGAATCAAGAAATAATTGTGAGTGAGAGAGAGCAACAGAAAAAAAGAGAGAGAGAGCGAACAAGATTAAAAGAGAGTAAGTCATATATGGGTATATGCGTGTCTGTTTCTTTGTCTTGGGCACATGTTATAAAGTATTGAGTTATTATAGCAGTCATTTAGCCCAAACTGTCATACTTTTTTTTTAAATGCCTGTGTGTATGTGTTTGTGTGTGTGTCTGCCTGTGTGTGAGAGACTCCACCTGTGTGTGCACGCACAGATACGCATGTGTGAAACAGGATATAGGTTTCTCCAAGCGTAGAAATGGTTTTCTCTGGACTGAGCACTATTTAAATAGCAACACTGTAAAATGTTATAAAAAGCCATATAGTACTGTAAAACCCATGCGCATTCAACGTCGAATAGTTGCACGGTTCGGACTCACAACATCAATCTTCTCAGATGATCTTGACTGCTGCAGGATACACACATCTAAGAACACGTGCACACACATTCGGGCAAATTTGCATGTATGGCTTTGTACCACTGCACAAATATACCAACATCATGCACAAATGCACAGACACACACATTTTTTATATTATGATCTAATGCCCACACACGCCTATGCCTGTGTGGAGATGATTAATTGTCACTGCCCTGCTGAATAATGAACTATAATAAATATTATGATTTAACTTTGATTTATACCTCTGTGTAATGTTGTTCAAATGTTTTGGGGTCTTTTTCCTTCCTTTTGTTTTTGTTTTCATTGGGGGGGTGGGGTCATGTTGAAAGCATACATGTGTATATTCCCGTCAGACTGTCAGGAGTTCACTATAAATTATTTGTAAGGTGATTTACTTCGCAGATAGTGTTAAATGTTTCGCTGCTACACTGCTGGGTTTGAGCATTTTTATTGTAGCACTGCTTACCCTTTGACTCTATACATTGAGCATTTGTCATCTCTTTCCTCAGTAGTCAGTATTTCCTACTGCAGCACCAGCAGACCTCCCACTAAGTATTATAATAACAGAGAGTCTTTTTGCGAAACAGCTCCATCACTGCTCAGTCTTTATCCACCTCTGCAGTGTTTTGGGGATCCCCTTCAGATTTATGTTCACTATCAAATAGAGCAGGGAGAAAAAAGAGGCTGCTTCAACTGTAGGCATCCAAGTCAGCATGATAGTAAGTCCCTGGCACAGAAAGAAGACAGAGCGACAGCCCTCAAATCTGCCCATCCTTAGATAAACTCTGAAGAGCAGTAGGAACCTGAGGTTGCATGTCACCCTTGGCTGGTGGAGAATGGGTCAGGCAATTAGTAGCTTCAAGCACCTTCTCACTACTTGATCTGTGAGGGAATGGTCATGCAAGTGCTTGTGGGATGACTTGTGATCTAGCCCCGTGAAGAGCATCTTCTCTTTCTGCAAACCTCATCCACAGAGCTGCAAACCCTGGTCAGATTGCAAAGTCACTTCTGTTGGCATCACAAGCTGCAGTACAGGGATTATTCACATATTTACTTAAACAAGAAATGGATGAGGGCCATTCTCGGTGAAGCGCGGTGAAGAAATGATGCCCCTGGTAAACAGTATATTATCACAACACAACCAAACAACAACAGTAGTAAAATCACTCCCCCACCCACCGATTACCCATCACTTTCCAAACACTAAATCCAACCAACTCAGAAAGTCAATTTCACAACATTTAACTGGGAGATTGCATGATAATTAATAAAAAATGTTAGCTGGAGAATACAACAATATTACATAAAATGAAAAAAAAAATCTATTAAAATATATTAAAAATGGTCAATTAATTTTGTATCTGTTCCCTGTCTCTGAGGCGAGGAAGGCAGAGAGCTGTAAAGTAAAGACGATGAGCTGTTTGTTAAAGTTGCTCTTGTGCAGAAGGCTTTTAGGGTTATGGGCATAACTTTGTTTATATAAGGTCTTAAAACGTATGCAGAATGGAGGTTCATTCAGTTTAGATTCTACTGAGGGTCAGAGAGATTAAAATAGATTAGCTATGTAGTAGACTCAAAACTACTGCATTATCCATGACTACTAAGTTTTACAAGTTTGCAGGTATTAAATATAATTATCTGTTGAACTCAAACTTATTTAATCTGACATGTTTCCCAGTATTTTGTTTACCATGGATTTATAGATCACGATAACTTTGACCTTTTCACTTTTAGACTGGGGAAATGAGAAGTCAAACAAAACAGCGTAGCCAATATTGGTGCAAGAAGCACAAGCAGAAGCTCCCTGCAGCTTTTAGATAAATTGGTTTTCACATAAAATAATTTTAAACATTAGCTGCCATTTAGCAAATGGCATACAGGATAGTAACCTGGGGATCTTACTTTCCATCTGATCTAATTACTGGTTTATTCATACATGCATGCCACATACCTCTCCGGGTAGAAGTAATGCAGAATGTCATTTAACGCACTTATCTTTTGCTACAATGCCTTTGGAAGATGCATCATTAAGGCCAATTCATTTATATAGACAGTTTGCTACACTGACAATATTCTGGCTCACTGCATGCTCCTAAAAACAAGTTGATATCCTTTAGCGAATGCAAGAAGGCTGTTTTGTCTTCACTACACATTATAAACTTACCAACTTAAATAAATTTGTGTTTGGTTGATTATTTCTTTGTTGTAACAATGCTTCTTGGTAATACGTCTTTTGGAAACCATCTTTATTTACCTTTAAGTGGTCCCACTTTTGTAAAAAAGATGCATTTGTGGGTTGAGAAGCAAAGCCGAGTATGGGGTGTCGGGACCATTAGGAAACTTCACACTGGTGTTCCGCAAAACGAAATTGCAGCATTTTTTGGAGTGAGCGCTAGTACCATCTCTAAATTAAAGGCTAAGTTCTGGATAATTGGGGCTTTCAGAGACAGGCCGCAAAGCGGGTGTCCCAAGAAAAAGACACCACAAGTAGACAGTTTCCTAACCCTGGCAGTACTTAGGAGTCGTAGGCAGTCTTCTACACATTTGCAGTCAAGGTTTGCAGGATGATATGGCCAGTGGATCTCTACCCAAACAGTCCAGAACAAACTGGACACAGACATCTCCAGTTTATAGGGCTGCCAGGAGATCTGCCATGACTGCCCTCTACCGTCAGACCCGTGTACGCTAATGTGGGTAACATTTGAAACCTGAACATGTGGAGAACGTTCTGTTCAGCCATTCAGTCCAAAGTCTGGCCAAAAGTGTGGAGAAGGTGCAGACAACACTATAATGTTTGCTGCACCGATAGAGTGATAGCTTTTGGTGGAGGCAGTCTGATGGTTTATGGCAGCATCTCCCTCACTGGAAAAATGAGGCTTCTCATCACTGGAGGCATTCGCAATACAAAAAATATTGATATGAGATTCTGCAACCAGTGGCAATACCCATATCTCCCAAGTCTGGGACTGAACTGATTGTGCCACAGAGCAGAGTTTATCAGAGAATACCTTTGGGAATGAAGTCCTAACCTCAACCCCACTGAACACCTGTGGGATTAGTTTGAGCTGGTTGAGGAATGGGATGCCATCCCACTGAAATGCATGTGTAAACATACACGGCAGACCCAGTGGCATTCTGATACTGTTTATTAATACTTAGCCGGTTGCTGTTTACAACGCACACAGAGCTGCAGCTCTCCCGCTGCCCGCTCAACATTACCACAACAACAACGCCAACCACAGGACCCAGTACAATATTTAATTCGGCGGGGCGTGATTGCGGATGCCGTGCAGGTGTGTCCACCTCCTCTGCACGGCACCGCAGGCCACGTCCCGCCACAGCGTGACCAAGCTGGTGACCAGCACGACAACTGTTTTGCCCATGTTTGTTAAATGAATAATACATTGTTAACTGTATTGTTTCTTCAGACTTCAGTGATCCAATCCAATAGATGACATCAAACAAGATTCGGTAGCAGACTAAGCAGTTTAGCATTTGGCAGAGGAGATTTGGCAAGTTCTTCATGGGCACAAACCGCATACTCAACTCTACTGCTCAACCTACAAATGCATTTTTCTTACAAATGAGGCTTTCCAACAGATGTATTGCCAAGAATCACTGTAACAACAAAGAAATAACTGGCCCAATACAACTTTCCATACTTTTTGTGCTAAGTTAATAACCATTAAGTCCACTTGAGCACTCTTTTTTTTGGCCATGCAACATCAGTGCGCTTTATAATCTGGGTCGTCAAATGAATCTGAAACACATACACTATAAAAGGTGGAATTTGCAAAGCATCAAACACTCCTTACTCCACTTATTAATTTCTCTTGTAAATGTGGGTGTGTCTCTCCGTGTTTATTAAAGCACAAAAAGCCCTAAAGGGGTTATTTATACAACATATATTGATCTAGAATACATGAAACACCCACAAACCCTCAGTGATTCAGATATGCAAACACAAACACTCAGTTTCTCACTCACTCGGGCCTACATGAAATATCTCTTACCTTATCTTTTCCCCACACGCAACAATTGGAACACTAAATTGACTTGAGATGAGGGTGTTAAAGTTGAAATATGGGGAGGTTTAACGGCTTACATTGTTTTTCTGGTTAACACCCACAGAGGAACACAGATACACTATCAGACAGGTGGGCAGACAGAACAGGAAAGCTGAGGATAAGCTGTGAGATCACACACAAACGCACACGGTCACTGCACACCCTTACACACGAACTTTAAAGCAGCTGGTCTGCAGTGACTTCAAAGTAACGTTGCGACATTTATGGAGCAGAACAAAGCAAAACCTAGTGTAAATATCGTGTTTGGTCTCTTTTCCTAAATTATGATCCTAGAAATATTGGCTACATCCAAAATCGCAAAAGTGCGTTATTATCATTTTAAGAAATATAGGACTCTATTCTATATTATTAAAACAAAAAAGCCAAACTTTTATTAATCTTACAATTGATTTTTTTCAAAGGTGGCTAGACCTGCCTATACTTTAGCAAAATTTCACAAGAAATTGACACATTTAATGATTTAAAAGAAAACAGTTTGACAAGCTCCAAAACTACGAGGTACAAAAGCACATTGACTAATAAGGAAGCAACAAACAAATGTTTCAAGGTTCATGAAATGGCTCTGTTAATACAATGTTGTAAAATATCTAGTCTACAAGTCACTTTTGGAATTGGAATCATCCGGATTTTGATACTTTAGAAATGAATCATGGAAATAAAAAAAACACACAAAGTGTAGTGCGTCATCATCTGAACACCACGCATGAGCTTCAAGCACATTGCTCCTCTGAACTTTGTATCATTTTATGGCACATAGCTGAGCCAAAGGGTTGTAAGAGCTGAGCACTGTAGAAAGATTTTCCATTGCCAAGTTGTATCTGAGGTTCATCTTACCTACTTGAATAGGCATTAAAATAAGGAGGAATATTTATTTTACAACACTGAAGAAAATACTTTTATCAACTATATTCTAGGCTTTACTGGCTTGTATTGGCATTCTTTTGCAATCACTTTCACATCTTCACCTTCTAAGAGTCAAAATTCTGCAATTCAGTCATTCAGTCGTATCTATTATGTATTCACATAGTTTCTCTTCAGATAATGAGTCCCACTTAATCTCAGGTATAGAGAATATAAAAGTAACATTAAATAAAGGCTTGACATTCCTTTTTACATTACATTTTCTTAGTAGCGCAGAATTTTTTGTCAGTGGCTTGCTTATCATTCAAGTAAGTAGTATCTCATCATGCGAGCTGACAGAGAGATCTTTTATCTGAAAATCGCATTAATCTTACCCGTGTCTTTACTGCGTATCCATGGCAATTATTATTTTCACTAAGAACAAGAATGTTGTTGTGAGGAAGGAGAGACTGACACTTTGATAGTTATCCAATTTAGAAAAACCTATTGCACCTCTATAAAGCCCTTTTTTAAAAATTAATCTTTGCTCTTCATGTTTCAGAGGTGTAATAAAACCTACTTTGTCTTTGCAGCATTTCTGCCTGACTTTGGAACGCTATCCTAACCTCGATGCCATTGTCAACACTTTCCAAAGAGGTTTCCGAGGCCTGCTGCGGCTTTCACATTTACTGTGAAGCACACGCAGGAAGTGTTGCGTTAGTATCAGCAGTAGCTTTCAGCTGAGCAGAACAGAAAACAATGGGGCTCCTGCTGGGACAGTGGTGCTTGAGTGACAGGATGAGTGCTCAAAAATAGTGATAAATAAGGCAATATTATACACAGGGGACTGAAGTGGAGCTGATACTTAAGGCGCACTATGTGAATGAACAGAGCAAAAACACTGCTCGGGGTCCTAAATAAGTTCTACGGGGTTCTCCCAACTGCACTTTAGCCAATATCAGCAGTATTTCTAAGGAGAGTCAGCAAAATTTGCTGTCCACATCCATTCCTTGTTTGATTGATGCCGCACTGTGTCAGAGGCGTTTTTGAAAGTATTGATTTGATTTGATATGATTTATGGGCTATCTCAAGTCATCCTTTACTGACTTGTGTAAGCATATTTTCACTTGACAGACAAATAAGTCTGTGAAATATGTCATTTGTGGTTATCATATGAGTGATGTGATTAGAAAGTGAAACCAGAGCTTGCCTTATGACTGGTAATATGTGACAGGTATTTTCAGCTCACTCAACATTTCATATAGAAAATGATTTTTTAGTTTGATTATTGGTCAGATACAGTTGCAATCTTGTGGTATACTGAACAGATGTGTTAAAAATAACAGCCCTAGATGCCAGCGACTACCTATTTCACACTGATTCATCTTCTGCCTCCACCTCACCCTATCTCTAGCATCCTATTCTGTCACTAGCACTGTTTTATACAAGTTCAGGTCTGTAAACTGTGGAAGCGTACTTTATTCAATTACTAGTCAACAGGGAAATGGAGGATTATGTATTTTACCTAAAATACTGAAACCTTGAAACTTTACGCGTAGTATAAAAAGTCATATTAATAAATGTAGTTACACCTGTCATCATTCTTCATTTGTTATCGGGGCAGTTTTTACAGAATCAGTGTTGCAGATGAGAAACATTTTTAATAATAAAATTTATAATAACGGGCTTTTTTCTTCTTTCGTTTAAGATCTCCAGTACATGCTGCTATTGATGTAAAGTATACATTAAGTGGAAAATCTATTCAATCCTTGTTTGATCAAAAATGAAAATATCCCCTCTTTTCTGTCTTTTAGCTTGAGATGCATTTTCAGTCTAGTCTAGACTGAAGGAAACATTTATGAATTCAGTGACACGTAATCAAATTTTTTACATTTATGCTACCTGTTGGGGTTTTCCCTTGAGCTGTAATAACACATAACACAATCAAATTAAAGCACTGCCGTATACTGAATGTGTGCATATTTGTGTTGCTCTGACGATATATGGCAGTAGTTCTGACATTGACTTTACCCTCAATTCTGTGGTGCCCACAGGACCATGAACTGTCACCTACCAAGGAAATTGACTCTTTTTCACACATGCATAAGCACACACAGCCCCCACCCCCTATTCCTCATGCATACACACACACATACACACACACACACCTTTTCCCATGCGTTATTGTATTTATAAAACAACAGAGGAAAATTGTAACTTCTTACACGTAGTGGCAGAGGGATTTGTCATGAAAGGTATCCAAAGATAAATACTCAATCCTTACACACATAAACTCACAGTAAGACAGATGGATTCACACATACAGCATGAAGAAAGACACACAAGCCCATCCATCCATCCATTTTGTATCGCAAGTTGACAGATGTAAATGTGCCCAGAGGACAGCAAGACTAAATGAAGATGCATTAGACCTTGGGTATGTGTGTGTGTGTGTGTGTGTGTGTGTGTGTGTGTGTGTGTGTGTGTGTGTGTGTGTGTGTGTGTGTGTGTGTGTGTGTGTAAAAGACACAGAAAGAGGTGCAACAAGCAACAGGGACAGCAGTGATTAATATCCATTTAAACATATGGCAATCAACGCTTACGGTCCTTCACTGTTCAACTTTATCCCGTTTGTTGTTGTTTTTTTCAGTTCTAGCATTTGAGTGCTTGAATTTGCATCCTGTCATATGCTTCTGTTCAGTTTAAAGGGCTTCTGAAACCAAAACAAAATCCAACGTCTTCAGATTGTATTCTTTCGATGATACAACACCTCCTACCTCACACTGGCCACCACCGATAAGCTCTTGTTATCTGACTAAAAAGAGGCAATGATAGGATGTTTTACATACGAGATGCTATAAAAAGTTATGAAAAGTGCACCAGCTCAGTGCATGGATATAAAAGAGGACCGGGCGGAAGCAGGAAGAGACAGCCCTGACTGGGAAAGGGATAGATTGCTTTCTTAATTAACCTAATTGTGGGGACACTTCTTTACTCAAGCTTTGTGGTGAAGTACACAGTTGAAATACAACAGAGTGCATGCTTAGACTATTTTATTAAAGCCACATTTTGTGCGAGTGTAAACTGAATGTGTGCAAATATAGATTAAGAAGCAATTTATGCCGTGATATGTTAATTAGCTTCTTCCAAATGTTGCTTATGCTATTTGGCCACATGAAACTGGCCTTATGATTCATGCTTGGCTAATGCATGCTTATTTGGTGAAAGCTATAATTTAGATACTGTGGAGAATCATGTTTATGAAACATTTTTTCTTTTTTTTTTTCATTGCATTTCTTGTTCAGTTTAAATGTCTTCTCTTCTTTAAATCTCTTTCTGTCACGCGTGTCAGGCCTCTAACTCAGACGTCGATGATGTTATTGGATTAATTATTAAAGAACTGTCTGACATGGGTTCCACGTAGCTTACATCCGGAAAAGTGAAAATGCTCACATGCATTAACATTATTGTAAAAAGTCATATATCCAACTTTCTTTTCTGTTTTGCTCTAATTTTGCACGCAAAGTTAGAAATGCTGACTTTTAAAAATAATAGATTTACTTTACAACTGCAACAAGACATACATGTATGTAAATTCATGGGTATGTGCCCGTGTGTATTGATGAGGCAAGTGGTGTTGATGCTTCTGTTTTTGTCCCCTCTGACACACCGCAGCCTCAAGGCAGGCCACTCTTACCATGACACCTCTGGTCAGGTCAGGGTTGTCATAGCAATGATGACAGGAAGGAAAAAGATAGAACAGGATGTGTTGGCAGTGCTCTTTGGAGAGGAGGCAAGGAAAGGGGGAGCAGAGAAGGGGGAGTGATGAGAGACTGGAATAGATGTGGTTTTTAGAGATTCTGGCTGAATGAGAAGACTTTTTTCCCCTACAGCCTGTATTTTGTGAATGTCTATCAAAGTGAGGTGTGGGGACCTTCAGGACTTATTGTGAAGGCTTCCCAGAGCCCTAAGCAAAGTTTGTTACACAGAAACATAGACAAGGGAGCAGAAAGACAGACAGAAAGACAGACTGACCTTTTAGTTTGCTGACTTTGTATTTTCTTTTTGTTCAAGTCATTTCTTTGATGCACTTAATACTATACAATTTCAGAAACGTATCTTTCAGAGAGTGGCACAATTAAACTGCTGCTTCACTGGTTGCTTTCACATTAACTAGATAGTTCAGGTCTAAAGTATATTATGAATTTGTAAGGAGTTCAAGCATTAAGCATTTCCTTGGCTGCATTAACTTTATCTGTAGTAATGAAAATCTTTTTTTGCACAGAAAGTGAACATATTACAACTTTGTAAGAAGAAACTGCCATTTGACATTTGAGTAGTGAATCAGTAGGTTGTCATAGAGGCCTTATAATGACCAACTCCATCATTTAGCTATTGACTGAAAAGATATAGTATAATGTGATTTACAGAAAAACAGGAAATGAAATAGTAAAGTCACCATAAGTCAACATAAACCATGCACGGGGAGCTTCGTGGCATGGGCATTGCCTGAAGGGGAAACCAGTAGGCAGTACTTTTTGTACTTTTGTCCATTTTGTGTATTTGCAAATCTGGGCTGAGCTCTCCCAAAGCATTTACATATGTGAACAAAACTTTAGTGCAGATGTTCTTTTTACAAGCAAATAATTGTAGATGTGTTCTCTGTTGTGTTATACAGAGCTAGACTGATGTTTCCCCTGTTTGTCCCCTGTAGCACTCTGGAGCCTCAGGCTAAGCCACTGTTTCTATAGCAACGACTGTCCAGGAGTGTGGTTCCCAAAAATGTCATTATTGTTGCACATGGCAGCAGGACATGATATTGTGCTTCTTTGAACTTTTAGGAACAAATGGACACAGAAGTCATCATAAAGTATCTGCTGGGACGCTTGGGAATTTCTTGTTTAGCTGTAAAATAAAATAGCTCGGGTGATGGTAGCAAACTTGTAAAACTATTTTTTTTAAAGGAAAAAAAAAGCAAACAATGATGATGGGTGTGTGGAATATACAATTAAGTTTATTATTTTTTCATTATATACAAAAATTATCCATGTCACATAATAAAAATGAGTCAGTACCACAACAATACTCGGATCGATATTGAACCGTTTGATACAGTGCTTTCGGTTCGGTACGCATATGTATCGAACAATACAACATTTTTTATTTATTTTATCAAGTTTTCTTCTGACGATGCTGTCTGTGTGGAGCGCTCAGTGTATCTGCGTTCGACTACTCCGCCTAGGCTGCACTGTCAAGCGCAGATTCACTGAGCGCAGTGCAAGCTAGCAAGACAGAAGCTAACCTCGTTGCAACATGGCAACTGCCTCAACGCTACCCGAAATCAAACCTCCCCCACCCTGATTCACATCTGGCATTTGGAACTATTTTGGTTTTCATGTGAGGTATGACCCTGATGGTAAGCGCGTCATGGACTAAAGTAAATCAGTATGTTGGATGTGCCACGCAATGCTCAATTGGTGGGAACTAGTGCGTTAGCGCAGTTAGCTCGTTAACGTGGTGACGCCGTTCAGCCCCACGCACGGGGCGATTCCTGGTAACTCATTAACGGAGATTTGCTGCGTTATGGCGTTAATGTCATTTTAACGAGATTAACGCTGACAGCACTAGTGGGAACACAACAAATATGACTGCACATTTACGCCGACATCATCCTAGTGCAAAGACAAGTGGAAGCAGACAAAAACAACAAGCACGCATGCTACAAACTTTACCCGAGTCATTTAGACAGCCGTTAGCACATGATTCTCCTTATGGGGACCTGATATGTTTAATATGCTGCTGAGAATACAGCCCAGAAGAAGCGTATAGTATAGCTTTTATTTTGGAAAGAGACATTTCTCTGTAATAAACTCTCTTTTCCAAAGATGAGTGATTTCTCGATCAGATAGATGTATTTATTTTTTTTATTATTTTGTTGTTTCAGCAACATTAAATTTAAAAACTGTACTTTTGAGTTAAAATATATATTTATAATTCTAATAAATGACAAATTAAAAAAACATGAACATTTTTGTATCGAAAAAATATCGACCCGTGACACCAAAGTATCGAACCGAACCGAACCATGAATTTTGTGTATCGTTGCACCCCAGATAGATAGATAGATAGATAGATAGATAGATAGATAGATATCCATTATTGCAATGGATGGGTATATATAGATATGAAGAACTTAAAAAAACGAATTTAAAATAATTTTTATCCATGCAAGTTTTCTATTGTTTCATTGATTAATAGGTAGACTTTCTTTAAAAAATAAATGCTATCCAGATTGATAAATTACTGTAACTAAGCTGTCCGGTCTGCACAGTTGTACAATGGGTGTTCATAATTAAATGTCAGTCAGTTTTTACAGCGTGTCAGTATAAACTGGTAATTACAGGCCCTTGACATGCTTAGGGACAACCTTTGTCAGCTCATGGCACCCTAGTAGTAGTCTACAGCTGGGAACCCCAAAGTATTATTGATCTAAAATCTATCCAAAGGTTCATATTAGAAGGCTGTTTCATGAGTATCTCAAGTGTAAGAAAATTCAATATAATAAATAAAACCCACTCTTTCAGGCTACCTTACTTTAACCCCATGTTCTTTTTTTTCTGAGCACAAAAACAGCTCAGAGCAGCATGTGGACAATGAACAGGGGAAGCTGATTTTTTTTGTTTTCAAATTAGTTAATTTTTAAGGGTTTTTACCTAAGTGTCAAGACTAAAAATAAACTAATCTGACCTGGGGGATAACTTAAACCACTGTGAGTTAACCTGAAGTGAGATGGTGATCAGAAATAAAATGAAGCACTCAAAGCTGCATCGCTCTTATTATGGAATAGATAAAAACTTTTTGTTTTGTTGCTGAAGCAGAACGTACCCCTGCTCACAAGGAAAAGAGGAAGCGAGGAAAAAGAGAGAGCAAAGCCCTTCTCAGCAAAGCAAAGGAGGACCAAAGTGCGAAACCAAAAAGACCTCAAGCATAAATCCCTCAAGCTTCAATTTAACAAGTTTGGACTTGAAGGAATGGTTCTCTTTGCTGCACTGTAGTTATTGCAAGTAGATAAATCTCTCTGTTTGTGATTCATTTTTTGATAACTAACTGCTCTTCTATTCCAGCAGAATGGGTAACAAAAATAATTTAACACAGCGATGACATGTGGAAGTGAACACTTCCAAGAAACAAAGTAGCTTTACGGTAATTCATTGACAGGATGCTTAAGCTTGTGTCGATGTGAAAATTAACTGTGATTAATAATAAGAGTAACTTATTCACTTAAATTATTTTTCCACAACAAAAAGCAAAATTAGCAAAGCAAAGTCACAAGCCAGCTGACGTAGTTAGGGCGTGTCTACCCCATTATTAAAATCCTGGAAATGCTCCTGGATGTAGTGGCGTGATTAGCAGCTAAAGAGTAAAAAGAGAAGTATTAACAGTAGAAGGAGAAAAAGGAGGGAATATTGGACTTAAACACATTAGATCTCCAGGAAAAAAGCCCAAAGTTAATGGTAGTAATTCCCCTCGTCAGCTGGATGAGTAAATTTGTAATTGCTAACAACTTTATAAGGTGATTATAGGCGCTTTCTGTTGCCCACAAGCAGTCAAAAAATATGTTAATGCTGCTTTTAAATAAGCTAGGGAAATGCTACTGATTCAGCACGATATTATATAATATCCAAAAAAAGGACTTCAATTTTGCCTGGTAGCAAGAATTAAAGTGTGGGTACACACAGAGCAATGAATTTTAATTGAACTTAAATATAAATAGCTAGATTAAGTGGCTGCTGTGTTACAGTAGGCTTTATTTCCTTTTTGTGTCTTTTGGTAAATACCTCGCGATTCTTTGGTTGTTGCTCTTTATGGTGCTAGCCATCACAACATGGGGATTGTATATCACGATGCAATATTTTGTAGTTTCATAGTCAACCTGGAAAGGCTGAGGAGAGCTGGTGTTTAACAGAGTGTAGCTGCTACAGTGATTACTCTGTTTAGCAGGTGATTGATGAGAGGCACTGCTGGAAATGTCACTTGCCCTGCTAATATATTTTCACCAGGGGAACATAGAAAAGGCCGTGTTAATACATTTTAATACATTTACTCCAAGGGAGCAGAACTGAAATGTAACTTTAAAGGGGTTGAACTTTTTTCCAGCTTAATGTAGTTTAGGTATCAGCTTATGGCTCCAGACAACAGAGCTGAATGTAGATACAACATGTTTTGCTGTTGTGGCGTTTGCTGTTATCGCTACACACCTGAGATCTAATCCACCGGTGTTGTTTTGCCTTGATTTATTACGCCGTTGTTAATTCTGTGGTATTATCTGAATTGCAAAACAAAGTGAAGTTTGTACTCTGGTTGCCCTTCTTCACTGGTGATCACTGGGAATTTATGCTGGAAACATCAGTGCTTGGCACACTTAAAAGGAAAATCCAACATTTCGAATTGTCAAGCCGAATTCAGAAATGTTTTTTCTCATTATCTTGGACAGTGCAGTCACTATTTCAGATAATAAACAGCTTTATGTCCCAGAGCAATAAATGCAGGAATGAAAGCTCTGATCTGTAATATCATTGGGATGCAGGATGCTGCTTTGAATTAGAATCAAATAAAGTGAACCACGCTATGTTTATCTGACTCTATTGTAGTAGGTATCCCATGGTTTTAAGTGCTGTTGTTTATACTAGGCGATTTGAATAGTGGTATTCATTTTGTTGAACAAGAGCTATTTAACAATGATATTCACATTAAGGATTTTTTTAAATGTCACTTATTATTAACACTTTTTTGAAAACAACAATAGCAACCAAAAAACAATCAGAAGTAAAATGTTCACAAGAAAGAATTAATTACATCTGAAAAACACACATTACAGACTAAAAACTTGGAGACTGAAGTTTCATTTAGCTTTTACATTGCTTATGAGATTTCCACCATCATTTGTGGCCAGTTAGTTATTACACAGCAATTTTATGTCATACCCTTTTTCCTATTTCAACATCGCACATTACACATTTGTTTAGATTTTTTTTATTTGATTGCTGATAAATATTATATACTTTCCTTTGCTAAAACTTGATAATTTCTTAATCTGAAGCAACTTCTTTGAATCTTTCAATTCTCTGTCCAGTCTTTTCAAAAACTGTATTAAATTTTTGTGCATATATATAAAATAAAGTGAACAAACAGAATTTTAAACTATAGTGTCAAATATCTCTAAAGTCTATAAATGGGGGTGGTGTGTGGGGGGATATTATTTATTGACAGCCCAAATGGCCCAGGGGAAGAAGGTGTGAGTCTGAAGGTGTGGGACCTGAGGCACCAACCTGAGGGCATCATGTCAAACAGTTGGTGGGCGGGGTGTAAGGGGTCACCTGTGATGACCCTGGTTTACCTGAGGCAGGAGGATCTGGTGATGCCCTCTAGGGGTGGCAGAGGGCAGGCAATTATTTTTTGGGAGGTGTTAATTACCCTCTATGCAGCCTTCCTGTTCTCTGTAATGGCCCCTATGTACTAAACACCCAGGCAGAAGGAGAGCATGTTATCCACTGAGGAGTGGCAGAAGTCCAGCAGTAGTTTCTGGTCCAGGTTATTCTTTCTCAGGATATGGAGGAAGTGTAGCCGGACAAGTTCTCTAAATTTGTATATAAATGTATAATAAAGCTGTTTTGAGTTGTACTTTGTTTATGCCGAGTCCTGCATTTTGAGGCCCTCACTTACTGCCCTGCAGCTGACACTTGACATCCATGCTGTATCCCTTGTTGTCCAAATGCATTTGGTATAGCCACTATGAGTTCCATTACATTGAGGTGGAGCTGTTTGCTTAAAAGCCATAATGTAAAAAAGTAAAATTAGCCAAGAATAAACATCACAAGTTCTGTCCAAAGAGCACAAAGTCCAACTTTATCAAATTTACTTACAAATGAACTTACTGAATAAAAAAACAGTTAGCAGATTTACAGCAAGGACGGTGTCTTGTTTGATCTGTTTGGGGAAAAGATGGAAACAGTTGACTTTATGATTCACTGACAAACATGTTACATTTGGCTCCATATCTGAAGACCTTTCCTTTGATTGTTACCCTTAAACAGTGTTGGGGAGTAACGGAATACATGTACCGCCGTTACGTATTTAGAATACAAAATATGAGTAACTGTATTCCGTTACAGTTACCGTTTAAAAAGGTGGTATTCAGAATACAGTTACTTTGTTGAAATAAATGGAATACACTGGGGTACTTTCCTGTTTCATTTTGTCGCGGGTCAGGACTGTTTGGGTTTTGTTTGACAGCTACGTTCTTTTGTTCCAGGCGGCAGCGTTACGGTTGCCATGGTTACAGGGCGACGCTCTCTCTCTCTGCGACTGTGTGTTTCCTGGGTGAGAGAGCGCCTTTTCGTTGTTGTTGTTGTTGTGCTAAGCTAACAGGCAGAATGCTACAAGCATAGCTCTAAAGAATGTAGCATCATGTTCAGTGTAGTCCGTGCTGCTGGGAGAATGGACTGCCATACACGTTATGTGTCTGTGAGCGCTAGGAGGGAGAAAAAGGGGAGTGGAAAGGTACGAGCAGTCATCGAGCAAAAACGGGAGCTGGAAGCATGTAAATATAATAATAACCACTGCAGCCAAGAAGAGTGCCTGACGAGCCCAGTTGTAAGTAAGCTATTAAGACTCGACTGTACACTGTGTTCGTGTTTTCCTCCGAAAACAACAAGTTCCGTTGGAGCAGCCTTTCAACGCCTCTCTCTGTCTGTCGCAAGAAAAGTTGACCCACACAACAAAGTAGAGCTATTTTTCGGCTACCAGCCGACAGGGACCCCGCCGTATTATGCTGGGCTTACACTGTGCGATTTTTTCAGTCGCGCGATTCAGCTCCTGCTCAAACTGTACGATTGACTCGCAGGGGTTAGAAGTTCATAGGTCACGATGCAGGGTCTCACACTATACGGCCCGATGCTCTGATGCGACCTGAGTGCTCACACTGTGCGTCCATAAAAATGAAGGTTATAACAGAAATTCTGTCGCTCGCTCTCCCTCTCCGTCTTTCACTCACACAGACACACCACCACCATCAACTTTGCTAAATTGCTAATGAAAAACATTGGTCAGGCAGCTGTGATTGAGCAGCAGTGTCGATCCAACTATTTTCACGGTTGTTGTGGTCGTGATAATTTTGTGAGGCCACATCGAAAGGGCTCGGATGGTTCTACAGGTTGTGCCTCCATCGCTTGTGTCCAGATCACACGCTGCACTGCCGTGCTACGCCGTCTTTTTCGCTGACATTTGTGTTTGCGCGTGCGCAGTGTGGCAAACTGCGGTGACACCCTCACGACCAAGCGATTGATGATCGGGAGCTGGTCGTGAGGTGTCAATCGCTTCTCGTTACCCCACGTATACTACACGATGCACGACGCACGATGAAGGCCAAAATCGGGCCGATCGCCAAAACGATCGCACGACTCAAAAATCGGCTCAAAATGGGCCAAAAATCGCACAGTGTGAGCCCAGCATTAGTCAGAGGTCCCTTTACTACAGTTCGGAGTCGCGGACCTTCAGTAATAGTAATAAATCACACAGCAATAGTACATTCACGTTGTTGTAAAAAGCATGATAATATTGTAGCGGGTCAGGGCTTGTGTATGTTGCCATGGTGACGGGTGACGCCCTCTCGCTGCGACGGTGTGTCCTTCCGGGGTCAGAGGGCGCCCTATGTTTGTTTTTTTTTCTTCTCTCTTTTATTAGTAATATAAACATACAAACAAAATGCACCATATATTACAGATTCAGAGAATAAACATTTCTTACATATTAGCAACTTTCATATATAGTGAAAATAAAATATAAAGATGGGGTCACATAAATTAACAGATTATTAACTCACTAAATCAAAATCTTCTACAAAGGAAACAAAAAAAGCAGCCTTTTTCTTTTTAACTAAAGTCAAAGATTTAACCAACAGGTTTAGGTCGTTTTTCCAGTGAGCCAGTGTTGGTTTAATCTTAAAAAAGCGACATTTATGTATAAAATACTTACACAAGATTAATAACACATTAACACCATAATTAGCTTTCTTTTCTTTCAAAAACACTCCAAACATTATCATATTTAAGGTAAATGGGGTAATTTGAATCCCACTGGAATAAAGCCAGGTATGAAAATCCAACCAAAATATTTGTATAAAATTGCACAAAAAGAATAGATGGTCCAAATCCTCCTCTTCTGTTTCACAAAATACACAATTACCCGTTTCTATTTTGAATCTATCACTAAGGAGTCTATTTGTCGGGTAAATTTTATTCAAGATTTTAAATTGGACTTCTTTCCCTTTAGGAGGGATAGGGAAGGTGATATAATCAGTTCTTATTTTTTCAATTTCTTCCCTTTGGAAATCTTTTAATATGTAATTACGTCTAAGTAAATTTGGAGAATAAAGACTCCTTAATGAAGATCTAAGAAACTTATTGTTGCATTTAACATCACAAAATCGAATACCATCTATATATAATTGCCTTAACTTGGGGGAGATGTCAGAATATATTATATCATTTACAACTATGTTTTTAAGTGACAATGGAATGGATTTTATAACCCGATTAAATTTACTTTTAGAACATTGGATATTAAACTTTTGGCAAAAATCTTGATGTCCTAGAACATGTCCTTCCTCATCTACAAAATGGGCAATTGCCCAAACACCTTTTGATAACCAATCTTGAATAAAAATAGATTTTCTGTTCATCAGTATATATCTATTGTTCCAAATTGGGCTATTATGTGGAGTGAAATTATGTTTAAATAACATTTTCCAATAAAGAAGGACCTGTTTATGGAATTCAGAGAGTTTAGCAGGTAGCTTAGTAATTTCAAAGTCACACTTTAGGAGAAAGTCGATACCCCCTAGTGTGTTAAAGACCTTACTTGGTATAAAAAACCAAATGGAGTGTGGATTATTTAGGAAGGATTTTAACCATTTAAGTTTCAAAACACCATTCATTATGTCAAAATCAATTGCGTTTCCACCGCCTTCAATGTATGGTTTAACCAAATCATCTTTAGATATATAATGGCACTTATTCCTCCAAATAAAATTAAAATTCAAGCTATTAATTGTTTTAATAACTTTATTCGATATTGATAGAGAGTAAGCTGGATATATAAATCTAGATAAACTATCCATTTTGGTTAATAATATTCTTCCAAAAATTGTGATGTCTCTTTGTAACCACTTATTTAGGATTGTCTTACATTTGTCAACATTATCTAAAATATTTACTTTTTCTAAGACTTTGTGATCTTTTGAAATTGTGATGCCCAAATATTTTACCTCCCTCTTCACCTTTATATCGTACAGTAATTGTGAATTACACTCCTTTAATGCCAATAATTCACATTTATTTGTGTGGATGCCCTCAATGGGCATCCACACTATTGAGTTCCTGTTTCTCTTTATTCTTTATTATTCCGGGTGTTTCCGTACACTTTTCGCCGTGGAACTACTCCCACAGTTTTCATCCGATTTTCGCCATTCAAACTTTAAAAAATTCTGCTCTTTCTGCTAATGCCGGCTATGACTTTTGGTGCTCATAACTTCTATACTTTTTGAGATATTGAATTTTTTTTGCAATATTTTTTGCCCATTTCTGCCATATCATCAGTGGCCTCACTGATTTTCCTTGCCGGCTTGACCTGTGTTTTAGCTCAGTGAGATGAGCGTCCGTTCTCAGACTGGGTGGCCCGGGTTCAAATCCCGCTTATGGCAACATTTCTTTCAGTCAATACTTAAACTTTTTTAACTCTTTTCAACACAAATTTAAGCTTTTTCACCCCTTTTCAGCACAATTTTGAGTTTTTTCACCACTTATCCTCTTTTCAGCAGAATTCTTCTGATTGAACTCTTTTCAGCAAAATTTGGAGTTTTTTCTGCTGTTTTCAGCACAAATACCAGCTTTTTCAGCTGTTTTCAGCAAAAACCTCTTTTCAGCAGAATTCTGCTCATTGAACTCTTTTCAGCAGAATTCTGCTCATTCAACTCTTTTCAGCAAAATTTTCAGTTTTTTCTGCTGTTTTCAGAAAAAAACATTTTTCAGCAAAATTCTGCTGATTGAACTCTTTTCAGAAGAAATTTTGCTGATTGAACCCTTTTCAGCAAAATATTCAGAGTTTTCACCTCTTTTCTGCCCAAATTCTGCTTATTCACCTCTTCTGAAACATTTTCAGCCTTTCCACCTCTTATCAGCACAATTCTAAGCCTCTTCTGCTCATTTCAGCACAATTGTCAGTCTCTCCACCTCTTCTTTGTGAGAATTTCTGTGGCGCAGTGAGATGAGAACCTCCCTTGAGTACCAGAAGGGCCAGGTTCAAATCCCGCTCAGGGCAATATTTTTTTTGTTTTTTTTTCAACTTTTTCAGCTTTTTTCAGCAGACATCCTCAGCATAAAGGCATCCACACAGCATTTTCGCAGGAAATGCAATTTTTTTCTAGTTAAATTTAACTTTAAGCCTGAAGCTTTTGAGAATGTAGTGATTATTTGTTTTACCAGGGGAATCTGATGTTCATTTTTTAAGAAAAGAGTAGTGTCATCCGCAAGTTGACTAATTATTAAAGAATTGTCCATAATCTCAATTCCGGCAACGCTGCTGTTTTTAATTAGAATTGCGAGCATCTCCACAACCATTATGAACAACAACGGAGAGCTTCCACACCCTTGCCTAATTCCTCTTTTGACGCCAAATCTTTTACCAGTGCCATAGCCTAATGACACAGAGCTATTTATATCATTATACAGTATATCTATTATCTTCCTAAATTTATCCCCAAATCCAAATCGAGTTAGTGTTTCTAAAATAAAAGGATGTTCTACTGAATCGAAAGCTTTATAAAAGTCCAAGAAAAGAATAAAACTGTCATCACTAATCAGATCATTGTAGTCCAGTAAGTCTAAAACCAATCTGATATTATTATGAATGTTCCTGTCTTTCAAAAACCCTGATTGTGTCTCACTAATTATACTTGAAACCCCTTGTTTGAGCCTTGTTGCAACTGAGCTAGAGAAAATTTTATAATCTGTATTTAATAAAGTTATGGGCCTTAAGTTATCCAATTGTCGTTTATCTTTGTTTGGTTTAGGAATTAATGTAATTAATCCTTGTTTCATGCTAGACATCAATTCTCCCTTTTCAATACTGGCCAGTATAGCTTTGAATAAAATTTCCCGTAAGTCTTCCCAAAAAAATTGGAAGAAATTAACTGTCAGCCCATCTGGACCAGGGGATTTATTAAGTGCCATTTTCTTAACAGATGCATCTAATTCTTCAATTCTGAAGTCAGATTCACATAATTCCTTAAATGATTCATCAATTTTAGGGATCAGATTATCTATTTGATCAAAAAAGACATCACAATCTGCTTGGGAGAACTGTGAGGAGTATAAATTGGAATAGAATGTATAAGTTTCATTCTCCAAAATTTTAGGGTCGTCACATTCAATGCCATCAATTAACAGAGAAGATATAAAATTTCTTTTCTGTCTGCTCTTTTCTAAATTAAAAAAATATGAAGAATTTCTTTCCCCCTCCTCAATCCACTTGGCCCGTGAACGCACAAAAGCTCCTTCTGCTTTATTTAGGTAGAGCTGATCTAATTTAGTTTGCAACTCCATAAGTTTACTCCTTTCTTGGGTATTTAGATCATCTTTACTACAGCAATAAGTAATTTCTTGGAATAATTTACATTCATATTCTCTTTGCTTTTGACTTATGTTTTTACTGAATTGAATACTAAATTCTCTAATTTTGAATTTAATGAATTCCCATTTATTGATATATCCTACAATTAGATGATCAGCCATAATATCTTTTATAATTTTTTTGACTATGTTGCAGTAGTCTTCATTTTGTAAAAGTTTGGCATTGAACTTCCAATAAGTTCTTTTATTTGATTGTCTAATTTCCGATTCTAAGCACAGTTCAATAAAGCAATGATCAGATAGAGGTGCATTTGACATTGCAACTTTTACAGTGTGGCTAAGAATGATGTCACTTCCTAGCCAATAGTCTATTCTAGATTTACAAGCTCCATTTGGTTTAAACCAGGAAAAGCTCTTAATTTCTGGATTTCTTACTCTCCAAATATCTGTCAAGTTGTTATTAATCAAAAATTCTATAATTAGGTTATTTTTTTGTGGTCTACCTGTCCTTGAGGGCCATCTATCAGTCCATTCATCAGGAGTCATATTCCAATCACCACCCATTAAAATGTATTCTGTAGGGTATCGACCTTTAAGTTAAAAAATATTTGAAGTTATATCTTCTAACATAATTTTATTCTGACTTTCATTGTTATATCCATAAACGTTGACTAAAATGAAAAACAAACTTTCAACTCTCATTACAGCAATCAACCAATGACCATTCAAGTCAGTTCGTTGTATTACAAGATCCCCGGGAAAGTTATTGAATAAAATTGCTACACCCCCCGACCTCATTGAGCCATGGCTAAACAGGATTTTGCTACCCCATTGGTTTGACCAAAAAGATACATCACTATCAGATGAATGAGTCTCTTGTAGAAAAATACAGTTTGATTTTTTACCTTTGCAGTACAAAAATAAGGCTTTTCTTTTAACAGATTCTCTTAAACCCCTAACATTTAAAGAACCAAAACAAATGTTAACATTCAACATGAACTATAGACAGAATATCACTCACCACGTGAGAAAAAGAAGAAAAAAAAAGTACTAAATGCTGAGCTCCTCAGACCGCGAACAAGTTTCCACTATTTCAGTTTTTGTCATTTTTAGTTCTCCTGTCTTTCCTCAACTTTGCGTCCATCAATGAAGGCATGTGGACCACGAAAGTAGGCCCGTTTACCCGCACGTCTTGCTTCCTCCACCAGAGGCCATAGGCGCTGTCGATCTTGTATGTCCTCCTGCGGCAACATCTCCGCGAAGCTGATGCCTTCTTGCTTGCAGGTTGAAGAGTCTTTGGTGCGCCTCCACAATTCTTCTTTAATTCGCCTCTGTGTGAATAGAATAATGATGTTTCTGTTTCTGCCATCAACTCGTTTCCCTAAGCGGTGGACAATATCAACGGCCTCTTCTAAGTTCAAGTCAGGGGCAATCTTCCGAAGCGTTTGCAAAACCTTCACTCTAATGTTTTCATCTTTGTCTTCCTTCACCCCTTTCAGTTTTAGGCACCACCTCATTCGGTAGCACTCTTGTTCTCTCACTCTTCTTTTCAAGTCTTCATTTTCTTTAAGCAGCTGTTCATTCGCATTTGCCAGTTTAACAACTTTCAATTTGCAATCAACTATCTCTGCAGCATTAAACTCTACAGCCTTAGCCAAGCTGGCAACCATAGCTGCACTTTGTTTGTTTTGTTCCTTGATATCCTCCAGTTGTGCTTCAAATTTTTTGTCAAGTCCCATAATGGCTTCAAAAATAGTTTTATTGGAGATATCATCTTCCTTCTCTGAAGATTTTGTTCTTTTCTCCTCTGGCGGTTGTTTTGAAGGAGTTGGCGGCGCCGAGTCTGTTCCCCGTTCTCGCTTGTTTAGGCCCACGTTGGCAGCTTCAGTGCTAGCATAGCCATGGTCACTGACTTTAGCATGCGACGACGTCTTAACAATGGGGTTTGACGGCACAAATTGCAGCTTTGCATTCTTAATAACCTTTTGGGCATCCATAGTTATAGTTCGAGTGGAAAGAGAATAAAGTTACTTAGTAAATTTTGCGGTCTTTCGGAGCTCCTGAAAAAACACGACTGTTCAAGCCGCCATCTTGGTGCCTCCCCTAGAGGGCGCCCTATGTGTGTTGTGGTTGTCACTACCCGATCACTACCCGATCCGTACCGGAAACCCGATCGGTACCCCGCATGCGCAAATCTTACGTCACTTCCTCTCTTTGCGACATTCAATATATTTGAATGATGCGGTTAGCGCCCAGTTAGCTCCTAGCATTTCTCAACAGCTCTGCCTTCTTTTCGACTGCCCGGGACATTTAAACAATGGATAATCCGTATACAAAGAAATTCATGCTTTTCTCCTCAACAGAGAGCGTCCCCCGATTGAGCAACAGCGCCGTAAAATAAGAAGAATGGCGCCTAATTACAGAGTTAATAATGCAGACTTTGTAATATCTCACGTGTAGATTCATCAGCCAGATGAAGTGTTTACTGACAATTGACACTGATAGCGCACATCATCATCACTATTCCAACAATCCTCTCCTCACAGACAAGCATAAACACACTCGACTATCGCTAAATCAGATTTAACACACGTTTGTAATGACGATAATTCAGTTTATAATAGGGTTTATTCGCTCGGTCAGCAGGTGGCGGTATCCTCGTACACTGGGGAGTAAACTGCCATTAAACGAACGGAAGAAGAAGAAAACATCTGCACATGCGCGGTACGGATCGGGTCGACCCGATTTGTACGGTCAGACTTTACACATGCGCAGTAAGGATCGGAGAGTCCTGATCCATAACTTTCTTTTTATTTTTCGTTTTTGTCTACATTGTACTGAAATGCTTCATTATTGCAAACATTTTAAGATATACTTGTTATTCTTAACATCTTAACAGATACTCTGACCCATAACTATCGTAAAACGCTACGACCGGAAGTAGAAACCTTTCGCGCATGCGGGGTACCGATCGGGTTTCCGGTACGGATCGGGTAGTGACAGTGGTTGCCGCGCTGAGCAGTTAGCTAGTGGCAGTGTGTTCTTCTGCAAATGTAATAAACGGCTGTGCTCCCTGGCTAGCTCACGGGAAGCAAGACCAAACGATAAGATAAGATAACCTTTATTAGTCCCACACGTGGGAAATTTGTTGATACCTCCGTCTCCTCCTTGTCTGAACTCGCCACAATATATTAAGTAATCCAAAGTATTCAGAATACGTTACTGTCATTGAGTAACGTAACGGAATAGGTTACAGAATACATTTTGGGGCATGTATTCTGTATTCTGTAATGGAATACATTTTAAAAGTAACCTTCCCAACACTGCCCTTAAATAAGTCCCACATGTCCCACAACCACAGGGTGAGAATTAATTCTAAGGGCTCAAGCAAAGGTGTCCTCAGAATGTGAAACACCCTAATAATAGCTTTGAATTATGAGTTAGTGGTGTCCATAATGCTACATTAGATGATGAATATTGAAACTAAGAGAGAGCTCATTGAGTGGTGAGGGGCCTCCAGTCAGTTAGCAATGGTTCTTGGCCATAATTGGCCAGGAGCCCTATCACAGTTTGTTTGGTTAGAGCTGTAAAGCATTACGTGTCAGTCAAGCTGTTAATACATTTGTGCCTTGGGAACATTAGCTATGCTGGGGAGTTCATTTAGCTCAGGGGCTTTGGCATCTTTCCAACTGAAACAACTTTATATGAAAAACTAGAGATTAAAACAGTATGGAGATGATATTTATTTATAGATATACACCATGGGAACGGAGTAAAGGTGTTAATGAATTATGGATTGCACCCACAGAGAGATGCTTTCAGTGTGAACTCACTGTCCCAGCAGAGACATGAAGTGAATTCTTCAGTGGTAAAAGAGGATAGTAGGCCAGTAAATACATTTCATCTGCATCTTTTCCTAAAAATTGTGCTTGTATGTTAATTGTGCAAACATTACCTTAAAATTAGCCAATTTCTTCTAACTGTGAAGAAATTGTCATTTTCTTACAAAGGCACATACTAGACCGAATAGTTTGCTCTCTAAAGTTCACTTACAAGGCTTTGGGTGACCGAGGTTGTGGGAGTGTTTTGGATTCAAAACTAAAACTGACCTGAATTTTGAGTTGAGTTGAAATAAAGTCCAAAAAGTCTTTTTATTTAAAAAAAAAAAAAAGTTAAGCCAAAGTTTTAATCTCTGTGGAAAGTTGAATTTTCCCCAACATATTTCAAATGTTAACATCTGTCCAAATCCCTGTTTGGCAAAATGCGCACACACTCTGACATTTGTTCTGGTTCCGCTTGGTTTTAACTTTACAGCCCCCTGGAAACCAAACAAGAAATTAGTGATTTTTGCCAGGTATGAGGAGCTGGATTTGACAAAACATCTGTTCCAACATTAGCTCGTGGCAAGTTACATGCTCTGGATACAAATATATTTCACTCCAGTTGTTTTGTTTGTCTCAGAGATGTAGGGGTCATTTTCCACGTATTCCCCGTGTTTTTACTGACAGTTCACAGAGAACATCAAAATAATAGCATTTTGATCTTCTGACATCATTCTATCTATTGTATTAATTATGTACTGTACTGTTTTTTTCCACTTGATGTTAACAGTTTTCTATTTATTTATTTATTTATTAGTTGTGACTGACATTTTAATGAAAGCAACCCATTCTGTACTTGCTATCATCAGCCTCTTTAGATATAGATCTCTAACATATCTTTTTTATCTGTGATTCTACACATATGTTCAGACTCAAAGATGTTAAAAAAATGAGCAAACATTGAAAATCTTAGTCCTTGCTTTTTTCAAACAAAAATTTAATCAGACCTAATTAAAAGAATACATAAAGAACTGGACCATAGGTATACTTAATAATAACACTGGTATCTATAAAATTGTATCTATATACATTCCTATTTACAGTATATCATATATGTTATTTGTATCCCACTATAGAAGAATCTTGTTGTGCTTCTGTGGCAGCAATAGAGAAAGAGAAACTAATGATGAAGCACTCTGGGAATGTTTAATTCACACAGACAGAATAAAAACAAATTAGAAAGGATCAAACAGAAAGTAGGATACAAATATCTATGTTCAAGAATTCTGCAAGACAATAATAATAGTGTATTAATGATTTACCAAAAGGCTTTATCAACACCTCTCTCATGCACCGCTTCCTGTCTCTTTCACTTCCTCATTCCTTCTGGCTGTCATTGTTTACTTCCGTAACCCTTCATTTGTTCTTTCCCTTTTAACACAACTTGTTCTTCCCCTCCCAACTCTTTCTCTTCCATCCTCTATTCGTTCTTTTTTCATTCACTCATTTTGCGTGTCTAAACCTCGCGTCACCTTTTCATCAATACTGAAATGTTGCCCTTGCGAAGAGTTGCTATAGCAACACACTGACCTGCCCTAAGGCTGTAAAGGGCTGGAAGGGACGAGCACAACAGAGGAGCACCATCAGTCACTTTCAGGAGAATCTCACATAAGCACACACAAGCACGTTCACTTGTACGCAGTCATCTTTCCATGACTTCAGAGGACATTACAATGCATTCATTCTCATGATTACGCTGACCATTCCTGTAACTTTAATCTGGTTTTCCTCTAAGCTTAAATCAAGTCTTCAACTTTAATTTTATTGATCTACATTAAAAGATTTGGGTCCCCTTATTCTTACTTTGTCAACAGACATACAAATAGGTAGTAAGTTTCCAGTGATGACTGGTGGAATGAACTTCTTCCCCATTACCACATGGAGTGGGATCCAATCTGCCAATCAAGTTTCTAGTTGGGACTTTAGCTTTTTCTCTCCCGGAGCACTTTGTTGCTTTTCTTGTATATTTATGTATATTTATCTTTAAAAAAAACTCCCTCAGACAATGGTGTGAGTGCAGTAGTATATATTTAGATGACACTGACATACCAATTGGATAGCAGAGTACATGATTATAGATGAAAACTGCAACTTGACTGGTTGGCAGAGACACACAACTGCAAGGTGCTAATTCTCGTGCTGTTGTGATTACTTATTATGCAAAACACCACTATGTGTTCACCATAAATTAATGATAAATAAATAAATCCCAATGACCTCAAATTCTAGATAATTGCAATTTTTAACCATGGAGCCGTCCAATATTAAGTAATCAATGTGATTATGCTGCTGAATGCAACTACAAATGGGTAATTTGAACTTTCCCAGGCACGAGGTCAGAGCTAAACAAGTCTGATTAAAAACATGCCAAACAAATCAAGAAGTTGTGCACACAGCTTTTATTGCAGACTTGATTTACATTGTAATTAATGTGGAATATCCCCAAACTAGTCCTGATTGTTAGTGGCAAATAAACAGCCATTTGTTCCTCTGAATTAAAAATAGCTAACTTATCAACTTACCACCTATCTATGACTCATATATGTGGGCCCACCTTTTGCTGCCACAAAAGCCATGACCCATCAAGTATGGACAGGCTGCTTTCTTTTCACAGTGTGTCTTGGTGCCGGGCGTTCTCCAGGAAAGTGATGCACACATTCCCGATAAGCCACATGATGTATTCCTCTCCTGGTCTATTTCTGATGCTCACATGCTTATTGTTGGAGTTTCTGGCAGTTGACAGGAGTCAGCATGGGCACTCTGTACCCAGCTGGGACTATGCACCCCTATACACAACAAACTGCGATGCGCTGTGTGTCCTGACATCTTTCTATCAAAACAAACATCATGTTTTTCAGTTATTTGAGCTACAGTAGCTCGTTTGTTGGATCACACCGCACGGGTCAGCCAATGCTCCCCTTGGGTTTGATAGATACTGGCCACTGCAGACAGGGATCATCTTACAAGCGCTAAAGTTTTGGAGTTGCTCTGACCCAGTCATCTGCCATCACAATTTGACCCATGTCAAACTCACTCATTGTTATGCTTGCTCATTTTTCCTGCTTCTAACACATCAACTTTGAGGGGAAAATGTTAAATTTCTCCCTAATATATGCCTAGTCTCAGGTCTGCACCCTTCTGGATAGAGATCTCATATATCATTCTCCTAAGGCCATCACCCATTTTGGGCGGTCACTGCTCCTAGTGTTCCAGTTAACACATTCACCAGTCATATCTTCTCTTGCTCTCAATCCTTGGTTTCTTGACCTTCTTGTGTTCACACTTCCTGATGTTGCCATCACTTGGTGTTAGAGCAGGGCGATATGGCCAAAAATATTTATCACGATATATATTTGAAAATTTGCGATAACGATATAACTGACGATATAATTGATGCGAGACAAAATACAACTCCACAACATTACTAGCGCAAAAAGACAACCTTCCATTTATTTTCACTTAAACAAGAAGCTGGTTTTTATGTACATTAAAGCTTTATAAAAATGTAACAGTGCAAATGCAAATTCCTTGCTGAAAGTTTAACCAAAAGGCATTTCCAGTAGAAATGTGCTGACATATCCTGAGCATAACCATGTATAATATCCACTGAAGTTAAAAAGAGGTGCTTTGCAACATTAAACTGCAGTGTGCAGTACGCATTTTTCGGACCATAAGGTGCACGGGATTATAAGGCACATTAAGCGAAACAAAGCAGTCAGATAAATCAAACTTTATTAAACTCATTCTTCTTGCTTCCTCCAATTCTGTACCATTGATTCATTAATGTTGAATTCTCTGGCAGCGGCTCTATTCCCATGTTGTTGCAGTATACTAATGACTAACCTCGTATTGTGGACGGATTATCTCAGTTGTTCTCCTGACAGAAGATTGGTCCTTTTACAGCATCCTGCCATGCGATTGCATTTGTCTCTAACCATGAGGAACCTTAACGTTAACTTTTATAAGTGGAAAAGTGTTAGTGTTCGTCCTCCAGCTTCACTGTTTATGTTATGCTAACATAGCTGTGTCGCTAGCGATCACGTAGCACATCATTATATACCAGCTAGCCCAACTTCAGTAACCCTACAAACGTCACTGCTGTTTAGTTTTCTGTCTTCATTTATGTTGGAAGTGATAGCAGAGCTGTACGTTTGATTTTTTTCAGAAATCTCTCAGTCAGAACATGCTATATCATGCTTAGGTAACTAGCGAAACTAGCGAGCTAACTTCCGCTAGCTTCCTGCTAGCTTCTAACTCCGTTAAATGTAATACATTTTGTTTTCATGGATGCCTGGAAGTTAAACTTCATAGTTACACCTGGTAAAGCAGCAATGCTGATCGTTTTATTAAAGATGAAAGAATTTAGACAGTTTTTAACTCTTAGTGATGCTGCAGTGTTCGTTTGACCTGAAGTTTACGGAGTTTAGGACCCAGATTACTCCCAGATTTAAGGGCATCTTAGTCCGACAAATACGACAATAACGATGGCCGCTTGCATGTTCTGCAAAAAAAATGTGCTTTGTCGTGTATCTGACGGACAAACACCAAACCAGTTCCACATCACGGAAGTTGCACCATTTTTACAAACCAATTCTGGTTCATCTGTTTCACTCAACAATTGGCCATGTGCGTATGAAAACAAAGGCACTGCGCATGCGCGTTTTACTCATATTCTATCGCGATATTTCATTTTGCTATCGTTGCCTAACATTATACCGGTATTACCGTGAACGGTATAATATGGCCCAGCCCTACTTGGTGTGCTATATTGATCACTATGGCCATCTTCCTCTGCTTGTCCACCACTGCTACTCACCTGCTACCACTACTACTCATCAGCAGTTTCTCTATCTGTATCTCTATCTGTATCTGGAAGTCCCACAGGATTCTAGCTTGGTTATTCTCAACCACCTTTGGGGGTGTATTCCATTTTGATATTGGTACTTCCAGACCATACTCAGCACAGTATCAGCTCAGCTGTATACTAGGCCAGCCACTTGGTTATCATTAACATCTTGCTCGCAAAACACCAGCTACTGGTAGACCAGGCAGTCGCCCGAGACTGCAAGACTAGGCTGACCAACCTGTGCCCTGACTGGATTGATTACAAGAAGGTCAATGACTCGATGCCCCACACCTGGATCCTGGAATGTCTGGAACTATACAAGATCAACAGGACCCTAAGAGCCTTCATCAGGAACTCAGTGGGGATGTGGCGTACAACACAACTTCAAGCCCAAGTCACAATACAGTGCAGGATCTACCAAATATATATACGACATTAGCACTGTTACCTCATAGCAAGGTCCTGAGTTTGAGTCCACCATCGGGCTGGGGTCTTTCTGTGTATAGATTGCATGTTCTGCCAGTGTCTGCGTGGCTTCTATCAGGTATTCCGGCTTCCTTCCACATGTCCAAATACATAAAATAGTGGAGTTAGGTTAACTGGTGATTTTAAATAGGTGTGAATGTGCAAATGGTTTTCTGTGATTCCCAAATCACACCTAAAATTTAATTTTAGGAGATGACATGATAGTTAAACCACCACACTTGGTGTTTGATGATAAAATATCAAAACATCAAGTGTGTTAACAAGGATACTTAGGCCTTAGGACACTCTGATTTGTCTATATGAGGGAAACCCTTTGAGCATGAGGCAGGTATTTTTCTTTCTTTCTTTTTTTAACATGACAGCTTGGCAGACACAGAACTCTACAGTCACATAACTGTGACTAATGACTTGGCTTGAACACATGATTCTTTCTTTTTTTTGCTTTTTTTCCCCATTCTTCTTTCACTCCTTCAACCTGTCCTTGAGTCAGTGATTTAGCTTGGGCTTTGGATTTGGTTTTGTGCCTCACCGTATTCAAACAGAGCAGGGTGGATGTTTGTGCAGAGGACAGAATGGTCAGCTGAGTGCAAGTAACTTGTCTCTGATGCATGACTTCATACAATCCAAATAATGAGTCAGTTATAGTAAATTATACATGTTTGGACCCCACTGCAATTAGTTCACCTCTCTGTTTTGCTGTGTGACTGGAGTCTCCTCTTCTTTTCCAACCTCCTCCTCCCCACCGCTCTCTTCCCATTTACTCCTTCTCCTTCATTATATCACTAGTCTTTCTCCTACTCCCTCTTCTCTTGTCTGTAGCTTTCTCTTTCTCTCTTTTTCTCCTCTTCTTGCTCTCTTTGTCTTCCTCTCACCCCATCCCTTCCCCTTTCTCAGTGTCCTAGTTCACAGGGTCTCATGGTGAAGCTTTGTCTAATTACCATGCTAGCATTTAACTGGAACAGCGTACACAAACACACAGATTGACTTACTCAACACCCCTTACACATAAACACACTGCACAGTGCATGCCCATAGACAGATACACATAAAAGCCATTTGGATGCACATTACGAACAGACATTACACACCCAGCAAGTTAACATGCTCCAGTTATACAAGTACACATAACACACAGCATACACCAGGGTTAGATACAGTGGAATTTGTCCAGGTTGAACTACAGCCACTGTGTTGCTGCCCCTTCTGTGAAGCTAAGGCGTGTTGGCTACAGTCATAGTTGATTTTGGCCTAGTTATACCATGAACTGCCTGTAGCTTCTCCCACTGTAGAGCTGTGTCATCTAAGAACGCGCAGCAACAGATGCACATTGGAGGCAAAATGCTTGCCAGACATCTCAATACCACGCAGTCACTTTAGCATATTTTTAGGTTTCCTGGGAAAACCAAACATACATACAATATGTGTCATTTTGTGTGGGTAATTAGGTTGACTGTAAAATATAGTATATTTAATAATTAACTGATTAAGACAAATAAAAGCAAAATGCTGAACTCAAAGCATTTTGCTTATTTTGTACTGGATATTTTTACCGCTTCAAAGTAAACACAAATTGCTCAGTAACCCTGACTGACTAATAGATCTATAGTTGAGCTGTTTTATGTGGTAACAAGCCAAAAAGTTTGTAGTTCACACTAACACTCGAATATTAAAAAATACTGCAAGAACTTCTTGGTTGGTTATTTTTCACTATAACAAATAGTTAAATTAATGGATATTTTGGAGGTAATAAACGATTTTCTCTGTCTGCTCTTCTCTTTGTTTCAGTGCTGCCGAGTCATACATGTGGCACCCCTGGTCTCATTCCAAATGGAGTCATTCATGGCTCGCGGTACAACATGGGGGATAAAATCCGATACAGCTGTGAGTCAGGGTTTGTATTGGAAGGACACAGTATCCTCACATGCATCGTATCGCCTGGAAGTGGAGCACAATGGGACTTCCCATCGCCTTTTTGCAGAGGCAAGACATTTTTTCTTTCTTTCTTTCCATTTTCAATTCATTGATATTGCTTCTAGAAATTTTTTAGTAATGCCGTTCAAAGGACTTGCAGTAAATACAGTTTAGAAGATGGAAACCATTCTTTTTACTTAAATGAAACTGACAAGATACCTTTCACATAATCATGACCCAAAGCTAAGTTCAAAAGTAAACTGTATGTACTTTCCATTGTCTCCATTGGAGTCTTTCAGTTCTTTCATTTGAACTGAACTAAGCTCCGATTGAAGGAAATGAAAAACTGTTCACCAATTATAGCCATGAAAGTAAAAGATGAGAAAAAAAAATCACATCGCTAAGATCATGAGAACTGAAGAAACTTGACATAAGGGTCATTAGCCAGAAGATGAGAGCCCCTGTGTATTGATTGCTTCCAATGCACAGAAAAGTCTGCCTCAAATTACATCACAAACTACTGTATCAACCAGATGGTGCCCAACATCCTTAAGTAAAGCCCCTTTAATGGTTCATTAGTCTACAGACAAGAACAGATCTGTTCATATGTCTTCCATTAGAGTGAGTAGATGGTTGAATAGCTCTATTGAGGGTTTACTAAATGAGTAGTTGTGAATGAAAATTAACAGATGATCTAAATCATAGTGATGATGTGATAATGACAATACTGTATTTATCTCAGCTCATAGTGTGTGCATTGTGTTTATTTGTCTGCTAATGTTAGAGAGGCATGTGTCAAAAAGTGTGGTTTTTAATGTGTGAAAACTTTATTGACACAAAAAACATGAAATAAATGATAAGCCAACCCAAGAAGGCCAAGAAGTTAAGTTACAAAATCAGTATATGAAATAATAAAAATAGCATTCGTTTCATCTGTTTCTAACCAGCCGAGGGAGCGTGTGGCGGTACGTTACGAGGCACCGCGGGTTCAATAACCAGCCCTGGATACCCAGCAGAGTACGACAACAACCTGGACTGTACGTGGTCAATCCTTGCTGAGCCCGGGGACACCATAGCTCTCGTCTTCAATGACTTCTTATTAGAGGACAAATATGACTTCCTGGAAATCAGCGGGACAGAAGCACCAAGCATATGGTAAGACACATCTCACACACAGATTGCAATGATGAGCCAGATAACGCAGGGGTCTTTGTACAAATCAGCATGACTGAGGCACCATGTGTCGAGCGGTAAATATATAATGAAAACAGAGGCACACACAATCATCACTGACACTTAAAGCTTTAGTGGTATTGTCATCTTTTATGTGTTTTTTTTTTATTTTGAGCAGTGAAAGAAAGAGTGTAGCATAGATGTAAACAAGGTGGACATTGATGTTCTATAAATGAGAGGACAGATACAACCGCTGATTGATTACCCACACAGGAGTCCTGTTGATTTTCCTGATTTATTCAAATCCCATAGGCAAGGTGATAAATAGTTGTGTTTTTGCTCCCATTTTTTTGTGTAGTTGAGTTTGAAAATTTGCACTCTGCTGTGCCACAAAACGCTCTGCTTTTTAAATTTAGAGCACTGTTGGAAGTCATGTTGGTTTGTTTGAAATATCACACGCATCCAGTGGAGGCTTCAATATGTTTGTGCAAAGGTGAGAGAAGCTTAATGGTTAGGGATGGGGAACTTGTTTCCAGGTTGTAAGTGCTGGGAAATCAAGAGAGGGGAAAGTATGAAGTTGTTTGGCCTCTGTCAGTAATAACAACAGACATGCCTGGAAGCAAAGCCTAATTAGTCATTAGTAAACTCTAAATTTTTAGACATGATTGAAACAAAACATACATATTCTCGTCTCTGTTAGCGTAGATTATCCCAGGTTGCTTTCTTCTTCAGAAAGAGCAATTACTTTGATTTGAAAGGGATTTGACATCTGTGATACATTTTTGGTGTTACATAAACACCAAAAACCAAAATCCTGCAATGCTTTGTTAGCAGCATTTGCATCAATAGTGGGTATTTTTGTATGCAAGTTCTTTCGATAGTGTTGTTTAGACACAACAATACAACTTCAGAATATTAATCATTAAAAATATTTTCCAAATAATAAAACCAATTGCAAGAGATTGCTTTTAGAGGATTCTTTCTTTTTCTCATGTTCTCCTAACTGTAACTGATGTGTTCCATGTGTAGAAAATGCTTTGTGATTGTGCTACTGCTTGCAAAGTAATTGAATGAATAGGTCGACAGATAAATAAGAGGAGTGAAAGAGGCAGAGACAATAGCACTGGATGAAAACAAAAGGAATGGAGAATAATTGTGCATTTAGTGCTGTCACCAGTCGAGCGGCGCGCGTCAACCCTGGCATTCTCATGATACCATTTGTGTGTGTGCGTGTGCACACGTGTGTGTTTTTTGTCAGGTCTTAAGTGGCTCTCTGACAGGGTGAGCTGTTGATTGTTTCTCTAGGCTCTGACAGATTACACACAGTCAAGTGCACACATGCATACACACAGCTTGGGTCTGACAGTATAACATTCAAGGACCACTGTCAGCCCACCCTCTGCAATGCAGGGGCAAGATAAGGAAGAGTAGTAGAGAGTGCACCCAACATTTTGTTACATGGAAAATGGAGACTGCAAGAACTAAGCACTTTTGTCTTGACTGCTCTGATTAGGGTTTAACATCTCCGTCATACTTACTTAAAAGAAAAACTCCTGCAGTAAAGATTGAGGTAACTTGGTGATTTGTCTAATGAGCCACCGCAACAGGCTGTGAACCCATATGGAAAAGATATTTTTAAATATATATATAAATCTTATAAAGTTTGTATCTGTCTTGTGTGAAACTTGTATGAAAAGCATATAAGAGTGAAAACAGATATAAGATCCCTTGAAAAATTATATAATGAAACTTGTATGTTTTGGATACTTACTAAAACAATATATGAAAGTAATGAGAAAGTGGCCACTTTCATGAGTAAATCATGTAAGCCTTATATGATTTACTCATGAAAGTGGCCATGAGTAATCACATATAAGTTTTTACTATTTCTTTTCCATATGGGAAAATATGCACCATCTCAAAAAAATGTTTTCAGCTATATAGCAAAACACAGAAACCTAGATGTGTACAACAAAGTTCCCAAATTGGGAATAAATGGTAAATGGTAAATGGCCTGTATTTATATAGCGCTTTACTAGTCCCTAAGGACCCCAAAGCGCTTTACATATCCAGTCATCCACCCATTCACACACACATTCACACACTGGTGATGGCAAGCTACATTGTAGCCACAGCCACCCTGGGGCGCACTGACAGAGGCGAGGCTGCCGGACACTGGCGCCACCGGGCCCTCTGACCAAGAGGGCCCGGTGGCGCCAATAAACCAAGAGATGTTTCAGTTATACCACCCACATGATTTAAAAAAAGACCTAAAATAAAATGGAAAGGGTTTTGCCATGCACAACCTAATACAATCCTAAGTACTTTTCTCCAGAGGTGGGATTAAGTGATGACTGACATTTTCACTGAGGCATGAAAACAGGTCATTGTTAAAATGACTGACACCTGACAAGACTACTCTGATGGATTCTTCCTGTTTACAGAGAGCATTTTCTGATTGGCTGTCCCAAAAGCAATTTCCTGTTTCATGTTCCTGTCTGCTAGCTGGCAAGTTGAATGTCAGGTTGACTAGCTGTCACACATACACATACCCACAAAAACACACACACACACACACACACGCACAGAATTGGTCATATTATGCAATTCCACACCTCGTATTCGTTTCAGAGACAAAACTTTATTGCTGCAGACAAGTGAATATGTTAAACTGTTTGTACACCTCAACTATGATGGTATTTGAAACTTAGTCTAATTTGTAAGATTATGTGATGGATAATCCAATAGCTGGTCCCAGTTTTCGGTCCACTGTGCTTTACTGGGTTGAAAACTACCTGTTGAGTGAGGTCGAACTGGCAAAAAAAAGATTGATTGACAGAAACAGGGTCAGGAAGACACAAGGTAGCAAAAACATCCAGTTATTTGTGTTGTTGATTGCTGTGTGCTAATGGTATCACAGCTCCGAAAGGGCTTTGGACTTTAACATTTGATAGTAGGTTATACAAATAAACTGACCAAACTTTCTTCCTCTACTTTATTAGTCATGCAATTTTTGCCAGCTACATATTAATGGTTTGTGGGGAGGGGTTGGTGTTCTAAATTTAAGATGTTATGTATTCGAATGTGTGGCCTGTGCCTGTGTATGATGGAGGGGGTGTGTATCTGCATGCATCTGTTCTTTCAAGTAGCATTTAGTCTTACAGTATGTCTGTAAAGTTCTCAGTCATCCAGGTCATCGTAGTCTAAGGAGCTGAAAGAAGCCCAACCGGTCGCAGCAGATGGCCCCGCCCCTCCCTGAGCCTGGTTCTGCTGGAGGTTTCTTCCTGTTAAAAGAGAGTCTTTCCTTCCCACTGTCGCCATAGTGCTTGCTCACAGGGGTCATATGATTGTTGGTTTTTTTTCTCTGAATGTATTATTGTAGGTCTATCTTACAATATAAAGCACCTTGAGGCAACTGTTGTTGTGATTTGGCACTATATAAATAAAACTGAATTGAAAATTGAATTGAATATCCACTGTGAATGACCATCTTTGAACAGAGCCGGTGGCTTACGACACCAGCTGTCTGCCATCTATAATTCAGTTTTGAGATCCCTTCTCAGACGCCATAACACACACTCACATTCTGGGCCTTTTGACCTCAGGAAATCACATGATAGGGTCGGGCCAGGTTTGGGGCTAGGTTGTGACCTACACCCATTTTCACACCTTGGCTCATGTGATTAGGTAGAGGATCATTAGGGGGTCCATGTCGCTCTTGGGGGGACACTCCCATAGGGCTTAAATCTGGGACTCTCCACCATTTGACCTTAGAACTGAGGGAGCTTCTCGGATAACAGGTGAAACGTCTTCAAGCAACTTAAAGAAGTCCAGACGCTTTTCTTTCCAAGCTTAGACTACTCCTACAGTAGGTGTAACTAAGGTGTAACTCCTAATGGACTGGCATCAGTAGCAGATGCATATTAGTTAAATGTGAAACATTCAGAGAACTCCATGCTGATAATAATCTGTATAAACCTCTCAATTTTTTTAATTTAAATTCAGATACTATAAAAATAATAGTACAGTACAAAAAAATAAAAACATATAATGGCAGAAAGTGGTTTATCATGTTTATTATTCGAATAACCTACCAGCTTTGTTACCCTATGACTTTGCTATCCATCCTTGACTACAGATGGAGAAATGTCAGTGATTTTGTTTATACTACTTTGACTAGAAATCCCTTTGATCAATTCAGAAGCGCCAAACCTAATACGCCTCTGGTTTGGTGAAACAGGAGCATGAAAAATGACTTCAGCCTCTTACAAGCGTAAGCCCAAAAATGTGAGTGCTCTGAAATTGCAAACCTATTCATGATCTTGAAGGTTTAATGACCTTTGTGGGGAAAAGGCAATTTCTGGGAGTCAGGTCCTAAAATTAGGCAGTGTAAGGACATATTATAGAAATGTAACAAAAAAATAGTTGCCTAAAGACATCATATAAAAGGTACAGATTCATGTAGCAAATGGTTTCAGTTCATTGAGAATTGATTACTTCAGGCCCATCTGTGGGAGGTACTACACTTTACTGGAGAATTAAGTTGAAGTTTTATTTTATAACTGAAGCACGTTTTAATTCTAATGTTGTCATAACTTGAACTATATAGACCACAGAGAAAGAAAAAAAATACGAGCTAACCATACTGTAAAAGCAAGATTACCCAATCAGCAGTGTTGTCGGCAGTAGATTTCCTCAGTTTCCTGTATTACACGCTGATATATCTGTGGATGTACTTTTAAAGACAGTGAAAGGGATGTCATAAATCTTCATACATTTTCTTTTTCTCCGATAATCTGTGAGAGGAGATCTCAGAGGAACTTTGGGAGAGCGTGCTGGACACAGTGCACAAATCACCTGTCTGTGTAAAACATGAGCTGATCCAGTTTAAAGTTTTATGTCATGTCCACCAGGTAAAAGTTAGTCTCTAGTCAATATAGAAGTAAAAATAGATGCAAAGAAGTGTTGTGAAGTCCCTGTGCACATATTCCAGCCTTGCCGTCGTCTACAGTCCTATTGGAGGGAATCTTTATAGTATTGTTTAAGAATACTGGAAAACTGGATATGGAGTTACAGAGGCCTTTGGATAAGTAGTCCAGGCATGAGGTGTCCATGCACCTGGTGATGCTTAAATATTCACGATGTATTTAAAAATCATATACATTTCTGTTGTTTTCCATACTTGGTTTCATATTGTTACTCTTCTTTTACCAGCCACTGGTTACGTAAATACTCAGCTTAATGTTTTTTATGAAATATAGACTGTTATCTGTGACAGTGTAACTACTGTTATCTTCAGATCTGAATGTATTTTTTCTTTCTCTGATTATACGAAATGAGCTTTGTTGATCATTTTAATGAAGGTTTACTGCAGGTCTTCTGCAGCTCTTAACCCCTCTTCTCATTCCATTGCCTCCACCTTTCACTCTTTTTCATGCTTGCCTTTATTTTTTTCTTTCTCTGCACTCTTAGCTCTCTGTCTGGCTATTCTTTCATTTCCCTCTTCCCCTGTGCTCCTTTTGCCCAGCTCTCATCCTCTGCCTCTGTCTTTCGATGCTAAGAGAAACAATGTTGGCGATCTGTAACTTAATGAGTCCTTATTTATAAGTGCTTACAATAAGTTCAAGTGTCATGTTTTCAAGAACAGTTTATTAAATTTAGTTCTATCTTGGTCACTACAGTAATGACACTGATTTTCCTCAGTGTTGAAAACTCAAGAATTTGCATGAGGATTTTGAAAAAGTAGTGTTTAATAATAATCAAGTCGGTAAAATGCTCATTCGTTTTTCTGCGACTGAGACAGTCCCCAAGTTGCTCTTCATACACATGACATTCAACATTAGATTCTTTTGTAGCAGCTTGACCTCGGTGGTCTATCATAGTAATGCTTTAGTGTGCAAGTCCTTGATCATTTGAACTGACCCTCTGGCCTCTATACTTATCTGGAAGTTCAAAGAGCACCACAACCAGCCTGCAGCATCTGTAGATGAACCTTGTCCATCCTCAGAGCCTTTTCATGACACATTCAATGACTGCCAAAGAAAGAGGCTAGATATTTTTTCTCCAAATGTTGTCTTTCTTCCTATTTGTTCTGCTCTCATGTCCCTCTGTTACATCTCATTTCTCCTCCGTTTAGATCTCCTGCTTTCTGATCCTTTCCTGCTGCTTCTCCCTCGTTCCCCTTCGTGCAACTGCCAGTCCTCCTCTTACTCTCTTTTTCTCCACTTTGTGACACATCACTTGTCCTGTTATTACATTTACATTTTAAATTATGTTTACTGTCTGTGGGACTGCCGGTGTGTGTCTCTGTGTGTATCAGTGTAAAAAGGTTGAGTGTGACATTTAAAGTAGCATTGTAGCCAGGTTTTGCACTAAGGAGTGGGAATAAACAGCTATCTGTTGTGGATGATGTGCTTTACACTTGTGACCTGTATACAATAATTTATTTTTACTGTGGCTTTTTGCCATTTTACAGATGCACACATCCACAGGGATTTGCAGTAAGTGCAACAATGCAGTAAGGTTAAAAATATGTATTTGCAGCAATTCAAGCAGCCAGTCAGAAGAGTAGGTGCCAAAACATTGGTGCCCCAGTAGTATAAAGTTGTGCGTCTGTGTTTATCTTCGTATCACAAAAAGGCTAGTTGCCCTAACAATAGAAAAGTGCTAGAATATTCCCACAAATAGCTCTCTGCTGGTCTTGGTTTACTTGTCCATCTCCTCTCTGCTGCATGACTTGGCCTCACGTCTTCTGTTCCCTTCTCCCCCCCCCCCCTGGCCTGTCAAACATCTCCTTTTCTCTTTTCCCCTCTCCAGTGTTTTCATCTTTCATATTTCTTGAGTTTTGTAAACATTCCTCTCTCTCTCTTCCCTGACATGTTCATCTTTGTTTTATCCTCACAGCTTAATTCTTTATGTGATTTTATTTTTTATTTATTTTTGCTCTTTCCACCCCTCCTCTCATTTTCCTTTCCAGCATCACTTTCTTTCTCATTCATCTCCACTCTTTGCAATCTCGTATTAGTATTGCCCAACCTCATTTAGGCTTGACTCTTTCTCTCTCCCTTTATCACTTTGACCTCTCAAAGCAACTAGTCTAATCCTTCTCTTCCTGTTCATTTAAGTGACTTTCTCGCTCTCACCTCCTCTTCAGTGTTTTTCCTTCCGATTATTTCTTCTTTGCTCGTGTCTTTCTTTTAAGCTCTCTTTCACTTGCGTTTATTCTTCTGTGGAAAAACCTCCTGTTCCACCTATCCTTCACGTCTCTCCTCTCTTCTTCTCCTGTTTCCTTTTTTGTCAAGCATGCTTGTTTTTGAAAGATTAAGGGAATCTCTCTTTTCATTTGCTTCTCCTCCTTTTCTACCTTTCTTTTTAGTTCACTCTCATCTCCCACATCCCTTGTTCTGTCTCCTCTCTGACCCCTTGTCTCACTCTCACTCCAGTGTCAGGCAGGACGCCAGTACGCATGAATAATGGAAGAGAGGCAGCATATCATGCATTTTTTTCTTTCTCTTCTTAACATTTCCCCCACCTCTCTTTATTTTCGAGACATATAAGAATTTACTACCCTGTATTAAATTAAACTCTGTATATAAACAAGATTGTAATCGTTTAAGCCCTATAATATCTGGAGTGCATGAGAACCTTTTAATTACAACTTTTAGGTCTTCAAGGCTTATTCAGAATACTTACTTTTCTAAAATGTCGACACACACATAAATGCACTTCAGCTGGTTATTAATGTACTAACGCATTGGACCACACCTCTTAATCTTTGAATTCAGGTCTTCTCAGGTCTATTGCCATAGGGGTATAATATAAAGCACCTAGCCATGAAATCATTGGTCCTTCTAAAGAGCTCACTTGTGGCAGACCACATATGGGCATGGGGACAGGAAAGTCATCTCAGTGCAGCTGATTCAGTAACTGCTTTCCAGAGTTCTACACTTCCTCTGGTATTAACATCTGCAAAGAAAACTGTGCACTGGAAGCAATGGTTTTCACAGGCCAAGCAACTCCTGTAGTGTGTAGCTGGTCTGGTGCATTTGTCCATATCGTGTATCTAACCCAATCATGAGAATCAGAAAGAAAGGTAATTTGAATGACTTCAAACATTGTATGGTTCTTGGTTCCAGTCGGGCTGGCGTGAGCATTTCAGAAACTGCTGATCTGCTGGGATTTTCCCACACAACCGTTTCTAGGGGTAACAGATAATAGTCTGAAAAGGAGAAAATATCCGGTGAGTGGCAATTCTCCCGGTGAAAATGCTTGTTGATGCCAGAGGTCAGAGGAGAATGGCCAGAATGCTTCGAGTTTACAGGGCGGCAACAGTAACTCACGGTAAAGTGCAATCACCTGAAAATGCAGGTATCTGTACTTTACTTGAGTATGTATTACTTTACTTTAAGTATATATTTATTTGAGTGTTGAGTATTTTAGTTGTGCTTTGTTACTTTCCACCTTTGCTTCTTATGCAGCGGTGCATTAGTAACAAAATAACATAACTTAATATAGCACTCTAGCACTTAGCTATAAAAACTGGATAAAATGTAAATGTTGCTTCATGTTTCTTTCCTCTGTTTAAGATAGTTAGGAAAGCACACATATATATATAGAGAGATTGATATTATACATTAATAGAGTGATATAATGTACTCATATATAATGTATTAGTAATATATATAAGTACAGCCATAATGGAGCATTGCTTACTTTCTCTTTAGTGAACTTTGTATAAAAAATGTTCCTCTGTGGTAAGTTTTTGATTGAATCTGACTTTAGTCAAAGAGAAAACAGCACAGTCTAGCACTGTTTCATCATATAGACCTTTCCTTTTTTCTTTTTTCTTTTTTTTTTACATCAGACAGGTTGTCTGAGAACATCTTCTGCCAGGCTAGGCTGAGATAAAATTGCACATTCTCTTGAAATCATTGTAAAGGTTCGCTGAAGTTTTGAAACACAAAATAAATACTGCAATAACAAGCCTATATATCCTTTGTTGATGTTTGTAGGGAGCCCCATCCTTTTTAGTCTAGTTTTCATATCATGCACTATATTTTTTGTGTTAATGTGCCACACGACAAGACATTTATATTTAAATGCTCTCACTGATAAAGACTGCTAGTTGACTCTCTGAGAGATGACACATCACACTACAGTACTGGAGCTTTTCACTGTGTGTACTATAGTGTTATATCGCCTCGGGGTAGATACATTGGCAGGGTTTTTTTTTATCCTCTTACAGATTTTCTTCTTTTTTTCCCTCAGATTTTTTAGTTGATAACCCAGCTTTATTGACAGTATCAAATCTAATCAAAGAATCAAATCAATGAGGTTCTCTAAGAAGCTCTCTAATTACATTTTTCTTTTTAATTTTTTATAGTTTATTCCCTCGTTTTCTTCATGAGTATTTGTAACTTGCTCTCTCTAGTCTACTCAGTGTAACTGCGGCATTATTAAAGGGCAGTAAGTGTGGCGCTTGTTGCTCTAGAGAGGTTGATAGAACATGAGCTTCCAGGCAGCATCTCCTACATCATTTCCTCGCTTCTCTGTGTGCATCGTTTTTTCCGTACTTTTTGTTTTATTCTTTTTAACGCCGTGTTGGTTGCCGTTGGTAAAGAAAAGTAACAGAAGCTAAATCTGATGTAAGACTTACCATAGGGTACTGACTTATCCTCTTAGTAGGGATGGTTAAAAAATGTGTGAAGTTATTTCTTTTTTCTTCTGCTTTACTATCAACAGCCCCCTCTTTTACTTAACTTTCCCCTGTAGGGTTTGGTGTTTATTGTGATTGTGTGTGAAACTCAGATAGTTTCTAGCCCAGCTCTTATGAAATCAGGACTTTTTTTTCAAAGTCACTAAGCATTATATCCTAATTCAGTCAACTTTACAAAATAGATAAGTCTTGTTTTTCAGTTAACAAAGTTGCTTTTTCTTATTTTTTTGCTGATGAATTTTTATAACAAATTTTACAGCTTTTTTGTTTTTTTTTGCAAATGTATTTTTTTTTTCAGCAAGGACTTCCCTCAATGGAAACCACTTAGACACTGAAGTAGGACTGTGACCAGTACAAGTGCACACATTATGCTTTTGGTGAGGGTTGATCATAATGGGAATGGATAATATCATTCACTTCCCACATCTGCATTTCCAAACCAGTGGAACAAATTGCCTTTTTGCAAAAACCTCTTTAAATTATAGCCAGCCTTTGTACCATGGAGGACAAATCAAAGGGACTCAAAAATTATACCTTGAACTCACTAGAAACTTCTCTCTACACTGGCACATTTTCATATTTTCACATGAAACATAGATCCAGTAGTTTTTCTGCACCTCTGTGCTCTGCCTTGCATATCTTACATATTTACAGTTGTTTGTCAATAGGCATTTTGCTACATTTTTCACAGTAGCTGATCATGCTGGTAATTTGTAATTAGAGATCAGCACTTTCTTCCAACAACTACATTGTGCATTTTTTTCTTGCTCTTGCTATAACAGACTGTTGTGATAAACATAATTTATCTCTGAAGGAGGGTGTAAACCTCTATCTAATATTCAGCATGTTGCTATACTTGCCACTAGAGAAAAGTAGAAATATATTTCACATCGACAAAATAAAGCAAAATTCACTGTAGATGGACTCTGTGTTTCAAATGACTGCCTTGTGATGTTGTGCTGTACTGTCCACAGCGTCGTACGACACAGTAAGGAGCACAGCGCTATGAATATTAGAATATCCTTACGTCTTAGGTTTGGTATTTGTCTGCATCAATCATGTTCAGTTTATGTTTTGTTCTTAATAAAGTTCTTGTTTGCTTACTTCCAGGCTGACTGGTACAACTCTGCCTTCGCCAGTGATTTCAAATAAGAACTGGGTTCGGATACATTTCACCTCCGACAGCAATCACAGAAGAAAAGGATTCAGTGCTCAGTATCAAGGTATTACTCTTTCAGACACACCTTTTATGTCTCTGTAGTTTTTACCACTGTGTTATACTTATAATTACTTGTATGTAGTGTGTGTATGCATCACTGTGTGTTTGAAAATTATGCTGTTTCGAACACATTTACAAACGATCCCACACATTAGTTACATTAGTTGTTGTTGTTATTATTATTATTATTATTATAAAAAGTGCTTTAAATCAACTCATTGGACTAGATGGGATTTTCCTGCCTGACTGATCAGTTATGTCGCTTAATGAGTATATTAAGGTAGGGCTGCTCAATTAATCGAATTTTAATCACGATTACGATCTGGGCTTTCAACGATCATTAAAAATGACTGAGCCGATTATTAGCCCCTCCCTCATTTATCCGCGACACCTTAAAGGCCGGTCCGTGAAAATATTGTCGGGCATAAACCGGTCCGTGGCGCAAAAAAGGTTGGAGACCGCTGATTAAGAGGACCCGAGGGAAGCTCGGAAAGCTAAGCAGAAGTTATTTGGAGAGTGACTGCCGTTGGTTGAAAAGAGAGTTTAAAAAAAAAAACTTCAGTGGTGTTGCACACTATTTTATATTATTTTTTTAAAGTCATTGTTAACCCTTTAAAGCCGGTCAGAGCAGCACGCTCCGTTTTGCGTAACTATTGTTAAATCCCTGTAGAACCTGAACCGTGTAAGCTAGCGCAATAATTTGTTTTGCATATGAAACCGGAGGAGTTGTACTTACATCTGATGCCATCAGCTTGTCCTCGGTCACGGTTTCGTTCCACATATAAGCTTTGCAAAAATTGCATAAAAAGCGCTTGCAGGAACAAAAACATAATATTCCAGAAACACGCTTTGCCGTTCCTATCAGCTGTTCGTAACACTTCCCACAGTGAAATGATGCACATGCTGTTTTCTTTGCAAATTTGCATCATAGGATTGTTTTTTGTTTTTCCTGCAGTATATAAAAATTGCTGTATCTCCAAAATAAAACTATGAAGACACTCAAAATAAATTTCCTGTTGTTGTAAACTATTTTTTGCAACTTTATTGTATTTAAAGTTTTGAGGGATAAACCTCTTAAATTTCTCCAAGTAGAAATATATGTAAACAAAACAAAAGCGATTTTCAATTTTTTTTGTAGTTTATTGCACTTTTTTGCAATTTATGTAATTACTATGCACTTAATGCATACATATTATTAAAATATGGGCTATAACAGTTGTATTGATGTATAGCAACTTGAAATGCTCGAAAAAATGGCACTACAGCATGTAAAAAAAATAATATAAGCTCTGGTGGACTTGGTTCTATAGTAGGTCTTAAAGGGTTAAATAAATATCGTCAAATAATCGTGATCTCAATTTCAGTGAAAATAATCGTGATTATCATTTTTGCCATAATCGAGCAGCCCTATATTAAGGTGAATTTCAGTTTCCATATGATGGATCAGATTTAATTGGCTGCTCCCAACACAAAGCACAGTGATCCAAGACTGGTCTGTCTTCCTGCATATCTTGCTTCCTGACTTGTCTTCATCTGTTTTGTCGCTGTCTCTGTCTTCCTCAGCTATTTTTCTTTTCTCAAGTCATTGGTGCGTCTACTATTTCCTGTGCCTGTGTGTGTCTGCGTGAGCGAGAGGGATCGGGAGAGAGATGTGCTTTTTATGCCATCTCTGTTTCTCAGTGGAATGCAGTTTAGTTGTAGCACAGATTTTCCTGTTATTCTCGGCAGTGCTGCCACTTAGGATAAAATAGATTGAATAAATTTTAATGCTGCTCATCTCTTTTGCTGCCCCCCTTTTCCCCTTTGTCCTCACTTTTCTGTTTCCTTCAGTTTCTTTTGCTGTTTCCTGTTCTAATTATAAATTTGTTGTGGATTTGTAAGTGCAAGGGGGTGAGAAGCATTTCTTGGATTGCACGCATAGGTGCACCAAATGGCAACCCCCTAAAATAATTAGTGTTCTGCAAAAAAGACAAACAATTAAATCTTTAAAAAATGTGATGTATAATTAAATGAATAACTGCTAATTTCCTTCCCACAGTGAAGAAAGCAATCGAGCTGAAGTCTAGAGGGGTAAAAATGATGCCCAGCAAAGACTCCAGTCACAAAAACGCTGTCTGTAAGTACCCTACAATCTGCCGTGGTTTTGTGTGCTGATGCAGATGCTGTGACCACGTTGTTTAGATGGCATTGCATTACACATTTGGTCAAACATATTTAAACACACACACACACACACACACACACACACACACACACACACACACACACACACACACACAGAAATGTTGTATATATGCAAGGACACAGGGGATGCATCCATCTTTGATGTGGCAGGAGAAGTGATTTCATCTATTTTTCCAATGAGGTCGACTTACTAGGAGACAGGAATTGGTATCATGCTCTCCTTTTCTTTCTGTTTCTTGTAGCAGGTTACTTAATCCTTTCTTAGTACTTTTTTGAGTACTAGTATCAGAATATTAGAAGCAAAAATAAACAAATAAATAAAAACACAAGTTTTAAATATATCTAAATAAAAAACAGTGGATTGATTTAATTTGACTATATAGTATTATAGTTTCCATTAGTTCCCATCTATTACATATTTATTAGTGATACATTAATGCAAAAGTAGCATTGTCTAAGTCTGACAGGTTTAGTCTGCTAGTTCCTAAACTAGAGATCAGACCCTCCAGAGAGCCAGCGAATAGAATAGATCAGAATAGAATAGCTCTTTATTGTCATTGTACATGTACAACAAAGCTGCGACCAAACTGTGCCAGAATGACATATATAAAGTGTAAACAGCAGGAAATAACAAACAGGAGAAATATATACAAAACAAGGGGAATATATGCAAAAATAAGAGACAGTTACACAACAGAGAACAATTAAGTCTGTGGTATTGTAAAAGTAAGGAAAAAACTGCTGCTACAAAAACTATTTTTTCATCATTTGTACTTTTCATGAGTCTTTACTTGATGTGAAAGATTATAACCAAATATGTTTTGTTGCTTAGCACCCATATCCTTGTGTTAGATTCCCACACCAGTATCGCACCAGTATTTTGTGTGTGCTTTCTGATTATTTATACGTTTTTAGTAAGGTGTCAGGAAGAGCAAACTTCAGTGTAGCACAGTGATTTACTTCCTGCTGACTGCCACTCTTGCTTCCAGTGGCACTCTTTACCCATTTAACTTTTTTAAACTACATAAATTTCCAAAAGTGGGCACAATAAAGCGTTGGTGTTGCTCGGCCAACACTGGAAGTGTTCCCACTGTGTCTTATTCATGGCCCCTGGAGGTGCAGCCAAGAATCCAGAAAGAGACACTGAAATCATTATTGCACAGACTAGAAACAGCCTGTCTGTTAGATTCTAAGTCAGTAAAGAAAGTGAAGCGTCTCACAGAGCAGGAGGGCAAAGACCAAAAATTCTGAAGTGCTTCTTTAATTTCTGTTCTGCCCCCTTTTTCTTTTGCTAAGCTCCCCACTTGACTATTTTCCCATATTGCAGTGCAAATAGTCTGCACATTATTTGCATATAGTACACTGTATATCATCTGAGTGGGATTTATTTTGGTGAAAGCTACAATGAAAGCCAGACTTTCTACTTGAATATAAATATATCCATAAGGCAAGGCTAGCAGCTAGATAAGCCAAGAAAAACATAAAAAACCCAATAAGATCAGAGCCCAGAATGACTTACTGGATAAAAATGTTTATTTTAAGTAAAAAAAAAAAATCACTGTTTTTGCTGTTGCCCATGAGGTACTGTATTTATCCAACCTCAGAGTTTTTCTGTTTTAAACATGAATAATAAAATCCTGGTTTCATTTAAAATAGTTTAAAGGACAACCAGGCATAGCTTGGAAGAATATTTAAGAACGTATGGTGGAACTGCAAAGTAATACTGTTCTTAAAAGTCCAAAGCAGTGACTGTAGATTTGTGCAGTTTTAAATAACCTTAATTTTTGTTGTTCAGTGCACCAGTTTGCAGCATCCTGCCAGAAAAAAATGTCTCCTTTTGAGATGAAACACAACTGGTGTGTTTTTTTCTTTGAAATATAAAAGCAGCCAGTTCTCTGACAAAAAAAAAAAATAAGCCCAAAGCTTTGTCAGTGGAACTTTCAAGATTACTAATACGCCAATGATTTGTTCGAATGCTGGCAAGTAATGTGTAATTGTTGTAGAGTTTAAAAGATTTCTCTCTAGAGGCTGTGTTTAACCATTAAGTATTTACTCCGATTCAGCTTTGTGATATCTCAAACCCAAAAGAACTGTCTCTGCTAACTATTAGACATGCAGTGATTAGAATAGATCACTTGTTATTTAGGAAAGCAAGGGGATAATCTGTGGAAGTCTTCTGCTTTTATGTGGACCTAAGGAGAAATAGTTTTCACCTCAGTGGCAGCTAATGGGAAACCAAATAAAGTTAAACACTATATTGACCACAAGGAAGCAAAACAATAAATTTAGCCGTAAATAAGACAAATATCTCTACAGTCTCTGATGGCAGACATATGTCTTGGCAGCTTGGAGATGCCCCGTAAACAGCATTCCGATTCTGTGACACGGGCTTTTAATTATCACAGAAGCCCAGCCTCATACCTCATCCATCCCTTAGCGTTTAACTTCATAATAGAATCCTCATCAATAATTCTGCCGATTTACACGCTCAGCCAAGCATGCACTGCCGCAATTAACATTAGTGTGGCGCTTTTTGTGTGAACGTATGTGCACGTGTGAAGGGAAATTCTCATGTGCTTTTGTGCTTCTCCATGTGTTGCTGCAATTAATATTTAAACTGGTCTGCACTCTGCGTATTTGAGTGTGTGCATGATTATATAAGGAGTTCCTGGGGCACGTCAGTTTATTATAGTCTTCAATGATATGACGCTGGGTAAAGAACATACCTTTACTTAGATTTACTAAAGTACACACACACAGTCCAGACTCACACATGACCATAACCAAAGTTGTTTCCATATAAAGAATATCTGAAGTCAGAAAGTAATGGTTGGTACTTGTTACAAGAAGCTGGCAAACATAATATCTTGTTATGAGGTAAATTTCTTTCCAAATGTAAATCTTTTATAATGCATGGTGACATATAGTGTTATGTTTTGTATGTATTACCCCAAGAAATAGACTCAGTAAAACTCTGCTGGAGAAAAAAATAAGTTGACCTTTTAAATTGGTTTTGCAGGAGAGAAATTCTCTGTATGTTGTAAAATAACTGTAATCACCAGTGGTTTATATATGCTGAAAGATTCAAAAGTAACTATCCCACTTGTAAAATTGTTATTGCACTTAAGCACATTAGCTTCGTTATCCATAATCATTATGTGGAGCCAAAGCATAGTGATGATAATTACTGTTAACTGTGTAGTCCAGGGAGCCCTTTAGCCTCTGCAGCTCTGGAAATAAATTAGAAATTTACCTCACCTTGGGCCCATGTTCATTGAAAACGTGCTCACATGCTTGTCATGGGGACCAAAGCTGAGTAGATGTGGGTTCACATTGGCTGAGCAAGGTTATCCCAGTGTAGACCATCAGGTTGGCAACCAGGGCCATTAAAATATTTTAAAAAAGGAAATCCAAGGTCCACGTTTGGTCCTCAACTAGTCTTTGAACAACACTTCTGTAGACTAAATGACTCCCAGTGGTAATATTATAGCTCTGTGGTGAAGAATCTGCAGTCTTTATGCAATATGTAATCATTACAAAGAACCAGACTAATGGTAATGAGTTTTACCTGTCTAGAGAGTGGAGTGCTTATGAATCATAATCTAAAAGACTGTCTGTAACAGTCTCAAGCTTATATTAAAGCACATTCTAATACACACACAAGTACAGATTTAAATAGGTTCACAGACGGTCGGTTTATGAATAATTTTCATACATGCTATTGATAAAAATCTTACACAATCTAAAGGATGAGATCATTAAAATACACAGCTACAAACTCAGAGTGGTATGTAAAGCAACCCGAAATAATTTCACTGAGACCAACCCATGGCGGAGTCGCCCTCTCTCAGCAGTAACATTAGCTTACTGCTGAGGATGTGTCATAATTATAGAGAGGCTGAAAGATTGTGATTAAGGAGCGTTACTCCCAAGACAATGACGTACAACTGTAATGAATGATCATTGTGGAAGCGTAATTTATAATCAGTGTTTTCTTTAGGCTTGTCGGGCAATATGGTGCTGGGCCACAGACTACTCGAAAGAAAGAAACACAACCACTTAAAATGTAACTTTGTCAGATAGCATAACACCACAGCTAAATAGTTTGGAGGAAACGTCACAGGCACGCTTTCAAAAATATTATGTAATTATGGGTTTGTTCACTCTCATACTGTACGTCTTATATGCGAAAATTTGATGAACTCAACGTAATAGCGTGGGGCCGGAGGGCTGTAGACTTTAGCTCTTGGGTTGATTAACCTGTGAACATGAGAAGGTGGAGGAGAAAAAGAGGGCAGATTGGATAAGAGGCAACAAGAAGAGGGCAGCGCAAGAGAGTATATCAACAATAGACACTTCACACATTTCTCCCGTCATCCTGCAGGCATCTGAAGTGCACCTCAAAAGCTCTTAGCTGAAACACATCAGCTGATCGCACACACACACACACCAGCATACGCTCTAACACTCTCACTGCTCCTGCTTTTCTCTTTATGGCCCTGTTTCTTTTGTATTCTTGTCTTTTACTTGTTAATAACTAAACATCTATGCTTCGTTGCTTTGCATTCTCACTTCGAATGTGTTTATTTGTTTCTTTGGATTGCTCTGTAAGTCTGTAAAAAAGTATTCAACTTCCCTGCGTCCCTTTCATGCTTATTTTTAAGACTTTGCGAAACTTTAAAGTTTTTAAAAGTGTTGTCAGTAACGTTCAAACTCAAAGACCACCGGTTTGTACACATTATTGTTTTCTACAGTTAAAAAATACAACACGTAATCCTAAATTTAAGACTCCAGTTTTATTGATTTAAATTTAATGGATTGTTTTGGGGGCTTTCCATAAAATTTCATTTGCATGAGTCTGTTCTAGAGTTTATGATGTCCAGAACTAATGACTCATGATTCACTCTTGTCTTTAAAAAATGGTGTCACCTCCAGTCTGGCTGCTGTGATGTATAGTGGTGATGGCAGTAGCTGCATAATCTCTTTATGCTTGTTGCATACACAATGACTAAAGCTAATGGTTTCGTGCTGACTCTAAAATTAAATAAATAAACAGCAACTACAATAACAACAGAGCAAATGTTCTGTAACTCCTGGAAGATTCATGTTTGTTCAACCACTTTGGTTCCTCAGTAATCTTCGGGCTGGGAGGTGGGCCCTTTTTTTCATAGAGAAATTACATTTTCTGTACAATGTACTATTGCAGCACCTGCTGTTACAGGCTTTTTAGCATTGGCGATATGACAGTGAAGTTTGTTGTCATATTGGTTCAGTGTTATAAAAAAGCAAAAAACAAACACAGCCCAAAGTTGAATTAATCAATAGAAGATTAATTCAAAGTGTTGAAATACTGATCTCACTATATATTTTGTGTAAAAATACTCATGGCTATACTGATTTTACTATCAATGATCACTCCTTTTAAGTTTAAGCAACAGTTGCATTGAAGTCAGTTTAATAAATCAAGCTGTGCTGGTGTTGTGCTGGAATATCCTTTCTTCAAATAAGTGAGTGAATTGTACAAAACATCAGTAACACCCATCAAACTACCAGATCAATCGTTTATATTCAGTTAAATTAAAAAAAAAAACCCTGACAGCGTCAATCAAACCTGAACACTGTTATCTTTGTTAACGTATCAATCGATTGGTTTGGAGTGTTTGCTTGTAACTTGTAACCACAGCTGCTAAAAATTAACTAATAGTAACTTGTGTCTTATTTTGGCTCAAATGGCAGAAAGTTACTGAGGTAAAGGAATACTAAACGTATACAGGCACCAATGAGCAAACAAATCCTTTTTCGTTGTTGTTGTTTTTAATTGAATTGAGTTTATTTATTGAAATACTAAATAAAAAGTTGACTTTTATACATGAAAGGTTTGCTGAGGAGACTTTGATAATATGTAAATTGCACTGTGCGTCATAAGGTTATGTTTAAATGCTGAATGATCTTTTAAGTGCAAATTGGATTAAGTCAGCGTGAGGATTTTTGATATCGGCCCAGCAGTGATATTTGTCCTTTTTTTTCCTACAACAATCTCATGTTGTTTGCATGAGCTGGATTTGTTTCCGCCGTATGAACCTTTTCATTTTTTGCCAATGAAAACCATTTGAACACGAGTGAGAGAGAAAGCAGTGAGCGATCATGAAAGAGAAAGTGCGTTTTAGAGTGTGTCTGTGTGGTGATTTTTTTTTTGGACGGAACATCAAAACCACGGCAGAGCAATAAGACAGCTTGTTCTGTTTGCATCATATCGCACACAAACAGTCTATACACTCACAACCTCTCATCGCGCACAAAACACAATCACACAAATGCAGCAAATCATTCATCCATCTTTTATGCTAGGATGCACAAAACTTTGGCATCCCTTTGTAAACTGCAGCTAATGTGAGAGGGGGGGAAAAAGCCGAGGGAGCACGCTGAGAATACAAAAGTGGAAAGGAGGAGTGAGCGGGAGCAGATACAAACAGAAAACAGGAAGAGAAATAAAAGCAAGTAAGACAGATACCGGAAAAGATGGGCAGAAAGACAGGGTGAAGTGTTCAGAGGTCAGATATTTCACTTTCTCTGGGTAATATTTTATAAGCCTGCAAGATTATTCTCACATGCTTTTCTTCGCACTACACAGTTTAGAGCTCTCATTTCCCCGCACTTTTACTTATTTCCTATCTCTTTTTTATTTGTGTTTTGCTCACCGTCATTATTCATCCCCAGAGTTCCATTAAGACAGAGCTGGTCTAAACTGGTTTCTTTCATGTTGTCTGGTCTCATTTACATTTACATTATGATTTAGCCATGCAGCAGATGTTCCCACTCTGAGCAAACTCTGAAACCAATTCAATATCGCAAATACAAGCTGGACAAAATTTGTCATGTATCTTGTTTTTGTTTTGTTTTGTTACTGCAGATAGTTGAGAAAGCCAATCAGATTGCAACTTATGCATTTAGGCATGTGACAATTTTCTCTGATGGTACGAGCAGAATTTGGTGAAAAGCATGGATCCACCCTGTATTCCCTTAACTGTTTAGGCTAGTGGTGATATGATTGTGTGGGGGGAATTTTCTTGGGACACTTTGGATCCCTTTGCACAAACTGAGCCTACCTGATCAGTATCAAGTTCATTGTAGCTGACGATGTCCATCCCTTTGGTGTGCCCATCATCAAATGGCTGCTTCCAGCAGGGTAACAGGCACCGTGTCACAAGGCTCAAATCTTCTCAAACTGCTTTATTAAACATGACAGTGAGTTCACTGTACTCAAATGACCTTCACAGTCTCCAGATTTCAACCCAGTAGAGCACCTTTGGGATGTGGTGGAACGGATGGTTGGCATCATGGATGTGGAGCAACTGTGTGATGCTATTATGTCAATATGGACCAAAAACTAACCAAATAGCTCACTAACTATTAATTCTGTAACTGTGGTTGAAAAAAGAAATTCTCACAAACCCAACAGAAAACAAAACATCAGAAAACATAAATGGTCCAAAAGGTCGAGTCCTTGATGAAAGTCATCTGCCTACACACATAACACTGAGTTTTAGATCATTCTTGCACGAGGGAAGAAAGGTGGTCCTGATAATGAAAAGGAGAGTGGAGAAATTACACAGCACTGGGAAGTTCTTAACAGTTAAGCATTAAGACTTTAATAAGCACTCTGTGATATTTTGCTATCGGTTGGTTTTATATTCCCTGCCTGTTTTTTCTTTTATGTCTGAGTCCTGGTATTGAGCATGCTGGCTCCCAATCATGGTTTACTAGGACACTTGATAGAACTGAGCTATTGTTAACAAAATATATTTTACTGTGCCTTTCTGCTATGACAAGTCAAAATGTCAGCCATGAAAGGTCTATTAAACTGCACACAAAATAATTTATATGAAGGCAAACCTGCCTTACATCATAGGTTAAAACCCTGCCTCTGGATCACATTGCAGTACTCCTTATGGCAAGTTTCTGCTTTTACATCTAAGGAAATGCATAGAGCTGATGCAAATTGAAAAGTTAAATGTGAAAAGTCCTCAGTGTCTGGTAAAATAGTTTTTTGGCTGCTTTGGCTGAGTTAAAGCAAGTCTATGTGATCTCCTTTTTAATAAATAAAAGGTGTAAAACTAAACAGTGATAAAGGCTCGTCCATTTCCAGAATTTTGTTTATTCCATCAGTTAAAATTAGAAGTCTTTCAGTGAAAGAAAGAAAACTGTTGTTTGGAACTGTCTTCCTCATTCCTTCCTCAAAACCAGGAATAGCTGAGATTTGCATTTCATAGGCTTTACAGCATTATTTTTTAACACAGAACATAAAAACACACAAAAAAAAGGTTTTCAAGTAAGGATGGACTTTAAATTCCAACTTGAAGAGGTGAGCACATGCCTCTTTTTTAAAATTCTCAAGAACCGCTAGGTGTTAGTTCTCACAGTTGGAGTTATCTTGTTTGTACATCGTGGTTGGACTATAATCACATATTGAAAAATACTCAGAATCCACTTTCATCTCACTGCAAAAGGAGGTATGAAGGCAAATTTAATAAGTTTCCTGTTGGCATAAAAGGATGCATGCAGCCCTCTAAAACTGCTAAATTTCCATGATAGGGTGTAAAATAATATCCTGAAACCGGACACTGCATCCATCTTTCTTTCCTTTCTTTCAGTGGGTCAAAGTGGTCTCGCTGGTGATGTTTGTCCAGATCCTGGAGTTCCCGAAAACGGCAAGAGGATGGGCTCTACTTTCCAGTAAGTGAAGCTGTATTTTGTTTTTAGACTCACCTCTTGAGTCTAAATGTTGTTGTCTCACATGCAGAAATCAGACTGACCTAGAAAGGTCCCAGGTGTTTTGTTGCAATACATTACATTAGCTAACCTGGCACAAGCCATCAAATCATTTGGCTGACATGTGAGTACAGGAATGTTTCCTCAGTGTTTGTTTATTTTCTGCTTGGTTTGAGTTGTTGAAGCATTTTAATTCATAAGTCAGAACAGATTGGCAGTTGGCCACAAAATACTTGTGGTAAACCAGTTAAGTTCTCAGTTTTAATGAAAAAACCTAAATGAGCTCTGCCTACCATGCTCTGCTTTTCCTTAACCTGTCTATTCTACATACACGTTTGATAATGGTCAATACATAAGGAGAGTAAAACTTCTTTAACTAGGTTTGATGACTCCTCTGTACTGTTCTCTCACTTCAAGCGATAGTGTTGTAGTTGGCTGACAAAATTGATCACTGTGTGAGGAACATCTAGTTCTTCTTCATTTTCCGAGAGACTGAAGTGTTTTGTGGTTTATGCATCATTATAAATAATGTATGTCCATTGGGGATGTGTTGTTAGAACATGAGCTTTTTAGATGCAAAGCACCATATGTAACTGGGTTGAAACCTACTTGGAAAAACACAATAAATTGTACAAACAGATGTTTTGTTTAGTGTTTGCTTCACCAGCCGCCCCTACATCAAGAAGTGTCACCTACAGGAAAACAAATTATTAGCAAAAAATGTAATCCTGCAAATTCAGATGTAATCCAGATGTCCCCATCTCATTAAATTTGCAAACACACAAACAATAGTAAAGGGGGGCAATCCAAGAACTCTCTGTGTTAGAGATGTAAGTAGCATGTTAAATGTATGGGACATGTACTTAAATCACCTCTTTTATGTGAAATCAATTCATGACTGTTCATAACAGTATCAACTTTAAAGCTATGACAGAAGAATCAATTCAGAATTAGTTTTCTTGTGGAATCTAACTACCAAACAGCTCTAGCAGCAAATATTCCTACTGCAGTTCAGCTCGAGAGCGAGTTGGGCCGATAGCTTTTTGGGCAATGACATAATTCTCTGAAGTATTGATTAGAGTCCAGGTTAACTTGTTCTACAGCTGAACTGTTGTATGAAAAACATTCTCACAACATTTAGCCCTGTCAAAGCGCTTTCAAAGAGGTGGGTGTCAAAGTCTACAGTCAATATTTTTTAATCACATCACCTTCGGTTTACATCAAGGTCCAAACAATCAAGAACCTGAATAGCAGATTAGACTTAGAAACCAAGATAAAAGTGTGGAGAAGGAAATAAATCATCCAAAGCACACAACGTTATCGATCAAACATGGTTCCGTTTTTTGGCATTTTATGGCTGCCAGTGGAATCTGGCCATTAGTGTTTATTGATGACATGACTGCTGATAGAAGTAACAGGACGAATTCTGAAGTGTATTGGACTATACTCTCTGCTCAGATTCAGACACATACTGTGAAACTGGTTGGACAGTGTTCATAGTGCACATGAATGATGACCCAAAGCATACTGCAAGAGTAACCCAAGAGTTTCTTGAAGCAAAGAAATTGGATATTCTTCCATTGCCAAGTCAGGGACCTAATCTCAAACCAACAGGTGATTTTTAGTTTCTGAAGACAAAACTGAAGGTGGCTGGAGTAAAGGACTAACAGAATATCTAAATTGCATTGCATCTCAAATGCAGAATATGTTGTTGTTCGTGGGTTTTGGACTTCAGGCTGTCAATGATCGCATTTTTTAAAATTTTTTTTTTTTTTTGTAGCGGAAAACTACAAAATTGCTCTATTATCCAAAAACATATGGACATAGGTGTTTGAAGGGATAGAATATAGACGTATTAGAATTGTTTCCACACACACATATATATATTTTGAAATGTTCTTTCAGCTTTGTTTTCAATTCTTTTTGTAAAATCTGTAAATACATAAGCAAGATGGAGCATGAAATTCCCAGTATTTCATGCTAATGCTTGCAAAGTTAAACTTTTTTTTAAGGCTCTTTGAACATGCAGCTGTGTCTTTACCCTCACCTCAGTCATTAGCTGGTAACCTTCAGTGTTTGGAACAGCTTTGTAGGTGAGAGGAAGGCCATAGAAATCATCCTCATTTTGAAAGAAACTTTATTTCCTTTGTCTGATGTACACAATACATAAAATTCAGCTGTTACTCAGATATAATAATAATAATAATAATAATGGATTGGATTTATATAGCGCTTTTCGGGCCCTCAAAGCGCTTTACAATTCCACTATTCATTCACTCTCACATTCACACACTGGTGGAGGCAGCTACAGTTGTAGCCACAGCTGCCCTGGGGCAGACTGACAGAAGCGAGGCTGCCATATCGCGCCATCGGCCCCTCTGGCCATCACCAGTAGGCGGTAGGTGAAGTGTCTTGCCCAAGGACACAATGACCGAGACTGTCCGAGCCAGGGCTCAAACCGGCAGCCTTCCGGTTACAAGACAAACTGCCAACTCTTTGAGCCACAATCGCCCATTTAGGCTTATAGTACAGTCTTTATATTTGAATACAGTAAGTTCAGCAATCAGCAATGCCACACATATGTCACGATGGCTGTGGCTTTTCAGCTTCTCTCGTTTCATGAGTGCAGCTTATGTTATTCAAACAAGTCTCCTTACAGAAAAGTGAATTAATGAACACGTCTACATTTAACAGCATAATGAAAGACTGCCTTATTATTTCCTAATGACCCTAATGAGTCAGTTATTATAAGGCATATTCTTCAATGTCTTGCTATTGGCCTTATATTCTCATTTGAGGAATATAAGAAATGTAACAGACATATCTCATATAGCTCTATCCTTTGATACATGTGTATCACACTAGTTTATAATGTGCTGCCCCTTTATTCAAGAAAATAATGTAAACCTCATTCATTTCACTCTGTTGTTCAAATGTAGTCCTGGTTTCAGCTCAATTAAAGGCTGGTTTAGCTACTTCTGTAGTATTATTTATACTGGAGTTTTTCCAAGAGTTAGGACACATGTTGACACACTTTGCAGTTCCTTTTTGACCTAATAGACAATTTTTTGTCCTATTTTATGACCACTATACTATTTCTTTATGGCTTTAATGAAGGAATTATATGATTGCAAAATACTGTATATGGCATAGCTTACATTCTGTCCTATAAAAACATTTTCATGTAACAGCAGTCTTGTGCAAGATATAGAAAGTTGCACAAGTTTTGTATTAAGTTTATTTCATACAATACAGGCTATGCTTTAGACTATTCTAATCGGAGTAATTAAAGGCATGAAGGAGTAGTACAGTAGGGGTAAAGTAGGATAAAAAATACAAATCTAAACAATTGCAAAACTGCTAAAAAATTATTGGGCTTTTAATTTTCCATCCTTCTTAGGTGTTGCTTTAATGCATGCAGGAATTATGTAAATAATGTAACAGCACAGAGAAGATTCAGGAAAGTGCTGCAAAATGTAACAAAGAGAGTATACTGAGAGAACAGTGGGCAGGAGAAAGCTTGAAAGCACTGAAGAGTGATGGCCCTAAATACAGAAAATGTTAGGCTGTTGAGCAGGAGAGAGACAGAGATCTGAAGATGTTCCTCGGACTAATAGAGAACAAATGGTAAGGAGGGGAAGTAAACATGTGGCGTATTCTTCAGTTTTTCTTTGAAGTAAAGAATATGTTTGTATTGAATGAACAATAATAGCTCTGATATGTACAGCTAGATAAATGTTTTGTTTCTAAAAATGTTTTTTATTTGAGATATTCTATTGTCACTGGAACGATTTTCCTGTGAATTTATGCTCGATAACGTGAAATGACAAGGCAGAATCACTCATTTACCAAAGTATCAGACCTTTTTGGCAGATATGTGTTGAATGATGTTAGCAAACAAAACAGCTTTGAACAAGACTAATATTTAATGAAGTGTAAAGAATTGATTGACAGATAACAAAAAGGATGCATCTAAAATAGATGAGAAATAACTTTTAGCTAGCTTAGGTGTAGCTAAATAAGTGTAAGAGTTATTGCAGTCTGAAGGCATATGTAAGCATGAAATGTAGATGAAGTCATTTCCCAAACCTACAGTGCTGCCATGAGCAGACTGATTCTTGAAATAGGAAACATTTAAAACCACCTTGACTTTTCCTATTGTTGACTATATGAACAAACGGAGTAACACGAGGGGGAAGCTCATTGGTCAGGGGAACATGTGAGAATCTATTGCAGGAAAACCATCGCATAAACACTCAATCGATGAGGCATTTATGTTGGAGTAGTTAGACAAAAACCACTTTGAGCAAAAAGGACATAAGGGTGTCATTTGAGTTTGGCAAACTTCTTTTAAAGGTCTCTGTGCACAATTATTAAACGTTTCTCTAGTCTGATAACAAACACAGAATTCGCAGAGGTCCTTGAAAATAATCTGCTCTGAAGTGAATGATCCTGACATATTAATAAGAGTTTACATTTCGCTGTGACCTGAACCATGCGTCAGAGACAATGATGGGGGTGCGGCTTTCTATGCAAGTGTCTAGGTCAAGCCGCCTAAATATGCTGTGTTTGGACATTTTTTTATCCCAATCTGATTTACATTTGCAAAAATTTCACTTTGGTCTTGTGGGTTGTTGATCAACTTACCTAGAAATCCTAGAAAAAATCACTATCCATCCTGTCAGTGTGACTGCATTTGATGTAGTCTTTTTAGATGTCGTTAGATTGTACTGCACAGCAGCCCTGCGACAAGCTCCGAGCTTGCTTGCACTGCGTGCCCCACTTCTAGGACACACTGGCAAGGAAAGTTTCAAGTCTTGGCCGGTAAACAAGGACTCAGTGGATACGGGGATTTTTAAATTATTCACTCAATGGTGTCAGTCACCTACACTAATCAGTACAAAGGGACAAATTATTCCGTTTAATCAGGAGTGAGCTATTATAAAATTATGATCTCTCCCTGGGACTCATCCACTTACCATCAGTGGCAGGTGAAATGTAACGTGCTCAATTTTCACCATTTTCTGAAACTATTTTCAGGCCAAAAAATGTAAACGATAATCATCTTTTAATCTCTGATTCCTGCTGGTCTTCTTTGCTGGTAGATAGTATGACTTCACTAACTCTCTTGCCATTAATGGAGTTGTTTGAATTAGTGAAATAGCATTACCTCCTTCTGTGTGAGTGTGTCTAAGCATTTATGTGCAAGTGTGTGCATGCTTGTTGGCAAGGATGTCTTTGGTGTTTTTATCTAATCATCATTAAGCACTGAGCTACATGAGGTGGAACTGAATTGTGGTTTGGTGAAGTGAAACAGGGCTAATAGGAGAACATACTAGGGCTGGGTATCGTCACTGATTTCTAGAATCGATTCAATTCTGATTCACAAGGTCCCGAATCGATTCGATCCACGATTCGATTTAATTCGATTCGATTCGATTTAAATATGGGAAATTTTGACAGTCAGAAATATTATAATTCAGATCAGTACATTTACATATTTTTGTATCAATAAAAAGGAAGCTGACACACGCAAGACTTTATCAAAGGTGTAAGCATCACAGCAGATGCCTTTGTGTCAAAGTAGCTGAAGATAAAACACAGAAAAACATGAAGGTGGTTTTCCTGGCCTGGGATTTTATAAAAATATTCTGCAGTACATCAAAAACGAAAGAAAACCATTAATCAACATATGAACATTACCTCTGAAGTTACAGCGGTTTTATTAGAGACACGGTTAAGCGTTTTGCATTTTGAATAATTTTAAAAAGTTTAAATTTGTTCAGTATTGAACAGCAGAAATGAGGTTTTCTTTTCGGAAGAATGTAAAAGGGAAAAAAACAGCGGCCGACAGCGCTGTAAACAACGGTAGACTTGTGCGTAACAAGCAAGCGAATAATGAAGAAAGGGAAACTGTTCTTGAAGTACAGAGAGAGAGAGAAAGGGCGAGAGAGAGACAGAGAGAGAGAGAGACAGAGAGAGAGAGAGGGCGAGAGAGAGAGAGAGAGACAGAGAGAGAGAGAGGGCGAGAGAGAGACAGAGAGACAGAGAGAGAGAGCTGTGCATCGCGGTGGAAGCAAAACAGTAAAAGTCAGAGTGAATTCATGACGATGTTTATGTGAATCTTCTTTTGCTGCTGGTTCAGTCAATATTGTTTGGAGAGAGATCAAACTAACAGCTTTAGAATCAGCGCATAAAGGGCGTGAACACAAAGCGCGGACCCGCCGACAGATCAGAATCAGTGAGCTGTCGGCTTTCAGCCCCGACCGTGTCCGTGCCGTCGGGTGAGAAAGGCGACATCTAAATGATTCTGATCCGTGGGTCGTGCTGTGTGTTTAAGTCTTTGTGCAGAATCCGTGTTCCTGCTCTCATTTACTGTCTTAGCTGTTTGGTGGTTCTTGAAATTTTGTGAGATGTCACCAGAGATTCTGGCATTTCGGGCAAAATAAATTTATATTAAAAAAAATCGATTCAGGATTTTAATTAATCGATTTTACGTTATCCAAGCCATAATCGATTTTAATCAATGAATCGATTATAAAAACCCACCCCTAGAACATACTGTAGAATGGGGTTTTAAATTTCTGGGGACGTACAAGATCGCTGTCACTTAGCAGGTTTGGGATGTTTTGTTTAATAGAAAAACAATATGTAACTATGAGAGGAAGATTTTAGTTCTTTTCCAGGTAAATAGTGAGCGTCAGGATAAAAGTCATATCCATCAAAGCATCACAAAACTGGTGAAAGCTGTGGCAGAAGTGAATGACTTAACTCAATGTAACAAAGACAGTAAACAGAAAGATTTGGCCTGGCTGTACGACTCTACAGTGTTTAACAACAGGGCTGAGCCAATGAACATCCAAAACTCCACGTTGTGAATGTTTGGCCAGGTGGTAGACTGTGGTGTGTGTCAGCAGGGAGGAGACATTAAGCTTTACAGACAAGACACCATGCAGATTTCCACTTAGATGGCTCGATGTCCCTCTCCCATGTTAGACAGCAGGGTGTTGGAGAAAATGCGAAAACAAGAATCATCAGAACAAATGATGAGAGAGGATAGAGAGAAGACATGACAAGCTGAGAACAGAGAAGCAAAAGAGAGCAGATGACAGAGGAAAAACATGTTACAATACAGTTACAAAAGCATCTTACAGGAAGAGAGGAGTTACAGAGCCCGACCACTGATCTAGAATGATGATGCCCTATTTGTCAAGGATCTAACAGCCACCTCATCTTCTATACCATGAATAGCATTCGTACATCATTTGAACTGAAAGAGTCGATTTTTCTGGTGATTTAAGGGCGTTTTTCTCATGTTTTTACACTTTTAACTGACAATGATTTTGGGGTATCAGTCAGAACTGGACTCAGAGTACCTCTTCTTACTTTTTTTGACAAGCGTTTTTAATTTTGTGTCCCTTTAAATAGAGTTGGCTCCAGCGTCCAGTTCAGTTGTGATGACAGCTACGTACTACAGGGATCCAAAAGTATCACCTGTCAACGAGTCACTGACACACTGGCAGCCTGGAGTGACCACAGACCCATCTGCAGAAGTAAGTCCCACCTGCCATTCAACTCAAACCAAATCATGTAGCTATTTCATACAAATAGCTTATATAATCATAGTAGCTCTTATCATCGTCATTATAATAACAGCTCATATGTTATATGTTTTACAAAGTGGATCTGTTAAATAAGGTAATGGTTATGTGTTGCCATTTGATCATTATTTTTTAATCAGTAATTTAGATTAATAAAAGATTTGTTTGCAACCCTTAAACCCTTTTTAAGCATAATTTGTTAACAGTTACTACCTCGTTTAAACAACAGTATGTTAATGAATGCCTTAAGAAATGTCTTCAGATGTGTCACAAATATTTAGATTGGATTAGGGTTAGGTCCTATTAGGGTTAGGTTTCCTATGGTCAAAATATTGATATCATTAAAAAACAAATTTTCACCAAAATTCATACCAATTTTTAAGCAAGTGTCTAATGGGATAAAATGATCAAAATGAACCATATGTACCATTCAAAAAGTGAGCACCTAAATGGAGGCTGAACACTGTGTGATGACAAATAAAAGAGATGTTTCGCTTCTCATTTCCACAGGGATCGTTTCACTTGTGAATATAGCTGTAATCATAGCACAGCTGTTATGTTAAACTTGTTTATGGTCATTTTGAAAAGTGTGGCTGTTTTTACTTCAAAATAAGCTTAAATATACCTGGAATAAAACAGCAACATAACTTGTTAAAAGAGGCTCACACCATTCATTTTACTTTAATCAGTTAATATCAACAATACACTTTATTCAGATAGAGGATACATAATCGTTTTTCAAATTAATAAATGAAAGTGAATGAAGCAACGAGATTAAAGAGGGAAATAACAGCCAAGTTTCCCAAGTTTTGTATTTTCTTAGAGGGTTAAAATCAAGAAGCTCTAATGCTGACTAATGTGTTCAAAAATCACATGATATTTAATATTAACCTTGGACCTGAGAGTGATGTAAAGAGCTGGAGGTGCAGGGGAAGTGTGAGCCTGATTACCTCAGATTCAGTGATATGTTCAAGGACACTTTTGTGTGCACTTTGGGTGAACTAGAGGTTAAATTATCAACAAGTTTTACCAACTATTATTGCCCCAGAGGTCTGCATTCAAAAATATGACCTGTCTTTAATCAGCAGCACCACCACTGCAGGCACTGTAGCAATGAAACTAGGATTACATTTTCATCATTAGCAAAAGCAGAAGTCAGTAATCCTAATGTGTTTTTAATAGTTTTTGGATAACAGTGGAATTGCACGGGAATTGCATGGCGGTGATGTGTTAGCATTATTAGGATAAGGCCACACAGACACAGCTATGGTCACACTAATTATTTGTTCCTCAGAGTGTCAGATTGTTGATGAAATCGAGGAGATCTTTAAGCAGATCTTTTATAATACTCCTCTAAAGCCATGCCGCAATAGTTAATCCTGGTCCCATACCTCTGAATCTGTCTCCAGATCTCTAATTTTGTCAGCAATTAAAATGGTATGGTGTTGCACTGATTGCTGTTTCCGTTAGTCAATATTAACTTTGCATGTAGGATTAGGCATAGGCACTTCATCTTGTTTGTGTGTGTCAGAGCCATAAAAATGGTGCCAGGAATTGTAAGTCAGGTTAACAAAATAACACCTCTTAAATCAGCTTAGCGTGAAAAAAACGAGTTGTTCCTAGTAATCACTACCAGAGCTTCCATAGCGACTGACATTGGCAGCTGAGCGATAATCCAGTGTATTCCCTATTTGTAATCATATCTTACATAAAGATATTGTCTCTTGATTTTCACAAGCTTTGAATAGTTATGTTGTTTTGGGGTATTTGCAGATGCTAAATCTATATTATTATGGACATATCATAAATAATATTAGCCTGGATTATGTTTTATTATTTGTTAATGTGTAAAAATTATGATTCACTTTCTGACTGAGTGACTAAATAAATAAATGTATGAGTGGCGGCGCAATGACGCAGGGGATCTTGCTGCCAGCATGTTTACCGACAGTATCCTGTTGGACTTATTATTTTACAATAAAAAGGGAGACAGCTAACAGAGACACTCAAGTGTGTGCGCAAATACACTTACAAACACACTTGCACTTGCAGCGAGTGTCCAGTGGACAATGTCACACAGCTGATAGTTGCTGCAATATTTGCCTTGAGCTGTGTGTGTGTTTGATGGGCAGACAGTCCCAGCGCTCAGACACAGACTATAGGGTCCCTGTCACATTGTGTTAAACTTTAGATGTGTGTGGTTATGTGCACATGTGTGAATGTGTAATTTGTGACTACATGTCTGTCTGTGGCTGCAGGAACCCGCCTGGAATCATGATACAGGCTACTTCTGATGGTTAGAAACAGTAGCGGTTTCTTGAAAAGCTTATCTGGAATATTCTTTTTACTATTTATATTTACATAAATACTATGTTTAACTTATTTTACAAGATTTTTAATTCATACTCAAACAATATGAAAATGTTCAAATATGAACGAATGAACAATAAATAATAAATTAAGGGGAAAAAAACCACAATAAAGTATTCTTAATAGGAGAATTTAACATCATTTTTCATTATGTAAAACAAATAAATTGACATGAGACTCAAAAAATGTTTTCTAAATAGCTCAGTGACTACATGGGTGAAGCATTTGTTCATGCTGAAGTCTCAAAACATTGATAGTGATATAACAAAATAAATAATAAAAACACAGTTATAGAAAATATGAATTTAAATGCTTAGGACACTTTGAGATTAGTGTGTTCTTGTTGTAAACCACGTTGCACAGTACAGTATTACTGACAAACACACATTTACTCTAGTACATCCATTCCCAAACTGTGCACAATTTTAAATTTTAACATTTTCTGCTGGGTTTTCAAAACTTTGATTAAGTCTAATTACCATAATAATATATTTACTTCATTTCATTTTAATAGAATTTTCTGATGATTTGGCGGTTAGGTCAATTTTCAACCTTATAACAAATGCTCCAATTTAACTCCTTTCCAACAAAGATGACTTACAATAGACACTTAAAAAAGGTTTTCACAGAACTATACAAACCTATGAAAAACCACCCTTACAGCCATATGCTGTGAACAAAATTCTCCTGATTATTTCATCATTAGCAAGTATGACAACCTCTACAAAAGCAAATGCTTTAGCAGTTTGCTGGTGATGATTTGGGCTTGTTATGTAGCTATTAGACATGGGCACCATGCAGTCAGTTTAGTGGACCATAAACTATGTATACAAATGTATTCTAACCAAATGTGAGGCCATATGTCTCATTGCTAGAGTTTGGCTGAACCTAGGTGATGCAAATGGACAATGATCCTAAGCACAGAAGCAAATCTACAACAGAAAGAAAGTAAATCATGGTGTCACAATAATCCAGTCAAACTGTGGACCTCAGCCTGAAATGCTGTGGCAGAACTTTCAGAGAGCTGTGCATAAAAGGAAGCCAATAAAGTGAAGCAACACTGTGGGTCAAAACTCTTCTACAACAATGTGAGATACTGATAAAATCATACAGAAAACAATTACATCACATTTTGCTGCTGAAGGTTATTCTAGAAGCTACTGAATCATGAGATATACTCAGATTTTTTTAGGATTGCCTTTGAGACGACCAAACCTTGGTCCGATATATGAATATTGCTACTTTTTAATTATGGCTTTTTAAATTTTGTTTCCAAAATAAGTGTAAACATTTAACCTTTCACATCTAACTACAAAATTCACATTTTTAAATATTGTTTAGATATTATAGAAAACCATCAGCAGCTTACCTATAGTACCTACTCAGCTCACCAGGGGGCAGTGGCTGACACTTTGAGAATCACTACTGTTGTCTCTATTTTTTCTTTTTTGTTGTTGTCACAGAATCTCTTTTAGAATTATCCTCAAGGCATTCTTAGTAGCTCATTTCAGTTGAATTGTGGAGTCACATTGACTGTGAATGTTGGTTTTACTCAATATGCATTATATTTATTATTCATTTAGTGAAGCTGTAAATGGGACAGTTTCGTAAAAGACTTTTGCAGTAATGTCAAAATATGGAACAACCTTCTTTCTTACTTTTGATTAAATATAGAGTACTTTATAAAGAAAATCTCAACTGAAGAACAGCATTTCCACAACAATACAAGACTGCATGAACTGGCACCAGATAGAAGCTGTGAATCCAGACTTTATTTTAAACACAAATATTTGTTATTACAGGGGTATATCAATACAAATGAACAGGTGAAAGCAGGAAGGATAAAGTGAGATAAGAAGTAGAAATCGAGATCAGTAGTCTGTTACAAGCAAGTAGAGGTTAAAATGTCTGTACTATAATTCCTGTGCATTGTATTATTTTGTGTGATCACTCTCTTGGGATTCAAACCCAACTCTCTTGGGATTCAAACCCATGAGCCTCTCTCATTCTCTACTGAGACTTAACTGTTAATTAGAACCTGGTCTCTGAGATGAATCGCCATGAATGTGTTTCTGTGTGAGCGTGTAGCTGTGTGTATCACTGTGTGGTTCAGCTCTCTTTTCTAATTAACAGGCAGATCAGTCATCTGAGGTCCTCCTCTCTCTCCCTTTCTCTCCTTGTATTTTCCGCGTCTCTCTCGTGCCGCTTGCCCTTTCCTGCTTTCCGTTCTTTTCATATTCTTTCTTACATTTTTTCACCCTCTACTCTTTTTCTATCTTTTTCTGACATCTGTCTGTGATGTCTCTCAACTTATCTGTATTTAAAACCTCCTTAAACCGCATATGCTCCTGTGACACAGGCTTTCTTTCCCTCTAATAGGAGTGAACAGTTTCAATCATTATGATTTAAGTTATTTTTGCCGTTTTAGTATAACTACAAGGAGTTGCAAGGTACGTTGGTCACCTGCTCCGTAGCAAACTGTCCTAATAGTTTCTATATTCTACATCGCTAGTATACTATAAAGGAACACCCAAATTTAGACGAAGATGATTCCTTGACCTCTCTTCTTGCAGATACAGGGTGTGTGTGTGTGTGTGTGTGCGTGTGCATGTGTGTGTGTGTGTGTCTTTCTCATCCAAAAATGAATTTCTTTGAGACATGAAAGGATGTCTCAAGGTTCAACGTTTCATGTTGACTTTCTTTAAACTATTGACCACAGGTTGGCCTTTGGCCATGTTTAAGCAGCTGATGTATGCACTGTGAATGAAAAGATCTTATGATGTCTTTCAGACATACTCAAAAATATACCTGTTCCAATCTGTATCCTAGTTTCTTTACATTTACAAGAAGTGAGATCTTTAAGACATAAAGACTCCTCTTTCAGGGCTTTGTAGTGAGAAGAAGGACACTAAATTCAATTCTAGATTTAATGGGGAGCCAAGGAAAAAAAACCTAATACAGAAGTATAATCTCTATTTCTGCTCCCATTAAGACTTTTGCAGTCATGTTTTGGATCAAATTAAAGCTTTTCTAGGACCTATTAGGACAACTGGAAGATAAGGAATTGCAGAAGTCCCAAACAGAAGACGTAAATGCATTACATACTTGTTCAACATCCCTTTTGTGTTTAATCTGCACATAAAAATCTTTGAGATTTGTTTAATATTTCAAATTAATCCACACTGTAGCACTGGAGGCCAAGGTGATACTAAAAGTTGGTACAATGGGAATTTGGACAAGTAAAAAGGAAATATGTTAAGTAATTGGAGAATTAGTAAAATAATGATATTATTCCTGTGGGCATTTGCTGTTTGTGAAAAGTGCTATATAAATGGAAGAAATTTGGATTGATTTGATTATAAATGACTATTATTAATTAAAATTCTATTCACACAAATCCACACACATAGGTCTACAGTCAGTGTAAACCAGGGTGGGCAACTCCAGGCCTCGAGGGCCAGTCTCCCTGCAGGTTTTAGATGTGTCCTTGAACCAACACAGCTGATTTAAATGGCTAAATTAGCTCCTGAAGTACTCCAGAGGCCTGGTAACAAACTAACAATGTGTGTTGACCCAAGGTGAGATCTAAAACCTGCAGGACACCAGCCCTCGAGGCCTGGAATTGCCCACCCCTGGTGTAAACATAGTAAATATTATATGCTTACATTCTGTTTTTCAACATTTTGATCTCTGACACTACCTCACCCTGTTTTCATTTTGTCCTATTTCTAAAGTAAAAGGTGAATCTGCAAGCACAGTTTTGACCAGACTATAAATCTTTTTTGTTGCTCCTTCTCTCTTTTGCTCTCTTCCTCTGTAGCTCGTACCTGTGGCAGTAACCTAAGAGGACCCAGAGGGGTCATAACGTCTCCCAACTACCCAGTTCAATATGAGAACAATGCCCACTGTGTGTGGGTCATCACTGCAATGGACGCTGAGAAGGTGAGCTTTTTCAATGTTTAATTTTACTAAGAGGTTTTTATTTTAAAAAAAAACAACATCAAAAAACTAAAACCCTGTAATCTGACAGGTGGAAAATACACATTTTATACCTGCAATATGCTTTCATCACATTGTGTTGTGATCTTAAAAGAAGAGTACTGAGTTCCATTCAACTGAAATACAATCCATGAGTGAGGTTTGAGGGACAGGATATTGTTGGGGAAAAAAAAAAGTATGCTTATGACCCAATGTGGTGAATGTGGAAATTCAAAAGAGCAGCCGAGAGAGAAAGAAAAGACTACTGTAGTGAGCATGACTTGCAGGAAGCCACAGAAGAAACTATGACACAGTATACAAACATATTCTCTTACGTCGAGTGTTGACGAAGTTAAAGGACTGTTGTTGCGGGCTTCATTTTTGTCATTTGTTTGTGGTTTGAATTTTTTTTCAGCTGCGGTCATCACCCTAATCCCACCCCACCCGCCCCCTTCCACTTTTGTCAAGGCAACTTTGGTTCTCGAGCCATCGTTGCAGAGACATGAATAATTTATTTACCTGTGGAACAACATCTCGAGTCTATCTACGTTTTTCTTTTCTTGATTTTCTTCTCTTCGTTTATTCTCCTATATCATGTTTTCAGATCTTGTTCCCCTTTGTCTCCTCTGCACTCTCTGCCCTCCACTCTTTCCCTTCCCTCCCCCCTTACTCTCCACTTGCCTCTCATTTTGTCCCAACAAACGCTGAGTTCTTTGTTCTCCACTCTTTTCTCCTCATCTCTCCCCTCACCTACTCTACTCTGCACTGCTATCTTCCCATCCACTTTCTCCGTCTGTCATCTGCTTTTCTCCTTTCGCTTTGATTTGTTTAAAATGTTAAGTCTGAAGATGGTGAAAGTACAGAGACGCAAGGAGAGTGAGAAGGCACAGAGCTCATTGAAAACTAAAGAGAAGAGAAAGGAAGGGGAGAAAATGGGGCTGAATATTCAGCTTGCTACTTCATATCTAAAAAGTGAGCACCGGGAACAGAGAACAGGAAAAGAAAAAGGACTGAATGTCCAAGCAGGTACTTGACATGTGACATTGAAGTTTTTTCTAAAGGTGGATGGAAATGGAGCCTACTCACCTGTGAGCCTTCAAGGGAGCTGGATGGAGAAATAGTGAGATATGATTGAAGAGAGAGAAGAAAATAAAGAAAGTGGAAAGAGAAAAAGGAGTGAGAAACTGACTTTTTGTTCTCTGCTGTTGGCCATTGTGACCTTGATAGAGAGAAAAGGCAAATCTATCCATGTCTAACAGCTTGTTTCTCGCCGCAACTTAATTCTCATATGTTCCTGTACGTTAGTGCTGACTTGTCTCTTTCACATAGCTATGCGCATCTTACGAATTCACTCATGAAATCTTATTAACACCAACATCACAATCACGAGTGGTCTTTAAAGGCTTCTCGTCAGCTTTAGAGCTGCCGTCAGCCATTCGCACTTTAAGTACTTTACAAGAAATCACACTAATCTTAACTGACGTGGCTGCATAGTTTTATCACAACAAATGTACAAATGAGATTTTGCTCATTGTCAGGTGACAGATGGAAAGTCCTCCTCATGTGTTATGCATGTTACTTTAAGTTAAAAATAGAATACAGTAAAGTATTTTATGAAGAGACACATAGCCTGGGCTTATTACGGATGGGACGCTTTTTATCTATTCTGTGCATTGCATTGGGACGCGCGCGTGTGTGTGTGTGTGTGTGTGTGTGTGTGTGTGTGTGTGTGTGTGTGTGTGTGTGTGTGTGTGTGTGTGTGTGTGTGTGTGTGTGTGTGTGTGTGTGTATTCACATGCATGTGTGTTTAAAAGGCTTGATGTTTGAGTGCACTTCAAGAATGGGCTATAATGACAGATTATCAGCTACTACAGCTGCTGGCATTTTCAGAATGTCACTATCTACATACATAAACGGGGAGACAAGGACACGAGACAAAATACAAGACAGTTACACTCTACAAGACACTGAGATAGGATGCAATCCCAAAAAAGTTGGGGTGCTGTGCAAAATGTAAATAAAAACAGAATGCAATGATTTGCAAATGTCATAAACCGATATTTTGTTCACAAAAGAACACAGAAAACATATCAAAAGAGAAAATGTACCATTTTTAAGAAAAAACAAATCATAAGAGGTCATTTTGATTTGATGGCAGCAACACATTTCAAAACATTTAGGACTAGTTAATGTTTACCAATGTGTAGGACCCGTTACGCACTTTTGGGAGAGGAATGTTGTCCCATTGTTGTCTTATGCCGGATTCTAACTGCTCAACAGTCGTGGATCTACTTCTGCACGCTTTCTGGTTCGTGATGCACCCAGTCTTTTTAGTTAGTAAAAGGTGTGAGCTGAAGGAGGGCCAGTTCAAAACCTGGACTCCAAAATGTTGTGGTTGAAAAAGTATGGTATTGTCTTTGCGAAAATATGCAAGGATTTCCCTGAAAACGGGTTAGGGTCCTGTGTAACAGAAATAACTTCTGGTCCCATCACAGCAGGATCAAGCTTGGTCTTTGTTTTTTAATCAGGGGTTATCTTTTGTCAGGACAGCTTGCTAAAAGGCCCTTAACTTCTTTTTTTTTAGCATGCTAACTTTTTATGTCTATGTACTATGTCTGTGTATTCCCACTTTAGCAAAGATCTTTAAGCTTCACTTAATTTGTGCTTATAGGGAATGAGACAGATGATTAAACCCACTGGTTAGCATCCTGAGTGTAGGTTGCCTGGGAAAAAAAGGTGTTTGTATGTTGTTTTTCTTTGTGGTGAGAATAATATATGTAAAGAAAGCAAATGAGCATGAACCAAGAGGAATAACAGTGAACTTTCTGTAGACCTTTCTTCTTTTCATCTCCTCTGCTCTTCTTCATCTTTATTCTTTCCCTCACTCTGTCTCTGACTTACTATTATTCTAGATTTCTTTTGTCAATAACACGTTATAACAAAAACGTTTTTATTGAAGTGTGCGTTGCTTTTGTGATTTCTTTAAGTAGGTTTATATGCTGAAGTTCAAACAGCCAATAAGTACTGCTTGTGTACGTCATTCTGTTAAGTTTTGAATAAAAGAAGTACAATCAATACAGATTGTTATGATCTGACATCTTGTTGGCAGAAAAAGCTATTTGTGTTTTTGTGTTTGCCTGTGTTTTTATTTGTGTGAGAGTGTGCACACGCATCTGGTTGTGTGTGTTTGACTTTATGAATGTTGAATGTGTGTTTTCTGTCTGACAATTTAATTGCTAGCTGCCAGAGACTGTGAAGAACATGTTGTAGGGTAAACTGTCGGCTTTCCATTGAAGAAATACCCGGGTGGGCAGCAGAAACAAGACTGAACTGTGTGTGTGTGTGTGTGTGTGTGTGTGTGTGTGTGTGTGTGTGTGTGTGTGTGTGTGTGTGTGTGTGTGTGTGTGTGCGCGCGCACACATCTTATCGGGTGTGTCAGTCATTTGATTCATCAGTATCAAGCAGATAATAATTTTTGTCCAAATCTGCGCTATGTCTGCTCGCACACTTACACCCTGAAATGCATCATTACACATGCCCATTAAGGCTCCAATCACTGCTGTCTTTTTATTAGTGTGTGTGTGTGTGTGTGTGTGTGTGTGTGTGTGTGTGTGTGTGTGTGTGTGTGTGTTTATATATTGTGTACGGACTTTGAGATACTCATGCAGTCGTCTTCATCATCACTTTAGCATCGACAGGACACATTTTCTAACATCCTGTCAGATTCTGTTAACTTTTACTTGACACAGAAATTGAGGCCAATGAAGACCAATAAAAGCCTCAGCCAGAATGTGCTAAAGTCCACTCTTACTCTGCATCAGTTTGTTGTTTTGCAGGACTGCTTTTATGCTGTTTCATAACAAATACATAATACCCAGAATTCAGTGCATTATCATAATGAAGTTAGCCATAGTCAGCCAAGAAGCTGTGGCCTTGTGGTTGCTATCTTCTGATGGAGTATCAGGAAGAAATGTAGACAGTGGAACCAGGGAAGCATCAATGTTTGAGGCACTTGTAGTAGTCTTGTAATCAGTGATCATTTGGATGTCCTGCTACATGTGCTTCATGTTTCCTGGAGGAGATGAAGCGATCGTTTACTTTTTTATTTGTGGTCCCACTTTGCCAGCTTAATAAGGGTTGTGTCTTTTTGCTCTGGGTGCAACATGATCTTCCGCTCTGAAAGGAGCCCTCCTTATTGTTTCCATTCATTAAACTTCTGCTACAAACCACTACTTCTGGTTGGCATGTGTAGCAACTGACTATATTTAGTCTAAAATACTATATTTTTATATGTAGCTGTGGTGGTAGGACTATGTTGCTGCAACAGTGAAATAAGAGTGAATTCTCAATCATTAATAAAACAATATGCAGGCCATAGCTCAGAGTGGATGATCACATAGACTGGACAAAATGTATCAGTAAAGTACAGCGTAAATAACCATCAGTGTCCATGGTAATGGAAAGACATTCACCAATAGCTGTCTAATTAGCACATTATCTCAATTCAATGTTTTTTGCTATTCTGGCTTTTGACTGTAATTTGGCAGTCTGACTGTCCATAATTCACAGTATTAGCTCTGTCTTTGGCTCTCATTCCTGAACCTAATGCCTCTCTAGTGAAGGAGGCTGTCAGTGATGATGCATTGGTATCACAAAGTCAACCTTTTTAGTTTTTCTGCACTGGAGTCATCCGTTAGTGATAATGCATTAATTAAAATTTATGTTGGATTTGCCATGCTAAAGTTTCTTTGTTGAAAATGCAAAAAATCCTAAACAGTAAAAGGACATTTCTGAACCCACAGCATGCTGCTGTTGGGTATTTTTCTATTCCATCTCAAAACTCTTTGTAGAATAAATGGAGCTGGAAGGCACAAGAAGTCACAGGTGGACTTTGAAAGTAGGGTCTTGATTTACCCGAAATGAAAAAGAAAAATGACAAAAAGAAGCAATGGAGAACCAGAACTATAGTGAAACCACCATATAAAAAGAACTAAACTAAGACTATGATTATAAAAGAAAACGAATAATACTAATAGCTTAGCACAGAAAGTCAAAGGAGCTTGCAAAGAAAAGCGTCTGGACTTCTTTAAGTTGCCTGAAGACGTTTCACCTCTCATCCGAGAAGCTTCTTCAGTTCTAAGGTCAAATGGTGGAGAGTCCCAGATTTAAACCTAGTGGGAGTTTCCCCCCAAAGAGGGATAAAAGGACCCCCTGATGATCCTCTAATCGCCTGAGCCAAGGTGTGAAACTGGGTGTGGGTCCCAATCAGCCAGGGTTTCGGGTGAGCTCATTGTGAAACCTGGCCCCACCTTATCATGCAAATTCCTGAGGTCAGATGGCCCAGGATGTGAGTGGGCGTTAAAGCATCTGGGGAGGGATCTCAAAACTGGATTATAGATGGCAGACAGTTGGTGTCGTAAACCACCGCCTCTGTTCAAAGATGGTCGCTCACAGTGGACATAGATGGCTTCTTTCACTCCTCTTTCAAACCATCTGTCCTCCCTGTCCAAAATGTGAACACTGGCATCCTCGAAAGAGTGTCCTTTATCCTTAAGATGCAGATGGACTGCTGAGTCTTGTCCTGTGGAGGTGGCTCTTCTGTGTTGTGCCATACGCTTGTGAAGTGGCTGTTTGGTCTCTCCAATGTAGAGGTCTGGGCATTCCTCACTGCACTGTACAGCATACACCACATTGTTAAGTTTGTATTTTGGCGTTTTGTCTTTCGGGTGAACCAGTTTCTGTCTGAGCGTGTTGCTGGGTCTGAAATACACTGGGATGTCATGCTTGGAGAAAACTCTCCTGAGTTTCTCTGATACACCGGCTACATAGGGGATGACAATGTTGTTGCGTCTGTCCTTCTTATCCTCCCTCGCTGGTGTCTGATCTTCTTTTCTGTGCGTCTTTGCTGACTTTATAAACTCCCAATTAGGATAACCGCATGTTTTGAGTGCTTCCTTTACATGTGTGTGTTCCTTCTTTTTCCCTTCAGGCTTAGAGGGAACATGTTCTGCCCGGTGGTGTAGGGTCCTAATTACTCCAAGTTTGTGTTCCAGAGGGTGATGGGAGTCGAACAGGAGGTACTGGTCCGTGTGTGTGGGCTTCCGATAAACTTCGATGTTGAGTTTGCCATTCTCTAAAATGTGCACGGCGCAGTCCAGGAAAGGCAAACAGTTATCCTTTGTGTCTTCCCTGGTGAACCTGATGTTTTTATCCACAGCGTTGATGTGCGCAGTGAAGGATTCCACTTCTTGTGTCTTGATTTTGACCCAGGTGTCGTCTACATATCTGTACCAGTGGCTGGGTACTCTTCCTTTGAAAGAGCCCAGAGCCTTCCTTTCCACTTCCTCCAGGTAAAGGTTGGCTATAATAGGTGACACTGGGGAGCCCATGGCACAGCCATGTTTTTGTCTGTAGAAGCCTTCGTTGTATTTGAAGTATGTTGTGGTAAGGCAGAGGTCTAACAGTGTGCAGATCTGATCAGGTGTGAAGTTGGTCCTGTCCTCCAAGGAGCTGTCTTCTTGTAGTCGTTTTCTGACAGTCTCCACGGCCTCAGTGGTAGGTATGCAAGTGAAGAGAGAGACTACATCAAAGGACACCATGGTTTCATCTGTGTCCAGGGTAAGTTTCTGGACCTTGTCGGTGAAGTCGGTGGAGTTCTTGATGTGGTGTGGGGTGTTCCCCACGAGAGGTGCAAGGATGGTAGCAAGGTGTTTTGCAATGTTATAAGTGGCTGAGTTTATGCTACTGACTATGGGTTTGAGTGGGACATCTTCCTTGTGGATTTTAGGAAGCTTCTTGGATGAGAGGTGTAACGTCTTCAAGCAACTTAAAGAAGTCCAGACGCTTTTCTTTGGAAGCTCCTTTGACTACAATGACCTGGATGACTGAGAACCTTCACAGACACTTAGTACAGAAAACTAAATTGACCAAATCAAGAACAATAACGAACATCAATCCATCTATACATTCATTTTCACAAATGCTCATCCAGTTCATGATCACAGGGGGCTGGAGCCAGTCTCTAATATGGCTAACATTTATACCAATCACCATTAATGTTAATCCGCTAACCCCCCTGTTTGCTGCCAAATCCAAACCTAAGACTTTCCAGTCAACCGTGGCATATAGATGAGCAATGTTATATATTTAACAAGAGTGTAAATTGGCTAATCAGAGCAATTAGAGGGATTAAAACTAATCTTCAGTCACTATCTACAAAAGAAGCCAAAAAAAAAAAACCCCCAGCTCTGTTCGTATTAGCTGAAATAAATAACACAATAATATTAAATCTGGATTAGCACAGACGCACAGGTACACACATTTCTTTGTGAAAAACAATGTGCCTCAGCAATGACACCTTAATTGCACTAGTAACCAGTCATGGGAGTTACCAACTTCTCCTTTAGTCGTGTTGCTGCAGATGCGACACTTTAGAATTCAATTTCCCCGACACTTTCACACAGCTGTTGCTCAAATCCAGTATGCAGTTTATTTTCTTAAACTGTCCAGCCGACAGGTCAATAGCACTCAAAGGTGCTGTAACACCTCGACAGGGGAAATATTTTGCTAGACAGCAGCTGTTTGCTTTCTTACCACTTAAAGCAGAGGTCACCTCAGGGCAGGTCGGCTACTCATAAACATGTGCCACATCTGGGCACGTTCAGGGTGCGCCACAGAGGCTAGCATGCTCTCCGGTCTATTTTTAAATTGATGGACACTTTGTTTGTCTCACCCGAAAACCCACAGAGCATATATCAATTCTGTGAGATAAAAACTAAAGCTAAGAAGCATTTTTACATGAATCCAGGAGCAAATAGTTCACTTTAAATAAAAATTGTGTAATAAAACCACTGTATCACATAGGAGGTGCTTTGCTAAAATCTGTATGATGATCTTGCTGCTCATGACTTTGGGGGACAAATCCCACCGAATTAAGTCATTCTTTTGTTTTTGATGTCGCGAATTTTGCTTCCACTGAGCCTTAATCAGTTTCACTGGCGGTGAGAAATCATGAGCATTAGTGTCTGTTGTTAATGTTCTACACCATACATAACATCTAGATTTTAATTTATAAACCCCTTTTGTTTCCTTCCACTTTTCCCCAAAGCACAAATATGTTAATTCTCAGTGCGTAAACAGGTGCTTAGGTGTGAAGAGGGAGTGTGACTCAGAACAAGATTACTCTGGGTTCAGTTTGCACCCCCAGCGTCCAATCTATTGTTATGTCCCTGTGTGTTGGGAAGTTTCCCCTTGGTGATCCAGTTTCCTCACATTAACCAAAGACATGCAGGTCAGGTAGACTGTTAATGAGTGATTGCATATCTATGTTAGACCTCTAATTGCCTGGCCATCTGTCAAGGGTTGAACTCTGCCCTCTTGTTTGAAGCACACAGGGAAAGTTTGTGGCTCTGAAGACCCCGAAAAATAATAAACAACTGAAGACAGAACATGAATGAAAGCTCAAAGCCTTAAAACAAAGAGCAGCAAATTCCCACCTTGATCTATTTTAATGAGAGACTGGCAAACCACCCACATAACAATTAGTGTAACAGGAATATCTTCTGAACTGTTTTTATTATTTAACAAATAACAGTGTGTTGACCCTCAGGTGAGTAATAGGTTTTAGCCTCGCCTGCTGGTTTGCGTGAAGTTCTAGTCTCTTTGTACATTTGGAGGTAAAGGCTCTTCCTGGCTGATCAGAACATATTGTTAGGGTGAGAAACTATAAGGAGCCATTTGGTATGCAATCCACTTCTGTATTTGTCCCTCATTGCCTATAGCGGCACAGTGTGTATCCATCGTAAAATTCATTGCAGCTGCAAGATGCAGTACACTGTAAAGATGATTTATAATGCTCTTGAGATGGAATGAGAAGCACAAGTACTTCTAAAATTCTGATTAGACTGTCAAAGAAAGGCTCCTAAAACTTAAATTTGGAATTAAAAAAAAAAAAAAATAGGGATCATTATCGATATAGGTAATCTGTTTTCTATAAGTGACTACTTTCAAAATCAGTTTCCTATAGCTTACATCCCCAAATGGGGTTCAGGTTATTCTATACTTCTTTATTTGGCTGAAAGGCTAAAAGTAATATACTGGAAAAAGGTACCAGACTCCAATTTGGCAGCTCACCAGTGAGTCAACATAGCTGCACAGTCTCGGCTAGGGAATTCTCGTACACTCTGCTTTTAGGGCAGCTGTTCCCTCTCTGACAAGAGGTCACCTCAGTACATAGTTTTCTTGACAGATTTTTTTTTCTGAACTCGAGGTAGTAAAAACGCATTAAATTTTGGCACGTCTTTATAACCATGCTCACATATGCCTCTCTCTGCTGCTTTAGAATAAAGTTAGTCAGCCTTGTTCCCACGACTGTCAAGGCCCTGTATATCACAAGATTGTGAAAATTATTATCAGTCCTGGATACTGAAACCTGGACATGGCATATTCTAGCATCTACCTTTGAAAAAGCCTGTCTTGTGAATTAATTGCGTTCCTTCAGCAAAAAAAAAACAAAAAAAAAAACATGCTGTAGTTACTATAGGTAACACATATCATCACCTTGAGCTTCTGACTCAAGTGAATGAATCTGGTAAATATGCTATTATGGGAGGAGACACAGATCCCCTGGGGGCTGCGTCAGGAAGGGCATCTGGGGTAAAAAAAAATCTGCCAAATCAAATGTATGGAGCTGCATGCTGTGGTGACTTCTTGCAACAAGGGAGCTGTCAAAAGAAGCTCATGTTAGAAAATCATTTGGTAACAAGGGATCTTGAATGCTCCTGTTATCATGGGTCATTTGAAAGGCTGATCAAATAATGAGTAAATATTAAAAACAACCAAAAAAATATTGATTCTTCTTTTAGAAAGAATTCAGATGTCAGGAAAGAAAAACATTGTTTTGGTTTCTGGGCATAACTGCAATAAGGAGCTAGCTTTTACCGCCATCAGGACTGAAACAAAACCTATACCCACATGTGTTACCCTCTATAGGGGTCACCTTAGCTTATTTGGCAGCTGAAATGACAGACTGAATGTAATTCATTAGATGTGTGCAGTGCTGACATTTTAACAGGGCTCCAAATCTTTTATTTTTTTTAAGGGAAAACATAGAACAGAACAACAACAAAGTGAGCGTGGCAGGCCGACTGCTTTCTTTCTGGAGAACCCTAAGTGGGAATAACGATACAGAGAAGCATCAAACCTGCTCTAATACCCTTAAGGAGGAGGATAAGCCTCTCCCAGAACATTTGTAGCCGAGGTTGCAGTGAAGTAATGAACAAAATATAGTGATTTGCGGTTGTGTGCTTTGTGTATTTTTCTTTTACAAGTCAGTGATTTGACTTTGGTCAGAACACGTGTATTTAGGTAGAAAGACACATAAATTATACATTTACTAAATTATTTATTCTTATGAGATAATTTCTCCCCTCTGCTGGTGCACTGTGACTCAGCACAACTGCAGCCTCAACTCAACAAGGGCATTCAGGAAGTAATCCATCCAATTAAGTCTGTGCATTCTCTAGTACTACCCGAACATAACGTCCCAACAGTGAGGGCATGTGAAAAGACACAGGGGATTCTCCGTTTTAAAATCCCACATTCTTCCATTGCTCCAGGACATTCAGGGGAGGCATGTACCCTGTTATTGCTCTGCTACAGATGAACTGAAATGCTACGGTCTGAGCTGGTAATGTTTTAGAGGTTTTGTTGACTAAAAATGCTCTAAAAGTACCTCTTAGATTACCTACTTTAGCATTCAGAAAAGCATCAGATTTGGGAATGAGAGAGCGAAAAGATTGTTATCAGCCTCTCTCAGACTGTGGTCACACACTTTGAAGTTCACAGCACTATAACTTTACTGGGTGATTGACTGAAGGTATTTTACTGTAGGGTTGAATTGCTCAGTGCTCTTAACAATGTTTAAATGGCCTATTGAGCTGCTCTTAGCTGCTCTGCTGCTTGCTAATGACCTCAACATGATAATGCTTCACTTACCCCTTTGAAAGGCATCCACCCTTAAAGAATAACTTTTTGGAACAGAGCAAATTTCAGCAAAGAATATCTCTCTATCTGAGGAGAATTTTGGTTCTCTACAAAGGAGAATAGTGGGTGATATTAGGCGATGGAACATGATCCCCTTTCTTTCTTTACACTCACGAGTTGAATCTATTAAAATGAACATCTTGCCAAGAATATTATATTTATTCCAAACATTACCAATATCCATTGATCCAAGTCGTTTCAATGAATGGGATAAAATAATATCGCGGTTTATATGGGGGGGGAAGCGGCCGAGGGTTTGTTTTAAAACTTTACAATTACATAAGAAGGTGGGAGGATGGGGGTTGCCATCACTAAAAAATTATTATCGGGCTGCTCAGTTGAAAACGGTGGTTAATTGGTGTGATACAAGCTACCAAGCACACTGGAAGACTATAGAGGAGAATATGTTTTCCTCCCCAATACAAGCTGTCCTGATGGACTCGAATATTCGAAAATATATTGACAAGATTCATAACCCCTGGGTGTCGTGCACACTTAATATATGGAGAAAAGTCGTGAAAGAATTCAAACTTGAACAGGATTTGGCTTTATTCAAATGGTATGCATATGATTCTGACTTTGCCCCGAATAAATTGGACTCACGTTTTAAAAGCTGGCCTGCTAAAGGGTTATCTACATATGATAGTTTGATAAAGGATGGGAACCTTATTAGTTTTGACACGCTGAAACAGAGACACAATCTAGAAAAACAGGATTTTTTTCGATACTTGCAAATAAGACACTATATAAAGACAACAATCGGTCAGATGTCAAATACTAACGTGGAATTGGTAACTTTATTTAGACAGGCGTACAGTGGGGATGTTGACACAAGACTCATTTTTTTTTGGTACAATTTTTTTATGAATAAGCTTCCACACTCAACTGATTATGTGAAGATGTTATGGGAAAAGGAGGGAGGGATGTGTATTTCTAGGGAAGAATGGACTCAGATGTGGGAATGGCAATGGAGTACTTCCTCCAAAAGCTGGAGGGAGTTCGGATGGAAAACTCTGATAAGGTTCTTTATCACTCCATGTCAAAAGGCTCACTATGATGGGAATCCTCCCGTGTGCTGGCGAAACTGTGGATACCAAGGAGCCCATCACACCCATATTATGTGGGACTGTCCTGTGCTACGGACTTACTGGAAAGACATTCATGGTATATTACAAGGCATTTTTAACTGTACATTCCCTCAGGATATGAAGACAATTTTTTTTGGCTGTATACCGCAGAACTGGTCCAAAAATGACATATGTCTGTTAAGAGCTTTATTGGTTGCAAGTAAGAAATGTATAACAAAGAAATGGTCCTCGCAAGACATACCGACTTTGTCATTATGGTGGGAAATTACGTTAGAGATATATAGGATGGAGGAAGTAACAGCTCATGTTAATGACAGGATGGCCTGGTTCCATCTGTGGTGGGATAAGTGGGTCCAATACGTTAATACCTATAAACCGAATTTTCTCTTTAAAGCTTGAAACCACCAATTTAGTTAATTGTTTACTCCCGACAGAGCTTTCTCCTTTTATTTTATATATATATAATTTTTTTTCCTTTTTTTTTTTTCTTTCTCTTTCTTTCTATCTGTCTTTCTTTCTTCTCGTTTTGTTTCGTTTTTCTCTTGTAAACTGCGTTAATTAATGCCTGTAATCATCTTTATGAGGTAATATTGTAGAAATAAAGAATATATATATAAAAAAAAAAAAGAATATCTCTCTTGAAATATTAGGGGAAAAAAAACAGAAATAATGTAGTGCAACCAAAAGCGAATATAGAAAAGTGCTGAAAACCCATTTCATGTGTACAACACATGCTTGTTTGCTTTAGGTGAACATTTTGAAAGGCCCAGAGAGCACTTACCGTTGTTTCCTTCTGCAGTGTTTCTTTTCTTTCTGTCTTTGTTGCTTTCTTTGCTTTAGCGAATAAAGAAGCTAATCTAATGTAGTTTGGGGTTGCAGGCTGCTCTTAATGTCTTTCTAAATGGGCCCATTTGGATCTATTGAACAGTGCTGAGCTTCTTGCTAATGACCTTGTGATAATGCTTCAGTTCCTTTAAGTCTGTAGTCTCCCTTGACTGTCTAGACACACACACACATACGCAAACATAAATAAAGTACAGAAACGTATAAGGCAACAGAAATGCTCACATAGCATTGAGTGAAACAGCTGTACCTTAACACTATTCTGCCTCAGTTGTTAAGGCAGATATACCTGAGAAAACCACCTTCTAGACACACACACACACACACACACACACACACACACACACACACACACACACACACACGCACGGACGGACATCTAAGACACACAGTCTTAGATGTGCAGGAAAACATACCAAGCCTGTTTTGGATTCTGTTCTGCTTCATTCCCTTTTTGTTATCACCTCTAGCTGCTGCTGCTGTACAGTCTTAAGAACAGCTTTACCCTTGTTAGAAACAAACACGTATACAGCTCACAATAAAAGCTTTGACTGTTCAAGATTTTATTATTTGTGTATAGATATGAATACCAAATTAATTTACCATTACTTCTATTCATCTACTGTGAGCAGAACATCTTTTTCACGGTACTGGAGAAACATAAAAATGCTACTTCAGTAACGGAGACTCTGTTTCAGTCCTGTTTCACGTTTTTATGTCTCTCATATTTATATTTTGATTGCCTGCAACAAAACAAACCAGGGGATAAATTAAGTATTCTGATTCTGATTTGAGTGTAGCTCTCAACAAGTCGGGTTTAACAAAACAACAAAGATGCTAATTGAAAAGCTGCAGTTGTTTGTAGCAGTTTTTGTTCTGCAGCTTTTCATTTGTTTGCTTTTCTTACATGTGGCAGAGCAGTGTTAATCATCGCACAGTGGACAATGGTTAAGTGGAATAGTTTGTCTTTTTGAAAATAAATCACCCTACGTAACAAATTTGTAATTTTCATGTATCAGAGGCAACGAAAAAAATGTGCCAGATCTTAACATTGTGTCCTTAAAAGTGGTTCATAGTTGTCTTTTTTTAATTATTTAAAAAAATAATGATCTTGTATCTTTAAAAGCTAAACAGAAATTCATGTGTTCCTTTGAACCTTCAAATAGAGTAGAAAAATCCATAAACAACTTAAGTATAATGGTTTATTAATGCACCCTGTCATTTGTTGTTAGCCAGGAGTTAATACCTCGCAACGTTGTTTTGCATCTTTTCCCCATTATTTGTAACCATTTGGAGAGACTAAACTTTGCCAGGGGCTGTATCATTCTGTGGATATTCAGAAAGGAAAATGCTTTCTGCAAGTATTGGTCTCATATTTAATAGTCTGCTTCTTAAATGTAAGTTGCTGCTGTCAAAAAGGAACATGTTTTTTTTTCTTTTAACTATTATCCTGTTTGCATATCTGTGTGCACTGCTTTTAAGTGGTGTATATGTATGCAAAGATGCATTGAGACATGTATGAATACAGAATTGTACAGTACACCCATTGATTCACTGCCATTCCTGTCAGATGGCAGCTAATCCCACAGATGATTCCCTATCCTTAAACATTATCTGAACATTTTTATTTTGAGAAAAAAAGAAGAAGAAAAACATAGCCAAAGGCTCAGCAGTGCATGGCTGATTCTGGCATGTAAAAATGGTTTTTACACTCTTATCACCTGCACAAAGGTTTTTCTTCACTGCAGTGTGATTTGCCTTGTGATGAATCCTCAACCACAATCACATGTTCAGCGTTCATCTTAGTCTTCTAATGCGCCAGAGGCTCACTGATTGAGCTCTTCTTTCTTAGAGGTTTCTTGAAGAGAGCAGAAATATGTCATCATCCACCCTGTCAGGGATATGATCTACACCTAATGAATAATGGACAAGCAGCAAATAATAGAATACCAGTATTAGAGCATACAGCAGATTGATGATCCAATGCTGCATGCAGGCCACTGCAGCCACAAAAATGCCTGCAAGTAAGGCATTTAGCAGTCGATTTCTGAGAGTTCAACAGCAGAAGCGTGTTTGTTGGATGTCGTGTGTGTGTTTGTGTGTGCAGTGCCTGCAGGTGACTTCATGCAATCTGTGATTGTAAGGAGGATGCTGTTAAATAAAAAGCAAGAGGTGCTTAAATTTCAGACCTTTGTTCTTCTCTTCTCTTAAAGACGGATTATTTCTGGAATAGCACAAAGTCGCCATCAAATTCGTTGTTAGGTCTTTAACACAGCAGCTTTGATTAAACTGTAGACAATTGTGACGTCCAAGGAAACCAAAAGTTTGTGACTTATACTGGTGATATTTGTACTTTAATTTAATTTATACAGCAGAAAACTTTCTTCCTACTTCTTGCCCTGAATAATCAGGGTAACATGATTTCCTATGAGAGATAAGATTTATTTTAAATTGCTGAACATATATATTTATTATTAATCTAAAGCCTGACTGGTAATACTGTACATATTTAACAACCAGTTTTGTAAGAAGAACCCCATTGTAAGGGCGAGTCCACGGGACCATTTCTCAAACTATGTCTTGTGTTTCAAGTTAACTTAAAACTTTAGGATCTTAGACTGGTTTTGACTGGTTAACAGAAGCCACACTGGGGTGCCAGTTAGCTCAGAGTCCACATAGCTCAGATGCTGGGTTTGAGTCCGACCCATGGCCCTTTGCTGCATGTCATCCCTGTCTCTCTCCACCATACCACTATCCAATAAAGGCAAAAATGACCAAAAAAGATCACTTAAAAAAAAAAGAAGCATGCTTCCTAGTTCTCCTCTAACATATTTTTTTGTCATGAACTCATGACACCAAATCAAATCACTTTTATTGTCACAGCACATGCGAGTGAAATTCTTGTGTGCAAACTTCACAAGCAAAACAGGTGTGCAAAATACAAATACAAATACAAACAAAGCAAAGTATAAGAATAGGAATGGGATAATTATAAGAATAAATATATTTACAAATATAAGAATGTATGCACATTACTGAATATGTATATGAATATGTTCAGGGAAAGTTGTTTGTGGAATTCACATTTCTCTACATGACTTTCAGATTCCCACAGTGGTACATGTAATTATAAGTTTCTATTGGCTGAAACTGTAAGGGCGAAAAACCAAGAGATCAAATAAATCCCTCAGCGACTCTCTGTCTTTCTGTTTCTATGTGGTGGAGTTTGTAACAGTTTCTAAATTTGTTTTCTTGTCTTGTTTTATTTTTCCAGGTAATAAAGCTGTCATTTGAAGAGTTTGATCTCGAGAGAGGATATGACACACTGACTGTGGGAGATGGGGGGAAGATAGGAGATACTCGGAGAGTGCTTTATGTGTAAGAACCACTTTACCTGGGTATAAAAGAACGAACGTATTAATAAAGTATTATTTTAAGTATGACATTAGATTCATGAAATACAAGCAATGACTAATACTGATTATTCAATACTTTATTTTTCTGTATGTAAACGTAGACTCACTGGCTCCAGCGTCCCTGACCTCATTGTCAGCTTGTCCAATCAGATGTGGCTACACCTGCAGTCAGACGATACAATCGGCTCAGCAGGCTTCAAGGCAGTATATGAAGGTATGCCTCACTGAAATACGCACACACTCGCACACACACTCGCACACACACGCACACACACACGTGCATGTAGAATGTAAGAAATGAGTAATGTGAGCTAATTACTTCATTTTGCGTTTGTATTTTTCATATTTACTTTAAGCTGGTAATTATGGAGATAATGATGCAACAGTAAAAACCAAAAACAACATAAAATGTCTTAGCAAGGTGTTGGACCAGTATGTGCGACTAAAACAGCTTCACTATACGTTAGCATCCTTCTGTTGAAGGAAGGGAACATCATTCCTTCAAATGATATTTCATTCTTTCAATAAGGAGAGATCATTTGGAAGAATATGAACATGATTTACTGAGAAAGAGAAATTAATGTATTTGGCACTTAGACTTCAATGACCCATCTTGGCAGAACAAAATCCCACAGTCATAAGATTTAGGACAGGTATGTATATCCTGCATCATAAAATAAAGGTGATTAGTCAGAATAACTTTGTATTGATTTGCAATGACTGTTCACTTTGAGGCAAGCAGTGGTCTCAAGCAGCATCAACAAATTGCCTCTCATAATATATCAATCCTAGATCCTCTCAGTGTAGATGTCAAGTCTTCAGGTCCTGTAAATTATTTTGTTTGTCAACAGCACATATTCATTGTTATTTTTGAACAAATAGTCATGACGCATCTTTTATTATATTGATATAATTGATTAAATACTGCATCCTACCATGTTAGTGACACTCATGAATTAAACTGTACTAAATTAACTTGAGCAAAATTAAATTAAGCCAGAGAATAAAACAGGCAAATAGAAAAGTAATTTCATAAATATAGGGATAGATGTCTAATGGCACCCCCCCCCCCCCCCCCCCCCCCCCCCCCAAAATGCTTGTCAGGGCCGGATAAAAAGACTAAAAATGACAATTCATCTGAGACAAAATCAAGTCCTGGACAGACCAGAGGAATTTGTGAGAGCCAGAAAGAGAAACAGGGACAAAGGTTATGCTCTTGTTTTGCTTTGCTGTGTTTGATTCAGTGAAGTTTTCCAGGGTCAATTACTTTTCAAAGGAATACGAACGGTCTACTGAACTATAGAAAATCTGTGCGTGTGTGCATGTGTAACTGTGATGAGAGACACTGAGCATTATGTTACTCTTTGGCTTAATATGAGACTGGCCTACCACTGACCACTGATTTTATATGTTTTGTATTTGTCCTAATGCCGGGGCTCATGACTCAAAACTCCTATTTGATCCACTTTATATAAATTACAAGGCTATGACATATGACAAAACTGAAAGGAAAGAAAAAAAACCCCAAAACTAAAAAAAAAAAAAACTTTGCAGACTTGATGCAGTAGTTTCTGCTTTTTCCCCCCCTCTGGCCAGCCGAACAAGTGCCTGTGGTGTATGTTGTGAGTGTGTCCTTGCTTTAATACTGTGATACTGTCAAAAAGGATAATGTCACCACGTAACAACCTTTGATCAGTGTTACCCCTTGAGCATGCTTACATTTTCAACCCTGAAGGGAAACTCAATGTGTGTCTTGTTTTTGGCATCACGTTGCACTTGTGAAATCTTGCCTGCTGTGTGTGCGTGTGTGTTCGCGATTACTAAAGAAAGACAGAGTTAGTGTCATAAACACGCAGCACATTATGATAATTGAGGCTTTCAGACAAATGTAACTGTCATCAGAAGTGCAACAATATAAATTGTGCAATCTTGAATGAATGTAATGAATGAAAAATCTGGACTGAATGCCTTTAAGATTGAACAATGTAAGAAGTATCAGCATATAATTTTTTATTTTTTAGGTAGTAGATCTGCATTTCAATTTGAAGTACTGAAATAAAACAAAAAAAAACTTTTATACTTCACTTTTTGATATTTGACTGTTAATGATACAACAAATAATACATCAAGCAAGTTTATTTGAAACAAATTGTTGGCATTAAAATACACTAAACACGATTCTGATCTTTATTTTATTCATTCAGATTTTTTATTTGCTTTTTAATTATGTACTTAGATTGCTTGTAAGAGGCACTGTGTGCAGTGTGTGGCTCTGAGCATAGGAAAAAAGAAGCGTAAAATATTTTTGTTCAGATGTAAATATATAATCTTCACTTCAGTAAAAGTCTAAAAAGTAACATTAGAAAGAAACAGCTCAGAAGAGAGAAGCATTTACAATGATAATGGCAGACTTACCGGGGGCTCAAGATTGCTGATATCCATCCTGACACTCATCAACTGCGTGACAGCTAGCTATGGGCCACCAACATGCCTCCTGCTTCTTTGAGTATTCTGTTCTTGTGGGTGCAGTTACATCCCAGAAGATAGCAAAAGTGTTGAACACATACACACATCTCACCTTGAGATGTGTTTGCCCAAAGCGAATCCAGCAGCACGGTGGAGCATGTGTTACAAGATGACAGACGTCTGGTAGAATGTCAAATTTTAAAGTAGGGGAGCGAGGGGAATGGGATGGATAAAAAACACACTCCCATTAAGAGAAGAAGGGATGAAAATGAGTCACAAATGAATAGAACAGGATTGCAGGCCAGGTCGACAGCACTGCTAATGTGACACCAATGCCAATAAAACACAGTGTATCAGACTTAGAGACCTGGAGCAATAAGAAGATGCATAATGGAAGAGAAGAACAGGAACTATTTAAAAGGAGTACTGCCAGAGACAGAGGAAAGGGTGTAAATAAGAGAACACAGGGCAGGCACAACATACTGTATGTGTCTTAAAATGTGCACAAGGGAAGTAGGGGAAGTCATATTTTATACCACGTCACAAACATTAGCATTGCTCTGTTCAATTTCCACCTCCTGCTGATTACTTAACAAGAGTGTGCATGAATCAGTGTGTGTGTTTTCATCTACCTGTGCGTCTCCACTTATTGTTTGGCTGTTCACAATTAGAGCTGAATTACACCACAATTACCTTGATGGTAATTAGCTTTGAGGTAGGAAACAAAATGAAGTTTTGCCCGTTGAATTTCAGGTTGCATTTCACTTCTTAACGCAACAGTGTAATATAACTGATGCTAGACATGTTCGCTTCGCTTTCTGCTCCATAAAGCAATAACATCACCCCCTTCTGACTGAAGCCTTTGCATTCAGACAGCTTGAAAAGAGCCCATTTGAATTTTCCTGACTCGTTCAAAAACAAACACAATAAACGAAACATTCCGGATATTCTTAAGCCAAATCATAATTCTCCTTTTTGTCTGTTTTTCTGGGGGGTATATTTTGTATACATATTTTGTCCTGATTTTTGGCATAGCTTTGTTGTTTACCCTTTTGCATGTGTCATTATCAGTTCAAATGCATTTGTCTGTTTCTTGCCCCCATTTTTCAAGGAAGTTGATTTTAAATAAGCCCTTGTGAAATGGCAAATAAATGTTTCTGTTTCTGTATTATTTTTATCCAAAGAATTTGATCCATTTGCTACAATTATATCTGGCAAGTCTAGAAGGACCTTAAGATTATTTGATTTAAGCTGATTCACTCTCCATACTTTTGGATGCAATTCAGTTTAATTCAACTTTATTTACGTTGTACCAAATCACAACAAGTTACCTCAGGGCACTTTATGTTGTAGGTTAAAGACCTTACAATAATACAGAGAAATCCTCAACGATCAGATGACAGTAGGCCTCCAACAGAACAAGGCTCAGGGAGGAGCAGCCATATGCTGCGAACAGCTGGGGGTGAAAAGAAAATATTGTACATGCTCAATTTTCCTAAAAAGGTAGCTTTTACAGCAACCTTGTAACGTGGAACATTTATTTAAATTATTTCAAGGCCATCTTGTAATCTGTTGCCGAGTTTGCATTGATTTAATACACATGCTATCTCAAAATCAGTGTATGCATGCCATTGCCATTTAACTCGTCCTCGCAAATACAGGCCAAACAACGCCTTATCTAAAAACTAACATGTACATGACGTTGATTATCGAAATAAAATGTGACTTTCTGCATTTGTGTATTACAGAGATCGAACGAGGCGGCTGCGGCGATCCTGGGGTGCCTGCATTCGGTCGCCGTAGCGGTGACCGCTTTCAACATGGTGACGTGTTGACCTTCTTTTGTCAGGCAGCCTTTGAACTTGTGGGAGAAAGAACCATCACATGCCAGCACAATAATCAGTGGTCTGGCAATAAACCCAGTTGTGTCTGTAAGTCTACCATTTCTGTGTCTGTGCTAGTTGTTCTTTCTGTTTGTTTTCATATTTAATTTTTTATTATCGTTGTTTTTTCTTGCTTGCTTTTGTACTTTGTCTGTCAGCGTCTGCCTTTGTTTGTTTGCCTCTGTTTTCACTCTCAGCCAGCTACCTGAAAAAGTAACATGCTGTTTTCTTTCTTTCTTTCTTTCTTTCTTTCTTTCTTTCTTTCTTTCTTTCTTTCTAGTCTCATGTTTTTTCAACTTCACGGCCCCATCAGGGACTGTATTGTCCCCAAACTACCCAGAGGAATATGGAAACAACCTGAATTGTGTGTGGTTGATCATTTCTGAACCGGGAAGCCGCATTCATCTCCTCTTCTCTGACTTTGACCTGGAGCCACAGTTCGACTGGTTGGTGGTCAAAGATGAAGGTAACTGCATGTTTCTATTTTGCTCTGTTCTTTTGTGGTGGGGTTTTAAGAGGTAAACCTCAGTATACAGTACTTAACAAATTTATTAGGCTGCCACCCAGAGTAAAGTTTATGCTACAGCTGCTCTAAATTAACAGTATTTGTAATCACCTAAATTGTTTTTTAATGTTTCTGTAATGCTTAATCCACCAGTATGTGCAAGCTCTTTAATTGAAATGACATTTTAATGCTAAAAATAATTATTGTTTTTAACCATAACCGTTATTTTTAATGTTTTTAGTGCAGTTCTACAATCTTTTTTTTTTTTTTTTCATGACAGGTGATCTAATACATTTGTTAATCATTGTGCATATGTATTTATCTTATGGCATAAATATTGGTCTGTGTGACCAATTGAAATAGGTGAAAAAGACATATGTGGTGGTGGGGTGGAGCGGGGAGGTTGGGAGTGTTTCTGAAATTCGCAGCTATTAAATCCTGTATCAGCTGGTAAAGAGAATTGCTGAGTGGATCTCATTGATGGGTTGATGAATGATGGGCACACTGGATGTGTAGTTGTAATGTAATATTTATCATTTCAACACTTGCATAGCTTTCCACTTCACATAAAACACAGAGCAATTAGATTGCTGTTCCCCATTGTAATAAAGGTTATTGATTTAAACTGAATCAAGTCAAGCCCATGTTTGACTGGGTGATCATTAAAGATGAACTTGTGTATAATTGACTAGCACTATTCTTTTTTTTTGTCTCTGTAGAACCTTTTTTAAATTACAGGGCAATTATCGCTGTTACAATGGGCTAACTGAAATCAGTTCAGTTATTGCTTTGAAGTCTTCCAGTTTGCTCTGACTGGTGATAAATCTCTGTCACAAGGAAACCACAGTGTATCTGTGCCTTCAGGAACAGAGAGCAAAAAAAAAAACCTCTCAATGATCTGCTGTACTTGAGTTTTTATTATATGAAAATCCATCTAAAGTCAGTCACTTCCCTTCAGTTTGGTACCAATAAATATCAAATTAATATTACTAATATACTTCAATTTATAACAAACTACTATGAAGATGTAGTTTGTTTGTAAACTGCCTGTAAAGATGGATCAGCCATTAAAATGCTAGAAATGTTCATATTGGTTCTCAAAAAAAGGGAGAAAAAGGAACGTGGACTATATATATATATAAAAAACATTAAAATAAATTCCCATAATGATACAGATAAAGCATTATTCTGATGCTGATGCACGATTCCTGTACTCTTTTTGGAATCCTTCATGAAATTGCTTAAAAAATATATATTTTCATCTTCTTTTTTGGATTTGCATAAATTTGTTTAAAAAGTAATCTTTCATCTAAATTCAACCATGTAAATCTCTAAACATTTATTATGACATATTTATTCAAGGTATAGGAACTTTAAATTCAAATTTCATAACAATTTATTTACAAAAGTCAGAATTAGGTCACAGTTCAGTGTTGTCTGTCCTGTAATGCAGAATAAAACATATCTTTTGGACATGTGCGCTGGTTTTCTGCAGTGGTGCCTGTTGCTCTCTCCTTATGAGCCTTTTTTCTATCTACTGCTGCCAGCCTGTGAAAGTTGAGGATGGCACACAGAGAACTGTCATTATTGTGTTTTGTGTGACAGCCTTCTGCTTTAAAAGGGCAATTCCAGTGCTAAAACTTTTAATGCCAGCGGTGGCTTCAAAATATGTCCTTACATTCTTCTTCTTTATATAGACAGTAAGCTGAAGGAAAATTCCAGAAATCAAGGGTGACATAACATGAGTGAATATTGCTGATGTAAGCTATAGCGCAGGCTCTAATGCAGGGCTGTGCAATGCAAGCACGTTTATTTTCAGGCACAAATCTTACATCACCAAAAAACTTACTGAAAGTCCAAAATTTCCAATAAAAAAAAATTCTGCTGAGTATCCAAAAATCCTCATAGTATATCCCAATTAACCACATTTTCCAAATTGACTGTACTTCAGCGCTGAAGTGAGAAATAAATGGATGGCTTAAAGCTCATTCTGTATGCCTGTAGTTTTTCCATACCAACAAACTGAGGTAGAGAAACGTGGTGGTTTGCATGCTACCTGATTTTCCCTGGAGTATTCACCATTACTGCACCCAATAATTGTTTTTCATAAGGTTAGCTACTAATTGAACATCCACTTTTCACAGATTATGCTTATTAATCGGTTATCGGTTCTTGGGCTGATGAACACAAACAAATATTTACAAAGATTTATTGATGCCAATTCATTGCCGATGATTGATTGGCAGTGTCTAATTATATGTCCTCATGTCACATAATCAAATGTCTAAAATATCATTGAATTATGCAGCAGAGGCAATCACTCAAACTCTGCTTTTATGCCTTTATAGAAAAGAAATCAAATTTCTATTCACTGAAGGTTTTATATCAACTTGACACTTATGAACTTGCCTTCTTTTGTATTTCTGAATAAAAGAACATGAAATCACAAATGGCAAACAAAAGTGAACAAAGGAACCTCCGTAATAACCCATAAATCCTCTGAGTGGGGCAACAGCAGCATGAAATCCATGCAAAAAAAAAAAGATGACACTTTGGGCTACATTTTGAATGGCATGTAAATGGTTAACTTAATCAGAAAGCCATTATTGTCATCTAATATAAGAGAAGATAGTGACAGACTATTACAAAGGCTTTTCTCTAAATCTCTCCACTTAGATAAGATAACGTAGGATCTTGGCACTCTTTTAGCTATTGTTACGTTGATTCTATTTCCTTCCTGGTCTCTTGCCTATCAATGTAATAATGAATAAGTGAAAGGGCTTTTGAGTTGCTAGAGACTAAAGAGGCTGGCACTTTACAACTCAGTTACTGTGTAGCTTAATTGTGTCTAAGTGCATTGAATCCTAAAATTCAAGTCAAGAAGGAAATAAAAAGAAAAGTTTCTATGGGAGTGTTGTGAAGAACAGCATCTTTATCAGTGAAGTGGTCTTGAAACTCCCTTTCTGTCCCTTGAAGTGATGTCAGCTGACATTGATTTCCATTGCCATCTCTGTTACCTTTAAAAATTCATATGAATTTCATAAAGTCAATAGTAAGAAACTGTCAGTTTTCAGGCTTTTAGCGATCGTCAATACATTTCATCTCATTCCAGTGTATCTGTTTATATCTGCACTTTTAAAATAGCCAACTAAAAAAAAAAACCTACACATATGCATTGTAATAGCTTTTTCACCTCAAAACCTGTAATCAAAGCATCAGCTGGTTCACTGGAATGTCAGAAGATTAATACACTTATTGACCAGAAAAGCAATTACAGCAGCACTTCTCACCTCCGCAGAAGAAATTGCTGCAGAAAAAGAAAGTGACCAAAACAGCAACTTTAGACAAACATTACCTCCATATCTAAATGAAGTTAAAAATTGAGTAACATCTGTATTAAAAGTTTATGTACAAGCAAAAGGCAAAAAAAGAAGGTTGCTGAAAAGTCAAAATAATGATAATGATGTTCAGCATCCATACCAGCGTGCATATGCTATATGTAGTGTTCCTTTATAAATCACCTTAAAAATGTTCCTATATTCCACCCAGGCTTGTCCAACAGATCAATAAAAATCCCTCATGAAGACTGCTGCAGATACAGGACAGTGACACTGAGAGAGTGTTGGCTGCTGCTGATGCTGTAGTTACACTAAACAGGAAATTCTTGCAATTTGAAGTGGTGAAACATGGAGGTGTGCTGTGCTACACCATACGAGTGTCAAGATCCTGATTGAGGCATGCAGACCATCGCTTCCTGTTTGGTATTATGTAAGCGTCTAGACACAGAAATAGCTGAAAAAACAAAACACATTCTCAGTATCTGCAAAATCATTGTTTAACTCTACAAATTCACCAAGGGTGGGGTTTTTCATAGATGATTGTGAAAGCTGATGGAAAGATGTACGGTGAGAAGGCAGAGTGTTTGGCAACCTGGTGTTGCCATCGTGCAAGGCCACGATGCTTCAAAAGACAGCATATGCTCGCCGAAGCAGTTTTATCCAAATAATATCATCAGAATCTAATATAATCTAAGAAAATGAAATTCATAATTGGTGAGATTTAAATAGTATTTCCATTTTCAGTGCTCTCTTTGCCACGTATATAAAATAAATAATTGTGGATATTTGTAAAAAAAAAAAAATATATATATATATATGTCATTTCATCACTTTCAGTTGAGAAATAAATTACAAGGTGATTTTCTGATATGCCCTGCCAGACTTTCAGGAATCTGCCACCTGATGCAATCTGGCATCATCCTCAGTATTTAAGCCAAACCTTGTGCTCCACAACTGACCAGGACTACTGTGGGGATCACGCAATTTGACTCTTTCATCTGAGTTCTGCAGATGTGCTAATGCAATGTGTTCGGTTGTGTAATAATAATAAAAAATGGATCATAGTTTTAAATGGTTACAAATGGAGTTGACGTGTACATTACACTATAGAGATGTTCTTATGAAATTATTATTGTGCTACAAGCAAAAGCACATGATCACGCTGCTGGCCTAAAATAAGTCACATTGCAGATTTATGCGATATATGTTTAATATTTATTGAAATTCACCACGTGATAAGGAATCATTGTAAAATTTCAACATTTGTGTTTAAATCCCTCCAGTCTCTGCAAAGTTTCCAATGTATTGGAATACTTAAGCACAATGTTTTAGGTATCTGTAATTTACTTAAGTAGTTTTGACGTGTGCAAAAGTCGGGGGGGGTATTTTTTTCCACAATACCCGGAAACAGGTATCCTTAAGTTGTGGTTGCAGTACTTCGGCATCTATCTACCCTGCTGAAGAGGAGCCCTTTTTTTTAAAGGGCAGGTCATTTCAAATTATTGTGAGTTCAACAAAGATCAGTGTGTTTGCGGATGTTTGTTGAGCCGTCGCCGTTGCATTTGAAATTTGTCAATTGCAGAGAGGTTTGTCGTACAGTGTGTTGCTAGCTAAAGGTCCAGCTGCTGTATATCCCAGAGAGAGAAAAGATAGAGGGCTAACTTCACTCAGAGATAGAGAAAGATAAGAAACACAAGGGAGGAGAGGAAGAAGAGAGGTCAGATTTATAGGTAAGGACTACTCAGTGGTCTTTGAATATGTGACATCATGATTTTTTCATATTGTGAAACATGCTGTAAATCAAACTGAGTGGACTAACTGTGTAATTTAAAGGCTGCAAAAAAAAATACAGGTTACTGCAGAATAAACAGGTTAGTTGGCTGTACTGTGATGGATTTAAAGTAAAGAACTGTGTGTGACTGGTGCACAGTATCTGTGGTTTCATGCTCAGAGTTGGGTTACATCAAGTGTAGCAGAGTAGATTTTAGATGATGATGCTTAGATTCATTGACTGAAATCCACCTTCATACCAATTTTATACCATTTAGAAAAAAAAAGACAGCCAGTCAGTGTAGAGGATAGAAATCAGCCAAGACAACTCATGAAACATCTGCTGACATCTAGTTGAATTCAGTTGTGTATGTCCACAAAGAGCAGGAGGTCAGCTGACCACAGTCTGTACACTAAGAAAATCTGTTGGAGCTCTTAATAGAAATCATTGTGAGTTATGATTCTTTTGTCCACACTGAGCATTATCTGCACCTGCTGAATTCCACTTGAACCATTGACTATACACATTTTCCTGTTTCCTGTTTCCTCTGAAGAGCTACTTTTACTTTCTTACTTTGAAAACATTTCAGAGCCTGTACTTTTTTTCTTTTACTTACTTGTACTCAGTACAACTTTTACTGGAGTATTTTTAACAGTAGTGTTTGTACCGAATACTGTATAAAAAGTATTAAGTGCAGAATGTCTGTACTTTTTCCATCTCTGTATAAAGCCCCTTTATTTTTGTCTTTGTAGATCCATACGTTCCCATACTTTTCTTTAAAGGCCTGTTTGTACCACTGTGGTTATATATCTGGTTCAAAACATAAGACATTGAGCCACATGAACAAGGGAAATTTATAGCTGTCCATGACCACAATAATTACCACCTGTGTATTTCTCTTACCCATGCACCAGAGACTGCAGATGTTTCCTGTGACTTGTTATATTCTTTCATTACCATTTTGGGATCCTTTTTTATAGAGTATATGTACATATCCCAGTGATCTCAACCTGGAAAGTTGCTTTTCTATGTGCTGTAGTCCAGTTTTTATGACACTCCCCCCTGATTCTGTCGTTGCTGCTTGGATCACTGGGGAGCGCACTGAAGAGTAGAATATCTTCTTCCAAACAAAAGTTTATAACTACTTTTTGCAGTAAATGGTCTGATGCTGTGACACAAATGTCTTAGACAGACCTGAGGTGATGTATGATTACAGCAGTACAGGCGAAGGGGTGGAAGTTTCAGACTATTCAACTCATATAGAGTGCGTCCTTTTATGACTGTCTAGTGATACCTCAGTGTTGGAGCACACTGAAACATACCAGCTAAGTTATGCTATTCATTGCAATGATGTACCCTGAGGGGATGATGAGTACTTGGAACAAGATAATGCTCCTTCCCATGGTGATGGAATTGTCCGGAAATGCATGGTTCAATACTCATTGAGGTGCAATACCATCAATGACCCAGACACCACAGTCACCTGATATTAGTCTCTTGGGCATTCACTCAAATGCAGCATCTGTACAAAAGAGCTTCTATGTATCATCTTTTGGCAAGCATGACACACTAATGTGTGTCTGGTTTCCTTTTATACTCGGATCTTCAGGTTTCTTGCTTGTTATTTGGATCAATGCGATAGTGCACAGGTGTTGCTTTCATGCTATGAGTGTTCAAAATTGGAAATTGGAAATAATCTTCGAGATAGGTGTCCTCGGGATAATGCCATTTTTGTTCAGTTAACAAGTTAAAGGGTCATGAATGAATGCCTTTCTTGTCGCTCTGTACTAGGCATGTTTACATCTAGTACTATTTAGTAGTAACTGTTACTATACAGTGCATTCAGTATGGACTACTTTTACTGGAGATTTCTTCCTATTTTTTATTTTTATTTTTGATGTTGTTGTTGTTGTTTTAAATTCTAAGTGAAGGAAACTGTTTCCAGGGCCTACTCCGTGGATCGGCTTCCTCCGAGGCGTGGACGTCTATCAGCAGAGAATGTACCTTCACCTATCAGCAGAGAATGTCCCTTAGTCTGTAACACAGTCAAATATATTCTCAAGTAATATTCAAGCATGCCATTCAGCGTGTTAGTACGAGCAGCTCGGGAGCAGCTTGGGAGAACAAGAAAACAGAGACTGCTTTAGATTGTCTTCCCAAAGTGACTCAACTTTATTCACAAGTACAACAGTTTATATAGAGGGTAAAATTCATGAGACAGCAGATTATTAGTTTAAACCAGTACAGACCAAGATAAGGCAGCGTCTTCCTGCCCTTGGGTGAAGAAGCATCCTTTGTGTAGTTTATTAGTTCAGCTACAATTGTGATTATCTCAGCGACATATTTTCAAGGCACAAAACGAAGAGTTCTTACATTAGTGAAATCTGAAACAAACCATTTGGCCTTCAACAGGCGTCTAAAAGATTAAGAAACTAATGTAGCTGAGGGAGTGATCTCTGTGGTATTTCAACCTTGTACCAGCCTGTGATTCTCACACATCAATTCTTGGGTCAAAGAGAAAAATAACTAAAACAAAGGGGCCTTATTGAATGACAGAGTTTTCCTGCATAATGTCACTATAAAACAATATCCAGTAAATGCTACCATGGTACTAAAATACCTAACACTAAGCATGCAGAGAAGCAAGTTATCCTTCAGCGGCCTATAGTTAACATTGACATTTTAACAGACTTTTCTTGTTGTTCTCATTAAAACTCACAACAGTTGTTAGGCTTTACCAGGACCAGCTTAATCATTTACATTCATTTAGATCAGGTCAGTTATTTGAATGTCAATAATTTGTTACACCATGAATACATTTCATACTTTGGCACTTCTACTTCTAATGCTTAAATAAAGCATTATGTGCTTATCATGCATATTAGTAAGCATTTAGCAAGTGTGTCAGGAACTGCTAAATCATCTCAGTGTTTTGTTTTCTCTTAACCCTAATTACACCTAATTCACCTCTTTGAGCTCCCTTGGGATGAGCCTTTCTCTTTCCAAGTCTGGCCTGATTTTATACAGGATAAATTAGATAAGCAATATTAAATGTCTCTCTAAAATAATGTTTAAATTGTGCTTGATTTTAGGTCTGTCTGAGCCAACAACATTTGGGACATTCTCAGGAAAAGATGTTCCATCACAGATCGCCTCAAACGGTCACATCATGAGACTGGAATTTCAGTCTGATCATTCAAATACTGGGAAGGGCTTCAATATCAGCTATACCAGTAAGTATCAACTACCTACTTATTGCTCAGTCCATTTGTTGTTTAGGCCGTAGTAAACACCCTTAGCTTACTAAGTCACTGGGGGAAAATGTGCAATCTCAACCAGTTGGTGAGCGGTTACTGGAGGTTGCAAACAAAGAGACTAGTCAGTAGCCCACTGGCACTAGGAAAAATCTGTGCTTCTACAGTGGTCCCTGGAGACTGACACTAGGTGAAATCGGTTGCAAAGTGGTATGAATTGTGCACTGAAAACCTTCTTGGTTGCCTGCAGATTACTGTGATTGCTTGTAGTTTGCATGGAAGATGCAGATTTGTCTGCAAAAACTCAGAAACTCTTGTGAAAAGCATGATGAAAACCAGAAATGGATTTGCATTGAAGTAAAGATGCACCATTTGAAATGTGTTGGTGGATGTCCTCTATTTCGGCTCTCTGCTGCAATTTTTTCCCATTTTTCAGCTACTCCGTGAGTAGTTATTGAGTATTAGCAGAAAGATCTGTGTCTTCTGTGCATACTGCAGTGACTATGATAGTCTACTAGTCACAAAGAGGATTTGGGGTAGCAGCCTCTTTGCAACCAACCAAATATCCATTAAGATCTCTACCAGCGTACTACCTCATTGTTGTATTTGAATTTGGTTTAAATTTTTTTTAAGTAACTGTCATTTTTTTCCCAGCAGTTCTTCTGACAAATGACAGCATGTTGTTTTGACACTTTGACAAATTTTTATTAAGAATACTTCCAGGGTCACTTCAGTGGAGTTTTAATAGCCGAAATTTGTTAAACAATACGGACATTCCAACAGTAAAACTGAGATGCAACACTTCTACCACCATGTAATCAGAGACAAAAGCAGAAATCAGTTGTCAACATACTGCTATACATTATGTTCTAGGGTAGATCCTAGCGAGTGTCCCTTTTTTTAAACAAATGATTTACTGATTATCAAGCTGAGTATTGCTATGTAACTCAATGCACATCTTTAAAACATATAAGCTACATTTACAACTAAATTCTGAGGATTTGCTTCCGGAGCTTGTTGTATAGCTAGTATCTTCATATACTAGTTAAGATCCATATTAAATATAGCTCAGAGTAAAATACCTTTTCATATGCTAACCACCTCAGAATGGCACTTCGTTATGATTAATATAATACCGACATCAGCATTACTGCACCTGACGTTACCTTAACCTGTCCTGTTTGACTTCTTCTGCTTGACTGATCCTATATGGTAAATGGCCTGTATTTGTACAGCGCTTTACTAGTCCCTAAGGACTCCAAAGCACTTTACACATCCAGTCATCCACCCATTCACACACACATTCACACACTGGTGATGGCAAGCTACATATGCATATCTTACTTTCACCCAGTTAAGCCTGTCCCATTGTCAGAGTTTGAACCCAGCTACTCCATCCTGTATATTTATCCACTCTAAGCTGAACTAGTTCTGCCTGAGTGATTCAGATTCATTCAGTGTGATTACCATGCACTTCTGCACCATTTCACACACTGCCTCCCAAATGACCTTGTCTTTGGCTCTTCCTTTAGAGGTGGCATTTGACAAATGAAAATAGTGTGTGTGTGTGTGTGTGTGTGTGTGTGTGTGTGTGTGTGTGTGTGTGTGTGTGTGTGTGTGTGTTTTTTAACCTAGTGAAAAAAAACTGAGCATAATAAATAACAAAGTGTACTATTTCAAATCCTAACACAAATGAAAGGTTTGATGCACCTCAAACGAAAAATTAATATGTAGTTAAATAAAAATCATATTAAATTAAATGCCTCTCAAACTTTTTACCTGGCAGAAAAGAAAAATGCTGAAATACATTCATATAGTTTTTAGTGGTGAAACTTTTTGAAAATGTAATTTGAAAACCTGATGACATAAATTCTACACTGGGACTTAAAAATATCAAACGTATTGTGCTGTTTCAGTAATTTGGTCTATTAACATTTTAATGCATATATGAATATCAAGAGGTTATGCTGTGGGTATATTTATATGAATTGTGTTAGAAACTCAAGAATGAATGCAAGACTGTGCAGTTATTTGGTGAAAGCGGTGCACTGGGAGCCAATAACTGTTCGCAGATTTGAATCTATCCTACAAATAAATTGATCCTATATATTATGAGGACATCATGCGTAAAAATGTGCTTTAGCCTATGACAGCTAAGGTTATTAATGATATATTTAAAATGGAATATATCCAAATTCTGTTTTTAATCACTTTTAGAGGAAGATGATCATTTCCAAAAAACAATTTTGACCTTATATATGTTCACTTTTTGTTTCTTTAACAATTTGTTTTAAACTAAACCATACTTTGGGCAAAAAGAGACTGGACTCACTATTGTCCCTTGAGGTAGAAAGTGGAACTACTTGGGTCTAGCTCAGTGGTGTCCAAACCCAGGCCTCGAGGGTCGGTATCCTGCAGGTTTTAGATGTGTCCTTGAGCCGTCACAGCTGATTTAAATGGCTAAATTACCTCCTCAACATGTCGTGAAGTTCTCCAGAGGCCTGGTAACGAACTAATCATTTGATTCAGGTGTGTTGACCCAGGGTGAGATCTACAACCTGCAGGACCCGCCCTTGAGGCCTGGAGTTGGCCCATCCCTGACCTAATGAATCAGATGTCCACTTCAACTACAAAACAATGCAAGAATAAATTTATACATGGAACAGATTTAGACTCTTTGGATAAGTAAAAACTCTGAATAAATAAGTCTAGAGTTAGACCAATCTGAGACTTTCCCACATTATACAATATTGTTGACATTCTTGACAGCATTGACATTGTTGACAATATTGTGGACCCAGTGTGAGATCTAAAACCTGCAGGACACCGGCCCTCGAGGCCTGGAGTTGGCCAAGCCTGGTCTAGCTGGTTAGCCTGCTAACTTTAGTGCATATTGCTCCTTAATGTCAAAATTCTTATTTCCTCACTAACTACAGCTAATCTTTAAAATGTTTACATCTTACTAACAAATGGTTTACTCAAAATTTTAAATTACAAAATGCATTCACTGTAAGATGCATAGTTATTCTTATCTGAGGTCAACTATTGAGTTCATCTTTTTTCTGTTATAGCCGAAATATCATTTAGTTTTTATTTTTTCCTTTTTTTTATGCCATATGTTTCTACCTTTCCCTGTCACTATGGCTTCTTCTTAACTTCTTCAGCCTTAGTTGGCCTTTTTTTCATCTTCTACTGGGTTCAAACCAATGACTGTATTGGTTTAAACATATCATTTGAATATTTTGTATGCTGGCATTTCGTGCTTTTTCTCATACGTATCTTCTAGTCTTTTCTTCCTCTTCTATAATATCAGGTTGTTGAAGGAGTACAAGGGCTACTTTATCTGTGTCTGCCTTTGGCCTATATAGTACTTTCTCTACATGCATATTTGAACACATATTTGAATACTGCTACAAGACTGTATGTAATATACAGTATGTGTGCATTTTTGTTTGTGTACCTGCCATTTCCCTTGTGGCTCTCATTTTTTTCCCTACGTCCTCTCCTTTCTCTCACTGCTCCCATTTCCCTCCATCAGCAGCTAATCAACCTGAGACATGTCCAATCTCAGGTTAATCTCTGGAATGGGGATAATATAAGCTTAACATGACAAGGTTGAGTCCACATAAAGATAATTCCATTCCCATATTTCCATATCAGTGGAGATGTCACATTCACTGACAGTGATACAGCAGCGGTTTCATTTTTTTCCTCTGGCAGAACCAATTTTTCGGTATTAAAATAAATTGAAAAAACTGGTAAAAACTGCTCAAATGAATAAATATGCATACATATTTTGAACCACTTAACCAGAGTGTAGTTGCAATCTGCCAGCTTTCTCTTTTTTTCAGATTACGTCTTTGTTCTTTCCTTTTCAAATTAATTTGCCTTTGTTTGATACAGTAATTCAATCTTATGTGTCTTAGCCCCAGTTTTAACTTTTCTCTGGTTATTTTCTCTCTGTAGCATTTGGTCAGAATGAATGTCATGACCCAGGAGTCCCAGTAAATGGTCAGAGGTACGGTGACCAGTTTCAGCTTGGCAGCTCAGTGGCGTTTCGCTGTGATCAAGGATTCATTCGGACTCAGGTAATAATCATTTGAAAGTATCATTATCACACTTTTTAACACAATTTTGAAATGATTGTCATAATCGGTGTCCATAGTTGTGTGGTAAAACCTAGTATAAATGTAACCTTTCTTTAAATTGTGTATTTCCAGGGGTCCGATCAGGTCACCTGCATTATTCAGGATGGAAATGTTGTCTGGTCTGCAGCTGTACCTCGCTGTGAAGGTAAACCTAAGCAGACACCTACACATAAGAACTGTTTACTGTATATAGGAGTATAATGTTCCACAAAACATTCAACTATTTTAGCGATTACCATACAGCTCAAGTGTGTTTATGCACCTTTGGAACAATTAAATTTTCTCTTTTAATTGATTTTAGCCTTGCAGTCTGGACACATCATTCTTTCTAAAGAATAATCTTTAAATGAGACTGGCACATGTTGTACCAAAGCTTTTCAGGGACACATATTCATTTATTTAGACACCGAAAGACAGAGATGTACTATTAGGACAAAATCAAATTGAACATGGGGGGGTCATCTTTTTAACTATGGAGTACGAGAGAATATCATCTCTCCTGTTCTTGAAGATCCCATCCAAAAAAACTGCTCCTTCAGTATGCATTCTGTGTTTTTTTTTTTCTTTTCTTGCTGAAAGTCTGGATTTATGAGAGCAATCAAATATGCAAAGGTATGAGCTACTTGAAAAGACAAGCCACTGCAAATTATATGTTGTAGCAATGAATAATGAAGAAACCATGAATTCCAGGTCTGGAGTTTTTTATGTTTAATTCAGGTTCTAGACAGACTCAAAATGAATAAGAATAAAAACCGAACATGATACGATGTCTGATATTTCATTTTATTTGAAAGAAACAACTCAACGGGAGATAATTATTGTTTTTTAATGTGTCATAATTGAAATTTTGGAACTGAGCTATAAAGTAGTGACGGTATGTGCCAGTGTTGCTGCCTGCAGTTTGTGCAGGGAAACGGAGAGTTATTTTTTGGCACCATTTGACACATAAATATATTTAATTCCTCCTATAAATTATAATGTGATAATTATTTTGGGCTTTTTCAAACATCACTAACTCAAAATTGCTTACTGTAGCACATGATGGGCTCACTGTAATTTCTGAAGGTAAATGTTTATGTATGAAATATAGAAATTCAGAGTGGATTAGAATGATAAAATAAACAGAGCAGACAATTATTCTGCTAACTTAATGAAATAGGAGCAATTTACAGACATTTACAAGGAGAAAATGATTAATTTTATTTCCTGTGGTTGTGTGTGGGGGTCTTTGTTTCCATCCAGCTCCCTGTGGAGGGCATCTTACAGCTCCTACAGGTGTTTTGCTATCTCCTGGTTGGCCCTCCTTTTACAAAGACTCTCTGAACTGCCAGTGGGTGATTGAAGCACAAGCAGACCATGCTGTAAAGATACACTTTGACAAGTAAGTGTATTACTCAACTATGCTGTTGACTGATTTGTCAAATGTGTTTGCTCAAAAATTGTTGACATTTGACTGTTAATGGTTAGATAATATGGTACGGTTAGGGAGTGCATTATTTAGTTAATATTTTACTTGGGCAGTCTTTCACATGCAATATAAGGTAGTCAGATATAGATGAGGCTGGTGAGTTACTGCTGCAGTAAATGATTAATGTTGGCTTTTTACATTTTTTTTCTTCTGGAAACAAGCCACAGACAGATGCAGTGTAGCCTGAAACTGCAATAGCAGAAATTTGTCTTTTTGAAATGTGACGTACACGCCGAGTTATCTTCATCGCCTATGAGACATTTCATTTGTGGACGATTCAGCATACTTCTTCTGAAGCAGAGGCTAGTTAATTTTTCATTTAGCTGGTCAGATATAATTATTCAGATACCGCGTTGTTGCAGTGTGTCAGTAGCTCCCAAATCTTGGTTTCTGTTCAACTAGATAGGTTGGTGATATACAACATCCTTTTTCTGGATCATCTACTATTTGATGCTTAGACCCAAAAATCGACTGATTAGGCCCTGTAGCTCCAACTTAATGCAAATGGGTTAATTAGTGTTTAAGTGTTTTAGCTATTTAATAGAATAATTCAATTCAATTCAATTTTATTTATATAGCGCCAAATCACAACAAAAGTCGCCTCAAGGCGCTTCATAGATACAGAGAAAAACCCAACAATCATATGACCCCCTATGACCAAGCACTTTGGCAACAGTGGGAAGGAAAAACTCCCTTTTAACAGGAAGAAACCTCCGGCAGAACCAGGTTCAGGGAGGGGCGGCCATCTGCTGCGACCGGTTGGGGTGAGAGAAGGAAGACAGGATAAAGACATGCTGTGGAAGAGAGACAGAGGTTAATAACAGATATGATTCAACGCAGAGAGGTCTGTTAAAACATAGTGAGCGAGAAAGGTGACTGGAAAGGAAAAACTCAATGCATCAAGGGAATCCCCCGGCAGCCTACATCTATTGCAGCATAACTAAGGGAGGATTCAGGGTCACCTGGTCCAGCCCTAACTATATGCTTTAGCAAAAAGGAAAGTTTTAAGCCTAATCTTAAAAGTAGAGATAGTGTCTGTCTCCCGAATCCAAACTGGAAGCTGGTTCCACAGAAGAGGGGCCTGAAAACTGAAGGCTCTCCCTCCCATTCTACTTTTAAATACTCTAGGAACAACAAGTAGGCCTGCAGAGCGAGAGCGAAGTGCTCTAATAGGGTGATATGGTACTACAAGGTCCTTAAGATAAGATGGGGCCTGATTATTTAAGACCTTGTATGTGAGGAGCAGGATTTTGAATTCAATTCTGGATTTAACAGGAAGCCAATGAAGGGAAGCCAAAACAGGAGAAATATGCTCTCTCTTTCTAGTCCCTGTCAGGACTCTTGCTGCAGCATTTTGGATTAGCTGAAGGCTTTTCAGTGAGTTTTTTGGACATCCTGATAATAATGAATTACAGTAGTCCAGCCTGGAAGTTATAAATGCATGAACTAGTTTTTCAGCGTCACTCTGAGACAGGATATTTCTAATTTTAGAGATGTTGCGCAAATGGAAGAACGCAGTCTTACATATTTGTTTAATATGCACAGCAAATCCAGCATGTCCAAATTAACACTGTCGGATTTGATTTCAACACTGTTGAAGTGTCTATATGGGTCCACACCAGAGAGTGTTAATTTAACTCTTTTTGGAGAGTTGGTACGTTAACTCTGATTTAGTGTTAAACACCAAATCTGTCTGGAGTTGATAATTTAACACTTGGTGTTAAGAGTTTATATATTAACTCTCAAAAGAGTATTTTAGTTTAACTACGTAAGAGTTATCTTCTAATTCATTCTAAAAAGCGGGAATTTTACTGTTCTGAACTTCTAGAAATTTCTTTTGGAAATAAACATTTACTAAAAAGATGCAATGGTTTTTGAAAAACATTTATTCTGAACTGTGCACCACAATTTCAAAACATTTTCTGAAAGACGTAACAGTGTACATGTTCTCACTTTCATTAGAATTTTGTTTATCAAAAGGTCTGACATGGTAAATGCAAATAACAGCATTCTCATCACTTATTTCTTCAATACAATATGCATGTCCTTCATTCATCCCTTTGTGGAACTTCAACGCACTTCTGCTCTCCCCCATATTCCATCTTCACAAGCATATCCTGTGCGGAGATTGAATAAAAATTAGTTGACACTAATTAATGGCACAAATAATCCAGTAAACAATTGCAGCACAGTAAAAAAAAAAAAAAAAAAAAGGAATCCTCTTTGAGCCATTACTTGTGTAAAGTATTTTCCCAAAAGACAAATACACAGGCAACAGGTAATACTGAACTAAATGTAAAACCTCAACCTTTTTAATTTTTACCTAAACCGTGTGCACAAAACTCTGGAGGGATCTAAATTCTAACGTAGAACCCAGTCAGGACGTCAGCTACTGCTGTTTGCTCGTGTTTTTATTTTTATTTTTATGGGCGATCGTTTTCAGGCTTCAAGTAGCACCATTATACCAACATTTCACATTCTAGACATTGTTTTAGGTGTATTTGACCAAAAGTTTGACTGAAAATTCACATGCAAGCTTTTTTTTCAAGGCTGTGGTATTTGCACGCAAACAATACCTTTCAGCTAGCTAAAACAGAATATTATGCTATCACCGAGCAACATGGCTAATGCCTTTCACACAGCTTTGTCTCAACTCCAAAGAGCCACAGAAGTAAAAGCTCATAATAATAATAATTGAAACAATCTTTGAAAAAATGACTTACCAAGCATGGCAAACAACTCAAATATGTAGAGCAAAATGTTCTGAAACGGCTTCACTTCAGCTTCGATTGGAGCCGTGCTGGGGGCGGAGTCTGTGAATTTACTCTGTTGGTGTCATAGCCCCTGTAGGAGTTCAGAGTTAAGAGGTCAAGAGTTAATGTTTCCATTGTAACACCTCCAGATTTGACAGAGAAACACTCATTTTTAACACTCGATTTTAACTACTATCATTTTACACCTCAGAGTTACATTAAAAGAATGTGACTCTGCTTAGAGTAAAATTAACTCTACTTTTGCAAGAAGACCATTAACACCAAAACATTTAACACTTTTGAATTTGCTGTGTGTGCATTGAAGGATATGTCCTGGTCAAAAATGACTCCAAGGTTCCTCACAGCGTTACTGAAGGCCAAGGTAATGCCATCCTGAGTAAGAATCTGGTTAGATACCATATTTCTAAGCTTTTCAGGGCCGAGTACAATAACCTCAGTTTTATCTGAATTAAGAAGCAGAAAGTTAGCGGCCATCCAGGTCTTTATGTCTTTAAGACATTCCTGCAGTTTAACTAATTGGTCTGTGTTATCTGGCTTCATGGGTAGATAGAGCTGGGTGTCATCTGCATAGCAGTGAAAATGTATGCTATGTCTTCTAATGATGCTGCCTAAGGGAAGCATATATAATGTAAACAGAATTGGTCCTAGCACTGAACCCTGTGGAACTCCATAATTAACCTCAGTGTGTGAAGAGGACTCTCCATTTACATGCACAAATTGGAGTCTATTAGATAGATATGATACAAACCACTGCAGTGCAGTACCTGTAATACCTACAGCATGTTCTAATCGCTCTAATAGGATATTATGGTCAACAGTATCGAATGCTGCACTGAGGTCTAGCAGGACAAGCACAGAGATGAGTCCACTGTCAGAGGCCATAAGAAGATCATTTGTAACCTTCACTAAAGCTGTTTCTGTGCTGTGATGAACTCTGAAACCTGACTGAAACTCTTCAAATAAGCCATTCCTCTGCAGATGATCTGTTAGCTGTTTGACAACTACTCTTTCAAGGATTTTTGATATGAAAGGAAGGTTGGAGATTGGCCTATAATTAGCTAAGACTGCTGGGTCTAGAGATGGCTTTTTGAGTAAAGGTTTAACTACAGCCAGCTTGAAGGCCTGTGGTACATAGCCGATCATTAGAGATAGGTTGATCATATTTAAGATCGAAGAATTAATTAATGGCAGGACTTCTTTGAGCAGTTTTGTAGGAATGGGGTCTAAAAGACACGTTGATGGTTTGGAGGAAGTAATTATTGAAGTTAACTCAGAAAGATCAATTGGAGAAAAATAGTCTAACTTAACATCAATGGTACTAAGAGTAGCTGTAAATAATATTACATCTGTGGGATGATTATTGGTAATTTTTTCTCTAATGATAAAAATTTTATTTGTGAAGAAGTTCATGGAGTCATTACTAGTTAACGTTAAAGGGATGGTTGGCTCAACAGAGCTCTGACCTTTTGTCAGCCTGGCTACAGTGCTGAAGAGAAACCTGGGGTTGTTCTTATTTTCTTCAATCAGTGATGAATAGTAAGATGTTCTGGCTTTGCGGAGGGCTTTCTTATAAAGCAGCAAACTATTTCTCCAGGCTAAATGATGATCCTCTAAATTTGTGACACGCCATTTCCTCTCCAGATTACGAGTCATCTGCTTTAGGGTACGTGTTTGAGAATTATACTACGGAGTCAGGTACTTCTGATTTGAGACCTTAGTTTTCACAGGACCTACAGTATCCAGAGTCGTACGTAGTGAGGAGGTGAAATTATTAACAAGATAATCGACCTCTGTTGGGGTAGTGTTCAGATAGCTGCTCTGCTCTATGTTGGTACAGGGCATTGAAGATGATAACAGTGGGTGGATTATATTCTTAAACTTAGTTACAGCACTTTCAGAAAGACATCTACTTTGATAAAGTCTACTCTCCACCGCTGTGTAATCAATTATTGTAAATGTAAATGTTATCAGGAAATGATCAGACAGCAGAGGGTTTTCAGGAAACACTGTTAAATGTTCAGTTTCTATGCCATATGTTAAAACAAGATCTAGAGTGTGATTAAAGTGGTGGGTGGGTTCTTTTACATTTTGAGAAAAACCAATTGAGTCTAATAACAGATTAAATGCCATGTTGAGGCTGTCATTTTTAGCATCTACATGGATGTTAAAATCACCCACAATAATTATTTTATCTGAGCTCAGAACTAAATCCAATAAAAAGTCTGTGAAATCAGAGAGAACTCTGTGTAAGGCCCAGGTGGACGATAGATGATAACAAGTAAGACTGGTTTCTGAGTTTCACAGCTGGGGTGGACGAGGCTAAGCATCAGGCTTTCAAATGAATTAAAAGTCTGTCTTGGTCTTTCATTAATTAATAGGCTGGTGTGAAAAATTGCTGCCACACCGCCCCCTCGGCCTGTGCTTCGAGATTTCTGGTAGTTAGAATGACTCGGGGGTGTTGATTCATTTAAACTAACAGAATCATCCTGCTGCAACCAGGTTTCTGTAAGGCAGAGTAAATCAATTTGTTGATCAATTATTAAGTCATGTACTAACAGAGACTTGGAGGAGAGAGACCTAATATTTAATAATCCACATTTCACTGTTTTACTCTTTGGTCCAGAGTACTGTATTGTTCTTTCTTTGTAATTGTTTATATTTAAGTTGTTTGTTGCTGGTTTTTAGTTTGTTTTTTTGTCTTTTTGGAAGCTGACACAGTCTCTATGGAGATGGGTTTTTGGGGGGGTAGCAGGAGGAGAGAAGCTGCAGAGAGGCGTGTAAGACTGCAACTCTGCTTCCTGGTCCCAACTCTGGATAGTCATATTTTCGGGGGTTTTAATAAATTTGTCCATATTTCTAGAAATGAGAGCTGCTCCATCCAAAGTGGGATGGATGCCGTCTCTCAACACCAGGTTTCCTCCAGAAGGTTTGCCAATTATCTATGAAGCCCACATCATTTCTGGGACACCACTCAGACAGTCAGCAATAGGTGTGACTGATTGATTGCTTACATATCAGTCAAGTTTCTTATATGGTAGTACTTTGTTATAGCTCAGTGTTTTGTTTTGTTTTTGCCTACAGTGGATAAATTGTGCAAAATGAACAATATTGGCGAGTTTCTCTTTTTTCAGCGTTGGAATTTATTAACATGTATAACTTGCAGTTGTGAATTTCATGTGCGTGTTTTTTTTTGTTTTTTTTTTGTTTCTCTAGGTTCCAGACAGAAGTCAACTATGACACACTGGAGATCAGGGATGGCCCCTCAGCATCCTCTCTCCTGATCGGCGAATACCATGGTACCCAAGCGCCTCATTTCCTGATTTCCACATCAAACTTCCTGTTCCTGTTGTTCACTACAGACAACAGCCGCTCTGCCACAGGCTTCAGCATCAGATATGAAAGTAAGTCTAAATGACTGATAGACTGAAATGCCTGGTAGACACACTCGAAATTGCTTACAGACGCAAATACACTCAACCTTTTGACACTGCGGCGGTTGTGTGATGTGATTTTCAGGTGTGAAAATGGAGTCAGACTCGTGTCTTGATCCTGGTATCCCAGTGAATGGTCGTCGCCATGGCAGCAGCTTTTCCATTGGCTCTCGTGTGTCATTTACATGTGACCCGGGATACACACTTAGCGATCAGGAGCCAATTGTTTGCGAGCAGAATCATCAGTGGAGTCACGCTCTTCCCAGTTGTGATGGTTAGTATCTTCTTTTATTTTATTTGATCTCTTACAGGAATTACCCTGTAGCGTGAGTAATACAATCAGGGGCGAATGCTGTTCTCTCGTGACTCACCTCACACATAGTTTCACATTCTCTAAACATGGAAAAGAGTGAAAAAACGTTGTCAACATACAGCACATACTGACAGAGCAGGCCATTGTGGTTTGGGGTTTGTTTTCTTTTAACTAAAGACATTGCCCAGTTTTTGCCTCCAGAAGTGCTTAGTTGGGAGAACAGCTTGAAATAGCTTTATAAATACACCTCTCAAGCCAAAAGCTGCATTAAATGCTTTCATTGGCAAAATAAGTCATCTTGAGCTGAATTTAATTCTGGCCAAATTGTTGTTTGATTGATTATGTGTGTTTTAGAGTTGATGTTTTTAATTCTCCAACTGAATATTGCAACTAAGAAATAGTAGCCACCACAGTCTTTTGTAGGGATTTTTATCTAATCATTTTATTTACACTGGAAATCAATGTATGAGCTCTTTTTTAAGTTAATCTGGCACTACAGGAAAAGTTGAAATTGCATCTTGCTTTGATAGACTTTTGAAAGATTGCTAAATATCAGACTTTGTTATACTATTTAGCACTTTTCTTACAATCCATCTCAACTATAACTATATACATCTCTGTCTTTCGGTGTCTAAATAAATGAATATGTGTCCTTGAAAAGCTTTGGTACAACATGTGCCAGTCTCATTTAAAGATTATTCTTTAGAAAGAATGATGTGTCCAAACTGCAAGGCTAAAATAAATTAAAAGAGAAAATTTAATTGTTCCAAAGGTGCATAAACACACTTGTGTTCGCTGCACCTTGGACAGGGCTCCATTCTATCACTTGGCTACAACATACAGGCAGATGCACACTGAACTTGACATCTGCTGTATGTACATTTTCTCTGAAGATCTAGAGACACTGTTTTTTTCACTCATGTTCAATCCTGTCCTCATAGCTAAACATTTTTAAGGGAATGTTTTTTTGTTTGTTAAGCCACTTACCACTGACATATGAATCATTCAAAAAATAAAATAAGCCTCTAACTCAGGGGACAGCTTTGTGTCTACACATAACAGACAATATAAAGTAGCAAGGAGGCAGTTTTTAAATTGCCCCTTTAAGCACTTTGTTACTAGCAGCCTAGTGAAAAAACACATCATTTGTCAATTTCAGTCAGTTGATGCTGTCAAAACAAGTGGATTCTGAACTCAAAAAAGTACAGTTAAACTTTCCTCTACCATGTGATAAAGCAGGTAGAGGAAAGCAGCTTCCTTTTTCAGCATTGCAAACAAGACAGAACATATCAATCATGGACTGGCCTCCCCAGAGCGTTGATGTCAATATTATTGAAGCAATGTGGGATCATCTTGACAGAGAACAGAACTAAATCTGGCCAACATCCAAAGAAGAGCTTTAAATGTCCTTCAAGAACCTTGGAGGACTATTCCTGAAAACTACCTAGATTCATTAAAAGTACGCTTGCTCAAGAGAGTTCAGGCTGTGTTGAGGAATAAAGGTGGTCATAACCAAATATTGACATTCATGCTCACTGAAGTTGCACAGAAACTTCTTTTGTGTTTCCTTATGTTGGCGCAATTTTGCATGCACTTTAATAAATCTCTATCCGTATTCTCCATTTGGTAGCAAAAAGTAAAGAATTGATGGGTGGCTCAAGATTTCTGCAGATTACTGTTTATACTAAATTTTCTGCGTGGTCACTTCATTTCTACACTGACCCTGAACATTGAAACCTCGTTTGAATATCAACACAAAATACAGGAGACTAAAGATGGAAGAGGCAGAAAAGAGGATCAGTCTGTGTCAGAGGTAAAAGACATTTGAAAGGGAAGGTGCTTTCAGTGACACCAGTAGCTACTTTCCTTCATAGCAGAATATTGAAGAAAAAAAAGTCTGTTCTCTCACTTCTGCCTTTTGCCCTTTAACTTTTTGCAACAGACAGCTGTAATTGAGCAAACAGTCTTCACTCCCACCACAATGACTCAAGCTGGACATTTAGCCTTTGTGAACTTATTTAGGTCAATAGAAATTACTGAAACAGATGCTCCCTGGCTATTCAAAGGGCTTCCTAGTGAGCGTTTTTCCACAGCTTATGCTATGGTGGGAGTTAAACAAACAGCATCTCATCTGCTCTGCCAATTGAACATAATCAAATATGAAAATGAAAGGATATCACAAGTTAGGAGTAAGTTCATGGCAAAGCAATCTATGTCATACTTGCAGCCATGTAAGGCAAATAGTTTTAAACCGGCACTGTGACATTTTCAATTTTCAGCCAGGCATGCCACTGAATGAGACAGCTGTCACATTATAAGACACGTTATTTCAGAATGGCACTTTTCTGAAATGGTGTGTAAGACTTGACTTAATGTAATGTGAGATATAGTGTGCTTTTGGGCAAAGATCACAGTGGAATTATGTGTTAAGTATATTATTACACTACTGAAATTTAGATTAATCACACTTGGCTGCATGTTGTGGAAGTGTGGGACAAAACAACAAGTCTTGCAAATACTGAGCAAACCTACAATATCTACTCACAAAATTCTTGGTTATTCTATTTAAAAGAGCAAAGAAATCATCTTTAAGCTCTCCCACAGGCATGCTGGAAGCGATTCATACACACACTCGCACCCATTAATGGCAATAATGTTATTTACAGGACAGTCTCAGAGGCACAGTTAACATTTCATACACACTACATTACACAGACAGCACTGCATTTAAAATAAAAAGCAAAATGACATGTCATCACCCCCCCAGGCATGCAGGCACCATTCCCTTTCAGTAATGCCAGAACGTCTATTCAACACAAACTATTCATCTTATTCCTGCAGGTCAGTTAAATCACCAAACAGATAACGCTGGCTGCTCTTTTATGTGTCAGGAAGAGTATTGAAGGGGTGCTGTGACATTTTAAAGCATGCAGTTGGTGCCAAGACAACAACTTGTTAGAAGTGACCAAAGTTAGAGAATCACTTAAGAAGACTAAGAATGTATTTAAAGACTAAGAAAAGGGAAGGAGGAGGAATGATGCTGAAAACTGATATGCTATCTCTATATATTTATCTCTCCTCTCTGAAAACCAAGCAGGTCTTTCTTTAGAATCCAGCCTCTTTCTGTTTCATTTTTTTTTTTTTTTTTGTTGGTCATGAATCGTCTCTCTTTCTTGTCACATTCTTTCTATGCATTGTTATACACCTCACAGTTTCTCACACACATTTTCTTAATGATCTCTCTCTCTCTCTTTTCACACACAGATGATTAGGACCACCAAAGTATGAACCGTTACACACGTTACATACATTACGTACAGACAGATAGGCCTGTTCGACATAACGATATATATTGGTCTATCGTTTCATTTTACGCTATCGTTTGTTTCGTGGTGTCGCAAAATAAACTAAGGCAATATTTTTTCATCGTTTTGATGGTCCCTGTAGTGGCTATATTAATTTCTTAAAGTTCTCTCTTTCTCTTATATTTAATATAACCACACTACGAGCGCCTGTTTTAACCACAACGACGGTAACACCATCGCGTGTCCGCTTACCTTTCACAATAAAGCTCAAGATCCTGTTGAGACTTTTCAGAATAAACTGAATCACGTGAAAGAGCAGATTATTTACGGATGAGAAGTAAAAAAAGAGCCGCCAGGTGCTAAAAAATAAACCTTAGACTCAAACGTTAGAACAGACTTTTCCCCGCAGCACGCCGTGTAATAAATACTCACAAAGAAAACGGCGGCTGTTACAACTTATGTCTAAAAATGTATTGTTTCATGCATCGGTTAAAACACTCGACTCCAGACACACGACGTCCAGCTGGAAACACTTCCCGCAAGTCGAGCTGCCCGAGATTCACAGAATTTCCAGAAAATGTTACATTTTTGTGATTTATATCGTTATCGGGATTATAGATGTCTTATATCGGGATATGAGATTTTGGTCATATGGCACAGCCCTACAGACAGACATGCGCATGTGCTTCCCTTAACAAGGGTCATTTAGTCAGACAGTGTCCTAGTTTTTGCCAAATCCTGATGGGAGTCTGAAAAGCTGGCACAGGTTACCGCAACACTCACAAGACAGCTAGTCAGTGAGAGGGAACAGCTCGTATCACAGCTTCTGAAATCAACCCCAGCCCTGTTGAAATATGATATAGAATAGTAGGAAGAAAAATGATCAGACTGAGAGATTGAGAGAGAGAGAGGGGTGAAGACGAGGTCTGCACGCTGGAGTACCTGCAGCACGAAGAAATTAGAGGAGCTGTGAAATCTGTCCTCATAAATGCAAAATCATAAATAGTCTTTTTATAAACCTTTCACCAAACAAATGACTACTGCATTTATCTCTGTAGCTAAAAGATGCGTTTGTGTACCAAAATATATATAAATTGACAGTGAAGAAAAATGTTTTGTCTGTTTGTTTTGTTTATAGTCTGGAATCCATTTGTGTTATAGCTGACAAAGAGATTCCTTTTATTGCCATGCCAGTCAAACACCTTGAAGCGCTTTAATTGAATAAAATTTATCTGAACTGCTCTGAATAGTACTGAAAGCGATGAAAGCTCAGTCAAAGAGAAGCAAAGAGTCAATATATTATCTTAGTTCAGAAGTCTCTGATGTACTGCTAGCTCTCTTTTACTCTCCATTACATTGCTATGGCATTTTTCATTCTGCAGTACCCCAAATGAATTTGTCCCGTTCCATATCAGTGAATTTCTCTGTGTGGAGGCTAGGTATCTGGTAACACACACACACACACACACACACCAATCTCTCACTCTCTTTTAACAAACCAGTCTCTGTTTGTCTGTGACATTCTCCCTGCTCTTTCCTTTTGTCCTTTTGTTTCTGCAGTAAGCTCATCTTTAACCTTTGTTTCGTTCACTTTGCAAAATCTCTTTGCAAAAGCTTTTCTAACACAAAGGGTGTTTGCTGAAATCAACACTGCTCATTGCTCACTGCTCATACTATACAGTAAAATGTTTGCACGCATAACAGGTCGATTTACATACAAGACCTGAGACACCAGGTTTTGGTATTAGAGTTATGTATGACTAACATCTTAAGATCTTTATTCTTTATTATTATACGTTGTTCTACTGTACATTAATCTTTCTTCTTATGTAATCATAGAGTAAGTCTTCAGTACAGGCCTGAATTTAACACCATGCTAACTACACCAAATTCAGGGGGGATTTTCTGCAGGCTGGGGGGAAAAAAGCCAAGGTCCCAGGAATTTAATAAAGAATTTATATTAATCTGCCAGTAGGTGGTGAGCAGAGTTGGGATCGTTACTCAAAAAAGAAGTAATCTATTAGAAATGCTGGTTTCTTTTTTAAAAGATAATAATGTAATACTGTACTTACTTAGTTATCCATGGTGAAAGTAATTAATCACATTAATTTTGTGTCATGACCTAAAATGTATTGTCACATAGTTACCGGTTAAGAATATCTACCTCAGCCCCCTCTCCTGCAGCCTGGTTCCAATCTGAAATAACGAAAGCATCACTATAGTCTTTATTTTAGTGTTGCTAAGTTTGAACAAAAAGCAAAGTTGAAAACCAACTCTAAGAGATTTCAAAATGTTTTCCACACTGATTCTACTCTAACATGTAGAAATGGATGCTACAACGCTAGAAGCTTTGTCAAAGCATGCTGTCACTTTTCACATACTTGTAATGAGCCAAGCTGTGTTAGCAGCATTATGTTTCTGTCTTGGACGCAGTTTTCACTTTACCATTGTGCTATTGTCCTGCGTGCAATAAAAACAAATGTAGTGTCCATATTGTCGCTTCTCAAAAGTTGTAGAGCACCCCACCATTTTCCTCCTCCCTGGAAGGGAAAGGCATGTTCGCCATTATGCAGTCAACTAAAGACCCTTTGTAATACAAGTAACTACATAATTGAACTATAACATGATTACTGAATTAAGTACAATAATGCAATACTTTCTTGTGTTACTGAAAAATGTAATGTGACAATAGTAACATGTTACTTTGGAACTCATTACACCGATCACTGGTGGCGACCTCTTAACGGTACTGAAGACGTGTACATTTTTAGTTTTTTGAATAAAAGAAAATATCCAGCTGTGTTCCAATCTTCTCTGTCTGTCACATTTTCAGCTCTTTGTGGAGGTTATGTTTATGGTAAAACGGGAACAATTCTGTCTCCTGGCTTTCCTGACTTCTACCCCAATTCTCTTAACTGCACCTGGACTATAGAAGTGTCCCATGGAAAAGGTAAGAATGCTCAAATGTAATGGAAATGTCAATCACTGGTTATAACATGTTAAAATATGTATTTTTTCATATTTTAATAATATGGAAAAATGTGTTAGGCAATGAAATGTGGCTGCTCTTTGCCACAAATTCTCCAGTGTACACTTGGACAATTTTTCAAGTGTAAAAAATAGTTCTCTTAGACAACTTGCCACAGCCCTCTCACTATGTTCATGTAATGCCTCTTCATGTAATGCCAGACTGACTCAGAGATGTTGAGATCAGAGCGCTGTGGGGGTTCTATGGTTTTCTTGTCACTGCAGATAGTTTTATATGACTTACACATTATGCAAGATGGATTTGGGACAGAGCATATTCCTCACTGATGGTACTGGATGATGGATAAGAATCTCATGTACAGTGGCTTAGACTATTGCTTATATATATTGCCTGATAGAGTGTATGCTTTGCATATCTGTAACTGTCTATCTTACACTGCATGCCTATCCATCCATTCTTGCATTCATCTATCCTTTCATCCATCTATCCATTTTGCCATCTGTTCTTTCAGGAGTCCATTTGGTTTTCCACACTTTCCATCTGGAAGAGAACCATGACTACTTGTCAATCACAGAGGATGGCAATTTTCAGGTTCCGGTAGCTCGACTCACTGGCTCCGTGCTGCCTCCTAGTGTTAAAGCCGGACTCTATGGGAACTTCAGCGCTCAGCTACGGTTTATTTCAGATTTTTCCATGAGTTACGAAGGATTTAATATCACTTTCTCAGGTAAGAACACCTGAACACAATTTTTTTACTTCTTTTTTAGCATTGCATTGGCTAAAATTCATTTTAAAGCAAATTACAAGGCTTATTAAGTTGGCCTGTTAGTGACTGTATGATGATCCCTTACCAAAAAATAAATAAATAAATAACAAATTCACTGACTTTTCTTTAATGGCAGACTGTTGAAATTTTCAAACTAATAAACCAAATTGTTAGATACAGTGTTTCACCTGCTCAAGTAACTTTTTAATATGCGATGAAAAATGGGTTTTATGCATTATTAAACCTAACTGGTTATTTTGGCAGATATGCAGTACATCTGGTTAAGTGCTGCACTTACATTTAAACGCTTTTATTTGGGACCTGATACATGATACACTAATTTTTGACAGTTTTCTTAAGTATTTCAAACCTATTTGGCACTACAGATTACAGAGCTTCCTATCTCAGTGGATGAAGCAGTCTTAGATGAGACTGCTGCATATGTTTTCATAATGAGATGAAGCAGGGAAAACTAAATCAAATGTGTCCTTTTTAACATGCTTGTAATTTAAGCTAATGACAGTTTAATAAATTAATCTTTAAGTATTTAAATTATTCTGGGGAATTTAAAATGAGTCTTTATGACTCTTAAGTGACACAGCTCCAAATGCTTACATGTAGTGTTAATGCATTTCTTTCTAGTGTTGGCTAATATACCAATTTTTGCACACTTCTTATTAATTAATACCTTCTTTCTTTTTATGCTGACTCATGACAATTTGTCTCTACAGAGTATGACTTGGAGCCATGTGAGGATCCTGGTGTACCAGCATCCAGCAGGAGAATGGGACTCAGCTTTCAAGTTGGTGATTCATTGAACTTTTCTTGCTTCCCTGGCTACCGACTTGAGGGAGAGAGCAAGATCACTTGCCTGGGAGGAGGCAGGCGAGTCTGGAGCAACACGCTACCACGATGTATAGGTAAGATGTCAGCGCTTAGGTTGACTGATTTGCCAGAAATATAAATTGATAGCCACAGCATGCAAAACAGAAATCATGGTAGATTATTTCTTCATTTGAAAAACATTTCCATTGCTAGCAGGAGTCAAACTGGACTTTCTGAGGTTGTGAATATATTTGCAAACTTAAAAAAAAAAAAAAAAAAGTATTGTTATTTAAAAAAAAATTTTGGTGTTCTTAAAAAATGTAAATTAAAAAAATAAAATTCCTTTATTCTCTCATTACACAGTCATTTTTAACAAATTCATTTTGCTAGTGTTATTGCACCAACAGGGTGCTATTAGGTTAAACAGGATGACATTAGAGATGCTCTTTTTACATTCAGACTATTTTTTATGTAATATTAAACTAAAAAATATAATGTTGAAGATGTTATCTCTTCTATGAAAACAACTGGCAGGTGGCAAATAAAACAAAACTTTTAAAGTAAATTCTTGGCCATATGAATAAACCTGGAGCATTGTTCTAATTCAACAGTATTACTGTATTGCTAACGTAACAATAATCGACTTGTTAAATGTTAGTTTTATTTGCTAGAATTTTGCTGTTTGCACGTTGTAACTTCTTAGCGTTTGATGCGTATCAATGTTTTCTTGGATCCTGGTGGTAATTTGCGAGTCTGACTGGTGGTTGCTGGTAATTTTGAAGCCCAGAAAGAGCAGACTGAAAATGCTATAATAGCATTATCTGTCAAGAGATCAAGCCTGACTAAGAGGAAACTAAGCAAGAGCAGCTGGCAATGTGCACTAGTTTCATCCCCTTTCGTTCCTTCTAAATGTTCCTCTCTTTAGCGCTCTGTCTCTGTCTAAATTTCTGTTTCTCCTTCTCTTCCTCTATATTTTGACAGTCCTTTGATAGATAATTGGGGCATTAGGCGCTATATGAAAAGTGTTAATACCGTGCCTTTTGTTACTCCCCTTTTCCCTTTTCTAATTTCTTTCTGAGCATTTTCAGGCTTGTCTGTCTTGGTTCATCTGCTATCTCTTCTTCTTTTCTTCCCCTTCCAATTCTCTCTTTATCCCTTTCCTGCCCCTCTTCTCGAGGCTCTGTTCTCTTACTCCCACTCTATTGTACTCTTTTCACTTTAAAAGGAATTTCTGAAGAATTGCTGTGACTCTCCTTTATTTATGCTCCTTACCTCCTACCTTAATCTGCTTTAGACACGACAGAACATTTACAGAAATGTTGTTTTGAATTTCAAATTTCTTCAGATTTGATAAACACTGCGTCTTTTTTTAGTGTGTTTTATATTGTTTCAAACCACCCTCTCTCGTCTGTCTCATTACTCCCATTTCCTCTTTTTTTCTTCTAAGTAGTGGTGGTCCTCTTCAGTGGGAGTTAAAAGCCTGCTCGGCTCTCTTCTTTTATCTCCTCCTCATTTGCATATGACAAAACACTATTTGTACAAAGTACCAGTTTATATGAATTCCTAAACTTTGATAGGCACGGCACCTGCTAGATCATTCTGTATAATTTCATGAAGGACTTCTCCGACATACTTATCCAGCCTTATTGTTTACAGGGTTTTTTTGTGTGTTGTTTTGTTTTTCTGCCCTTTTATCAATGTTTTGTCGTTTATTTTCAAGTTATTTTGTTGTTTTTGTAGCATATTTCAGACAATGCTTTTTGAACTGCAGTACAGTGCAAGAGCCTTGAGCCAGCAGTCATTTCTTTATATTTTTGCAGGGTTTTTTTTTTTTTTGGACTTGAACAGTAGTTGTCCCGGCTTTCTGAAGGTCTTTCAAATGTTTCAACATTGGCTGCTTTGTCTCTCATTTTCAGTCCAGTCCTTACACCTGACCATTTTCAGGGCAATGTTTTTAGTTTGTTAATCTGACATATGACTCATTCAAGAATAAAAAAGGGCCCTAACCTAAAGAATGAACCAGTATTGTGTCTAAACATAATAGTCTCTTCAGGCATTTTGTGACTAGCAGTGTGTTGTAAATGCATATAATCCCCCCCCTTTTAGCTGAAACTACAAACATTATCAATGATAGCACAGTTTAACAGGCATAAAATAGTATTTCTGCACCAACAAAGTGAGTACCAAAGAGTTATCAGCTGTTAACGTTGCTTATCTCAGCATGGTGTGCCCTTAAGAAATTTGAGGAAACTGGACAAGTGGAAGAAAAAAGAGGAAGTGGTAGGTATAAAAGATCAGTGTTGGTCAAGTTACTTGAAAAAAGTAATCAGTAACTAATTACTGATTACTTCCCCAAAAAAGTAATCCCGTTACTTTACTGAATACTTATTTTCAAAAGTAATTAATTACTTAGTTACTTAGTTACTTTTTTAAAACACGATTTACAACCTGAATAGGTGATAAAGCGATAGATCTTTCAGCCCAATTCTACTTTTTCTGCATAATCCATCATACAAAATGTAATCAAATGGAAAAGTCTCTTTTTAAAACTTGTTTTATTAGTTTTAATATTTTAACTTTATGCATCAAGCAAAAAATAAATTATATGCAACATTCTCTGACTGGAAGAAATTTGTTTAACATTTAAACCTATTTTCTGCACATTCCAGCACATGAAATAAAATAAAATATTATTTTGTGTTTACACTCAGTCTTTCAAATAAATGCAAGTGAAACACAGCAGAAAATATCAAAGACTCAGCAGTCCTGTTGCTTTATTTTCACCTGTATAGCAGGCGGAGGTTTGCCCTGTTGCAGGTGTGCCGCAGCAGTCAGTGGAAGAATCCACGAGTTTCTCTGTGAATTTCACGTTCCGTTGTAGCGCACTCAGTGTTTGCTCAGAAGTTTTGGGGTTTTTTCGCTGTAAAAAGAAGTTTTCTTCCAACGCAGTGAACAGCGGACGCTAATGTTTTCGTCACTTTTTACGGAATCAAACTCAAAGTAAGGTCAGTACTTCCAGGCTTTAAACGCTGCACGCTCATACTCGCACTCGATATATTGTCCATTGTTGATCTGCACACAGCTGTTGTCACGAACGTGGCACTCGCTTACGTCACTGTCATGAGACACTCGCAAAAAAAATCAGGGTTTTAGTAACCCTTACATTACTCGTTACTTGAAAAAAGTAATCGTATTACAGTAACGCGTTACTGTAATACGTTACTTTAATACGATTACTTACTGCCCATCTCTGTAAAAGATTACCTACCGAAGATGAACAATAACTGAGAGCCATCTTCTGAAGAAACAGGAAAACATCTAGCAAAGAACCTGGCACAGGACCTGCGAGATGCATCTGGCCCTATAGTTCAATGAAACCTAATCAGAAGTGGCCTCACTGAAAAAGGTGGCAGTGACGAAGCCATTCTTACAGAAGGGAAACACCAAGTGAAGGCTGATGTATGCTAAGCTACACATGAACTGGACTGGAAACCAGAGGCAATTTTTACATTCTTGGTTCAGATCATCATCGATCTTTATGTACAGAGGAGGTCAGGAGAGAGGTACAACAGTGAGTGTCTACAGCCGTCTGTAACACACAGTGGAGGCTCTGTCATGGATCGGGGAGGCAGTTAAGCTTTTTATTTTGGGGGATCTTGTCAAAACTGTTGGTATTATGAACGCATAAAAGTACCATCTAAAAATGATCCACCAGGCAGTACCATCTGGAAGAGGTCTGATTAGCAACGGCTTCATTTTTCAGCATAACAGTGATCCCAAACATACTGCTAATGCAGTAAAAGCATGGATAGAAAACCACGCAGTGGGACACTATCAGATATGAATTCTTCTGCAGAATCCCAACGTTGAGATTACTGGGATAATCTTGACAGAAAAATGAACCTTCAAGAAGCTTTCAACTTTTTCTGAAGACTACTTAAAGAAATTACGAGAGAGTTCAGGCTGTGTTAAAAAAATAGGGTAGTCAAACTGAATATTGACATTCAAGCTCTTTAGAACGGTGCAAACTCTGTTTTTGCCTTTTATACCATATTGCTATATTTCCATTTATGTTTGCATCACTTCACCTATTTCTCATTTTTCTAGAGAAACATAAGAGCGGTGGCTCAAGACTTTTCCACTGTTTTTTAATAGACTTTTGCATTGTCTCTGCCGAGTTGAAAAAAAGTTTGTGGCGCTACTTAATATGCGCCATGCTCTCTCCACGTCATGCAGAATGTTTTTTTTTCATTTAAATAAATTATAACCCAAGCCTGCTATTCAGAGATAATTAGATAGAAGTGTTCTCATTTTGTAACTTCTCCTCTACTGCCTCGCAACAGCTGAGTGTGGGGCCTCCTCACTGGGACCAGAAGGTGTTCTCCTTTCTCCAAATTTCCCCTCCAACTACAATAACAACCATGAGTGCATCTACCGCATTACTACTGAAAAGGGCAAAGGAATCAGGCTGAAAGCTGAGAGCTTCTCATTGCAAGATGGAGATTATCTCAAGGTGTGTACCCTCACATACACACAGATATGCATGCAAAAACGACAAATTTCACCAATTAGTCCTAAAGTGTATAATTTATTTACTGACTCTCTCTCTCTCTCTCTCTCTCTCTCTCACACACACACACACACGCACACACACACAGACAGACAAAATACATACAGGATTATACTATCAAATGCTGTCAAAATGCAAAGCTGTATGTACTTTGACTTTGCTTGAACAATCATTACGTGTTTGGCTTGCTGAGCTCTAGATGCTAGCATGAATACTCTATGAAATAATGTGTCAAAGCTTTTGTTCTAGCCATGAACATCTGGTCTAATTAATGTGTCAGGGAATGTTTGTCCTTTAATTATATGAGATGTGCAAGTCCAGGAAAAGGAGAAGAGTGAATAACATTAGGGTCTCTGGTTTCTTGGCTTACCTGCTATGTAGTTAAATAGTATTGTCAAGGTAGACCTACCTTTTAGATGTGTTAAACATTGTTGCAAGAAGCAATAACATCCCTGCAGGGGGTTATTAACCATCTTCCCTATTAGTGCTGATGGTGCTCCTGCTGTAGTCATCCATGCTGAATGAATGCTTTGGAAGCAGAGGCACAGAAGGATCAATTCTTCCTCTATTAACCCTCTAATGAATCCACTACAGTGTACAATTATTATTGTGTTTGAAGGTTGGCTTTTTTGCACTTTCATTACTCATATTATGGGGGTACCATCAATAAAATGAATAGCTATTTGACACAATTTGTACAATAGAAGAGAGACGTTTTACCCCAGTTTCAAGCTTTATTGTTGTGTTGCTAGCTATTTTTATTTTGGATGATCACCTCCTGCATGGTTTAGTGTTTACTTTTCAATATCTTTCTTTCTTTAGTTTTTTTTGCTGTTTCTTTGTTGTATTCCCTTTTGCATTATTCAAAAAGCAAACTGGTGAAGTGCCAAATAATTGACATCTACTAAAGGCCACTAAGTCAGTGCCCATAGACTCCCAAGTTAAAACTTCCAACTTCAAGGATAACATTAACATGTAATAAACCACAGAGTTCACGTTCAGCCTTTATTTTGGACAAAGAAATGTTTGTTTGTTTGTTTTTTGACAATATATTTATTTGTATTTAGTAAAAAAAATCTAAACTCCTTGAACTTTTTTTCTAAGACACTGAAAGAGGTACATTGATCTTTAGTGTATTTAAAATGTGGAGTTTTTTGGGGTTTTTTTTAGTCAAGAAATTTTTTTTGTTATAAACTTGATGTTAAAAAATTCCCATCTGCACAGAGAATTACAGATATTTCTGATGCGCATATATCCTCATAAGTCTCGCTCTGGTACATGCCCCGTTGGCAATTGTGCAAGCTATTTTATAGTCTTAGCGCTGTCCTACAGACATCGTCTAAAACTGTTTTTATTCACAATGTCTCTTAGCAGTATTAGGCCTGAGGGCATGGTTAAGCCAGTATGTGGTTAGAGTGTATTATCAGTCTTAGGCCTAGAGCATTGGCTGAGCCTGTCTGTAGTTAGATTGTATTAGCAGGGTTCTTCCTGACTTTTAGAGAGGCTTAACGTCATTGTAAAAGCTGGAACTGTTCCCAGTGGGATGTGTTTGAAAAAAGTAAAAATCCTTTTAACAAAAGGAAAGTGACGCCAAGATGGTTAACAGACACGCAAACGCCTAAATATTCCCTGTATATTCAGAAAAAGGAGATAAAGGAAATCTAATTGTCAACAGGAAATAAAAATTGCATGTACAAAATATCCCATCAAACCTAATCAAAATCATTTAAAAGTTTGCAGACTTTTAAACTAATAAGGTTTTAAATGCTTTTCCCCTTGAAATATATAGAATAGAATAGAATAGAATTCAACTTTATTGTCATTGCACATGCACAGGTACAGGGCAACGAAATGCAGTTTGCATCCATCCAGAAGTGCTTTAGTGATATAGATATATTACAATATATATTAGCAATAATATAGATATGTGAGTATATTACAGAAATGGGTCTATTATGGTATGTTATAATGTACACGGTATGAAGTATGTTGTGAATATTCTATAACTATAAGTATGTACAGGCTGTAGTGAGTACAAGCTATGTACAGGATATGAACAGGATATAAATATGAAAAACTATACAGAATATGAAATAAATAACTTTACAGAAATCTGAGATATACAGCTATACAGAAATGGGAACTATGCAAGTTGTAAACAGTTGTAGGATTAAAGATTATCGAATGTACAGAATGATTATTTACACAGAGCTATACAGTAGTGCAGTTAAGATAAGTGAGGGTGTAGATAGTTTCTACAGAGGCTATATAAAGTGCTAGTGGTTGTGAGTGGTGGTTCAGTCCATGTTATTATTGTGTTTGAGGGTACAGTTGTCCATTGTGGGTGTGTGTATGTTCAGTCCATGAGTTTAACGTGGGTCAGATGTCAGGAGGCAGAGTTCAGGAGTCTGACAGCTGTGGGGAAGAAGCTGTTCCGGTACCTGGTGGTCTTAGTCCGGAGGCTCCTGTAGCGCCTCCCAGAGGGCAGGAGGGTGAAGAGTCCATGTGATGGGTGACTGGGGTCTTTGATGATTTTCCCAGCCCTTTTCAGACACCGCTTCCTGTAGATGTCTTTTATGGCAGGAAGTGGTGCTCCGGCGATGCGCTGGGCAGTTTTCACGACCCTCTGCAACGCCTTCCGGTCCGAGGCAGAGCAGTTCCCATACCAGACTGTTATACAGTTGGTCAGGATGCTCTCGATGGTGCAGCGATAGAAGTTCACCAGGATGTCTGAGGACAGGTGGTTCTTCCTCAGAGTCCTCAAGAAGAAGAGGCGCTGGTGAGCCTTCTTGACCAGCTTGGAGCAGTTGGTCGTCCAGGTGAGATCCTCGGAGATGTGGACTCCCAGGAACTTGAAGCTGCTCACACGCTCCACAGCCGTCCCCTTAATGTGGATGGGTGGATGTGGGTCAGCATTCCTCCTGTAGTCCACGATGAGCTCCTTGGTCTTCTCGGTGTTAAGCAGCAGGTTGTTTCTGTCGCACCACTCAGCCAGACGATCCACCTCCTCCCTGTAGGCGGCCTCATCGTTGTCACTGATGAGGCCAATCACCGTGGTGTCATCTGCAAACTTAATGATGGTGTTGGAACCATCAGCAGGTCTGCAGTCGTGGGTGAAGAGGGAGTAGAGGAAAGGGCTCATCACACAGCCTTGTGGTACACCGGTGTTCATTGTGATGGTAGATGAGCAGCGGTTATCCAGCCGGACATGTTGGGGGCGGTTGGTCAGGAAGTCCAGTAACCATTTGCAGATGAGGGAACTGATACCCAGGTCTGTCAGTTTCCTGATGAGTTGTGAGGGGTGGATTGTATTGAATGCTGAACTGAATGCATTTATATGCATTTACCACCTTTTCTGCTGCATAACCTAGCAATACCCATAGATACCACAATTTGCCCTGCATCAGTCCAACACAGTGCATTGTTATAAAACTGCACCACACATTACTGCATGCCAGCCTCACCTGGTTTTACTGTCATTTAAACCCTCTGGATGCAACGTTTTTGTAGACGTCTACAGTCTCAGTAGACTGCAGGATTCTTCATCTTTATGAATAGCACTGTTGCATAACAATCAAAACTAATACAATTGCATAACAATGAGCCATGATTGGTCAAATGATCATGTCTTATGATTGCTGATATGCAGTTGTCACAGCAATTAATCGACGACCATGCGTGCTATTCACAGAGAATTGGTTTGGGAACACGGGAATGGGAAGAATGACAGGGATGAGAAGTTAAAAAGGATGTGCAGAGTGTGCAGGCAGGATGTTGGATACTTGGATTTCTGTGGCTGTTCTGGATCATTCCGGATGTTTCTGGCCCACTGCATATAATTATGAAGATATTTTGGAGCACATCATTTACAATATAAAATATAATTCTCTGTGCACCGGGGACAGGGCTGAAAAACAGTATTAAATAGTTGTAATCACCAGGCCTCAGGTGGTGCAACATTAGGAAGAGACATGATTTTGCAGTGAAAATCACAGCATGGGCTCAGAAATTCATTGCCAGTGAACACAGTTTGTTCCTGCAACTGCAAATGCAAGTTAAAATTATACAGCGTAAAGAAAAAAACAACATTTCGAACAAATGCCGTTACCCTCTCTGATCCCGAGCTCATTTAAGATGGACTGAGGCAACATTGAAAACTGTACTGTGGGCTGATGAATCAAAATTCCAAGTTATATAATATAGATGCTGCATCTTCTCTTTGCTAAAAAGGAGCGGGCTCATCGAACCATCTGGCTTCTTTTCCATTCAAAATCATCCTCTTTGATGCTATAGGGGTGCATTAGTGCACATATGTGGCTCTCCAGATCTCTGCTTTTTCTAGAAAGGGTTTGTTTTTTTTCAGCAAGATAATTCTAAACTAAACTGTGCACTGAAACACAGTTGCAGCTGCATGTATGAGGTATAGATTGAGCTATAGCACAACAAATACTTGCCTCGGTACACTACTTCCACAATCAGACTGAAAAACAAATGGACTTGAGCTTCAGACAGGACACTAGGATTTAGGTTTTCTGTGACAGCTCAGAGATTGGATATGGATGGGAAAAAACATACTTGATTGTTAAGATTAAATTTTGCTTATTAGCATAAAAAAGCTTGATGTGAATACTGGGAATATATACTGTCTTATTTTGTCACATGAGCCCAAAAAAACACTTGTTTGGCCCATTGAGATCCATCACGTTTTATAGTATCTGCTCAGGTTTACCACAGTAATAAATATTGCTCAAGTGTAAAGTTATGGAGCTGTGAGTACAAAGAGCGAGAGGTAGCTGGCACTTATAGATGACACCATGGAAGCTGTGGAAAAGCCAGAATACTTGCTGAAAATATCACTTGGAGTATCCAGAAGCCCAGCAGAATAGAAGTGGTCCAAATGACTTAATAAAACCCGAAACTGCACTGCCAAAATAATAGAGGTTTCTACAGACAAAATAACTGAAAATACTCAATTTTGTTGTACTAAATTCTTACTTTTGGTCCTGTGTTGTATTATATTCAAACTAAAATCCTTAGATTTTCAGCTTTTTTATCTTAAAAGAAATCTAATTTTAACCATCCAACATCTGAGTGATATTGCACAAGGGCATCGTTACTTGTGTGCTATACTGCAAAAAGCAATAGTTATAAAAAGATACCAGATGCTTAATGGGATAGGATCACTGTACTATAGCTATTTAAAATATTTATTTAATGTCTATTTCAGGGTCAGTTTGGTGAATGTGTACAACATCTGTGGAGACCTACCACAACATCAGAACCAGCTGAAATAGATTGACACTTTGCAATGCTCAAGCTAGAAAACTTTTGGTCTCGCATTTACATCCACTGGGACAGTACTGCAGAACAAATCCATCTCCCATGGAGATATCACCCCTTGATGACAACGGTCTTCACAAATAGGATATTGCACCAAAAACTGCTTAGATGTAACCTATATACAATACCTCATGAACTATAGACTTACTGTAATGCCCATATCGGTCCTGAAGTGGTAAATGGACTGGTTCTTATATCGTGCTTCTCTACTCTACTCTACCTGAGCACTCGAAATACTTTATATAACTTGTTGAACCTCTTGATTCACCCATTCCTTCAAGTGCTTTCTATCTCACACACACATTCATAGTCTTAGGACATTTGGAACAGCCAGGGATCAAACCACCAATCTTCCGATTAGGATGACCTGCTCTGCAACCTCCCCTAAAGGCATATATATGGTCACCACAGGATACCACCAGAGATCCCATGTTTTTGTCCCAAGGGCTGGAGATCCTTCACTGAAGTTTAGCAAGACCTACGTAAAATTAGAATTAGGTGGTTTTAATGTTGTGGCTGATCATAGTGTATTAATTATAAATTTCCCCCAAAATTAGCAGAAAGCATACAGCAAAACTAAAATGGATGAGTAAAAAGAAAAAGCCCCAAAGTGCCACTTAGGCTAGCAATTAGCACGCCACTCCCCAGGCTAACAGTAATGGAGCTAATTCCTGTTACTGCAGCTGAACACTGTGAACACAAACCATTTGTTTAACAGTTCCAGCCAGCTTGAGGCGAAACTCTCCTGTAATATATGAAGCAGCTCATTACAATTTCTCTTGCTGTTGGCTAAGTTTTTGCCCTGGCACTATTAAAGAAGAGGCTTACCAAGCTCAATTTGCCTGAAAATATCAGCTAATACAGTGATTGACCATATTTACTGAGATTTACCCCCATGCCTGAAGAAAAGAGGGAGGGTGAGAAGGAAACAAAGTCGGGGTGTGAAGGAATTGTTATGAAAATAGAGGTGGTAAGAGAACAAGTGAGAACGAGAGAAAGAGTCACACAGACAGAGAGAGGAGGGGTGGCAGATGGTGACATGTTGATTTATGAGCTGCAGGGCTTTTCATTAACCATACTGAGTTTTACTGAAACAGAGAAAGAAAGAAAGAAAGAAAGAAAGAAAGAAAGAAAGAAAGAAAGAAAGAAAGAAAGAAAGAAAGAAAGACTGAAGCAGAAAGCAAGAGAGGCAGACGGAACGACGCAAAATTGGAGGACACTGAGAGGGAAGCTGTGGGGTGGGAACATGGGAAAGAAAATGAAGTTTAGTGGAGTAATGCTGCTGATACTGTGATGCAATTTCAACCTGCGCTTCCAGTGGCCACGTACTCAAATATAAACTAGGTACATGTTTGTAGCAGGTGGTGTCTCTGCTGACTGACAGTACTGACTTGAGATAGAACATTACCTTGCCTTCGTCTATTTTCTTTGGCATTCCTGCGACCTGCAGACCTGTCATTAGCAATCTTTAGAAATGTCACTGTCTGCCAAATATAAGCATAACCAACCCAAGCACGAACAATATATTTATATCACATTGTGTGAGCTAGTTTCACTACCAAATACTGCCTTCAATAGTTTCAAATGAATCAAGAGAGATTATTTTCAAATTAAGGGCTGTTCTCCTCTTTGTCTACATGTTTACAATGTTGGAAACAGTATTTTCAATAAAACATGAAAACTTGTTTAAAAAAGCAACTTCTGTTTGTCACTAGCTCACTTTGTGGATGTAGTGCTAGCTTAGAAACTTACTTTGGTGATAACAAGTACCTCTTATTTTTAGTTTTGGTGAAAACCTGTATTTTTAAACCATAATAATGGGGCTTTAGTAAGTAAAATACACAGCACAGCCCTTCAATCTAATACTCTGCTCAACTTTCTTGTGTTGCCAAGTTATAAAGATGTTTTTTGGCAGCCATTATTCCACCCTCTGTATCTACTTCTTTCAATGTGCTCATTCGAAATAAATTGCTTCCAGCTGTTTTGCCTCTTGTTTGTGCTGCTTCTATGAGTGCACAATTACAGATTAATGAATATATTGCAAACCAGAATTGTTGGAAACTAAAACGAGACCCTGTTCAGCAAGAAATCTGAAATGGTAACCAAAGGAGCTTACAAAGAAAAGCGTCTGGACTTCTTTAAGTTGCTTGAAGACATTTCACCTCTCATCCGAGAAGCTTCTTCAGTTCTAAGGTCAAATGGTGGGGACACAACATAGAAGAGCCACCTCCACAGGACAAGACTCAGCTGTCCATCTGCATCTAAAGGATAAAGGACACTTTTTCGAGGATGCCAGTGTTCATATTTTAGACAGAGAGGACAGATGGTTTGAAAGAGGAGTGAAAGAAGCCATCTATGTCCACTGTGAGCGACCATCTTTGAACAGAGGCGGTGGTTTACGACACCAACTGTCTGCCATCTATAATCCAGTTTTGAGTTCCCTCCCCAGACGCCTTAACCCCCACTCACATCCTGGGCCATCTGACCTCAGGAATTCGCATGATAAGGTGGGGCCAGGTTTCACAGTGAGCTCACCCGAAACCCTGGCTGATTGGGACCCACACCCGTTTTCACACCTTGGCTCAGGCGATTAGAGGATCATCAGGGGGTCCTTTTGTCCCTCTTTGGGGGGTTACTCCCACTAGGTTTAAATCTGGGACTCCCCACCATTTGACCTTAGAACTGAAGAATCTTCTCAGATGAGAGGTGAAACGTCTTCAAGCAACTTAAAGAAGTCCAGACGCTTTTCCTTGCAAACTCCTTTGACTACGATGACCTGGATGACTGAGAACCTTCACAGACTAAAATGGTAACATCACTAATGCTTTCGTAATATTTGAATATCGAAAAGGAGGGTGAGTAAGTGATCGACAAAGAAAATACAAACGAGAGACGTTTTTGTGTCACCGTAAACCAAAACTCCTGTCTTCACTTGCTTTCAGTCTTATTCATTTTTCCCCTCCTTTAATGCGCATATCAAATAAAGTCACACATAAACACAGGCATTGACTTGGCTTTACCAGTGTGTTTAGTTATTAGTAAAAATATGCATACTGAGGCTTCTAGCTTTTATGGAGAAAAAAATGCTCTATTTCTTTTTAATGGTTTCATCTGTAAAATGAAGGGGGATAATTTTTCAAAATATAAATACACTTTTTGAACACTTATGACAGCTTGAGACAACCTTTACTGTGAATAACCAGCTTTTTATATTTCATTGAGGGCTACAATATTCCCGTTGCCAGTACTGAATTTAAAGTGATTTTCAAATTTACTGTTTGCCAGAGGTTACGAACAAGAATTAAACAGCAAAATTGAAAGTAGGTTCATACAATGTGCTCACTGTGCCACTTTTAATTGTGGCAAACAAAATGTCAGATAAGATAAGCAATTTTTTAAATGTCCTGGACTGTCCTGGATCGCCCCACCGGGGTGCTGGTTTCCCTTTTTATTTTTTAAAAAGTGACTTGCTTTGACCTCCTAAGACCCAAACTCATTCATGGCATGCATTTTTAATTTCTCTTTGCTATTTGGGCTGATTGGGACCTGATGAATGTAAAAAACAAGAATTACGTGTTTTGTTTTGTTTTTTAGAAAAATGAGATCCACATATGAGGACTTTCGCTTTAAATTTCGATAGAACAGTGGCAGTATAATGTCCTCATAAGTGGATATCAGGCCCGTGTAAAGAAAAATGTAGTATTTTGGTCTAGACAACCGAAAATGTGATGTCCACATATGTGGACGCCAGGTCCTAGGAGGTTAACTTTAGCAGGATCACTGTCATTGGCCCACCTGAGCAGATCTATGTCAGAGTACTGGACAATAGAGTGTGTCATACCTCTCATGCATTCCACTTTTGTCCTGGTCATTGAATATTGGACAAACTCCTTATGGCCATGAGGATATTCTAGGGTGTGTAGGAGTTTGCTCAACCCTTGTGTGTGTGATTATGTGTGGGATCGAACTTGTCCCTCAGGGTGTCCTGTGGGAGGTTGCTTCAGGATCTGTTTTTATAGGCCATCCAGTACAACCATTATAATAGCGTAATACAGACTCATTTCCAGTGGGAGTTGGACTTCACTGTGGTTGCCCTTTGTCATCGTTTGCGTTCATAACTTTTGTGGACAGAATCTCTAGAGATAGGCAAGTGCACAAGGTCTCTAGTTTGGTGACCTGAGAACCACCTTTTTGCTTTTTGTGTGTGATGTGACTCTTTTGGCTTCAGTGGCATTCAGCAGTGACATTCACCTTGAACTGGGGCAGTTTACAGCTGTGTGGGAAGTGGTAGGAATGAGAATTAGAAAAGCTGGAAAAGTGTGGAGTGCCACCCATGGTTTCACAAGGAGTTGCTACCTCAAGTGAATGCTGTCCTTGCCTACTTTGGTGAAGAGAGATCTGAACATGAAACTAAGCTGTCAGTTTACTGGTTGATCTACCTTCCTCAACTATGGCCATAAGCTTTTTGGGTCCTACAAGGAGCAGACCCAGAGGAAGACCCAGGGCATGACAGAGAGATTATGCTTCTTGGCTGGCTTGGGAATACGTCTGTGTCCCACAAGAAAAGCTGGAGTAGGTGGCCAGAGAGAAGGAAACAGGACACAAAGCAATGGATGGATTGGATGCTAAACTAAAAAATAAGCCTTTTATACTTTACCTCCCACATTATGCATTGCCTTTTGGTTTTTCATACCAAGCCAGGAGTGCACTGTGCACCTATGTTCACTGACAGCCTCATTATTTCTAACACTCATGTTTTTATTCATGTCCTGAAATCCTAATCCTTTGTTTTGATTGACAGGTATATGATGGAGAGAACAGTTCGTCACGCCTCCTTGGTAATTTTACTCGTGAAGACATGATGGGTCGTGTCATCAATAGTACATCTAATCACCTGTGGCTGGAGTTTAATAGCAATGCTTCTGGAACTAATCAGGGTTTCCACCTTACATATACAAGTAAGTGATCTTTATCAAAATGTTTAAACCAGGAATACAGATCATTTAAAATGTGTATTTACTTGTACAGTGCTGGTTTGAAAGGAGCTTTTAACACGACTCTTGCTGTCTATCACAGACACCTTTCTACTTCAATTTTACTTTAAATTAAAGGGAAATGGCTTATACATATTTGCACATCCATAAACTGTTCCTTAATACCTTTTAATGTTTCATATTTCAAATTATGGGCAGCATGGTGGCACGTGGTTTGCACTGTTGCCTTAAGAAGGTCTTGAGTTTGACCCCACCATCTCGCTGGGGCCTTTCTGTGTGGAGTTTGCATGTTCTCCCCATGTTTGTGTGGGTTCTCTCTGGACATTCTGGCTTTCTCCTACAGTCCAAAGAAATACAATTAGAAGGATTAGGTTAATTGATGATTCTAAATTGCCACTGGTGTAAATTTGAGTGTGAATAATTGTTTGTCTGTCTGTGTCAGACTGGCGATCTGATCAGGGTTTATCCCACCTCTCACACTTTGGTAGCAGGGATAGGTTCCAGCCATCCGTGACCTTGTTGAGGAGAAGTGGAAGAGAATGGATGGATGGGTTTTAAAATATTCCTTCTTGATGTTGCACTTGGTGGAGACATCGTTTTGATTATCTGCAGTTAAACAGAAAATGTATATAGCAAATTAGTAGTTGTAGCCTGAGATCACCACATTAGGGATATCTGGTCTCCCTGATCCCATACAGAGGCAAGAGTTACACAAAAAATTACACAAATTCCATCACAAATTGTTGATCAAAAGTAGTCCTAAAAATGACAGCAATATATGCACACAGCTACGCAAACAGTAATTTACTATATGAGAAGTAGCTCATCTCAAAGATCGTCATGAAGAGATGTTTATAATTGAAATCTAGAGTGGTAGTAATTGTTTTTGATTGCCCTCTTGAATGTTTCCTGCACCTGCCCCATGCTTCAGTCAAGTGATTCTTGAGTGCTACTATATATAGCAGAACAAAATAGGTGTCATGTACTACAAAACTGTAGAGACTAGCCTTTCTCAGTCAGCAAATTGCATTGCTTTGTTTTTCTTTTTCCCTTTTTGACAGCTTGAAAGATCAACAATCACTTTTCCCAAGGATTTTCTGTTGAGGGCCAGAGTGCAACAGTAGCTTACCAAGCATACTGTAAAAAATGAGTGCATGAATATCTGAAACAGGCTGTCTTTCTTTCTGACAAACACATATGCACACACACATCTTAATAGCTGTAAAGTGAGTCTCTTAAGAAGGCAAGAGCAGCTGCTGTGTAAGTCAAAGAGGCTATTAGAGGAGCATTTATCTGCAAGTCATTAAAAGAAGGTGAGAAAGTGACACATCTCGAGTGGAAGAGCGGCTGGACAAAGGGACAAACAAATGAAGCTAGATGTTATATGGACGCCAGATATATGCTCTGTATGTCAGTTAGGCCATTAGACAACCATCAATCAGTGAGTCATTAAACCAGAGAAGGTGACACCTTCTTCAAAGCGCTGCTGCAATAGATGAGCGGATGGATAGATAAGAGAGATTGATATAAGGTTTGAACAAAAGAAAGGGAGGAAGCAATGGCTCCTGATCAACAGAGGCAGCAATTGCTTGTTAAGCAGAGTCAGAGTCTGAGTTAAACAGTTTCAGTAATGCACATTATTAGAGGCTATTTCAATACAGAAAATAAAATAATGTGCACATCTGTTCAGGACATTAAGAAAGCCGGTTGTTAGCAGTTTCTATTACAGTTTAGTAATAATGTGGTAATAGCGGCAAAACAAAGAACGTAATAATACAGAAATAGCAAGTTATAACCCCTTAATTACCACATTATTAGCCAAGTAATTACATTGTAGCAAAAGTGGTTATAGCTGACTAATATTACATTCAAATTTAAACGCTGGGTGATACTCAGACAAAAACTGAGGGTACTAAACTCAAGTCAGGACTAAATATTCCTGACTTATGTCTATAGCATTATTTATTTGGATGTAACAATGTAACTATTATGTTTAATGTTCTAGCTTATTACCTATGAAGGGAAACAAAAAGTACTAGGTAACCATAGATAACTATAAGTCAGTATACAGCAATTCATATTACAGTTATTACCATTTTTGTTGCTTGCAGGTTATTATATTGTTATCAAAATATTACTGTTACTGATAAAGTGCTACCATTAGGTGAATCTGTTTTCACTGAATTGACAGGTCTAAACACAAAAGTCAAACGTATAGATTGAGTGGATTCTCATTTTATGCCCTGAATCTGGCAAGCAGTAAAAACTTAGCAGGTTTACATATAATAACATCACCCAACAGTCAAGTGACTCATAGTGATCATCATAACAATTTAGCAACGCACTGCCAAATATGTCATTAAACTTTCATTGACAAAAGCTGAAATTTACCATGTAGAAATTTAAGTATCGCAGACTTTATTGGATAATTAAATATCTGTGCTGCTAACTGATGAATCTTCTTGAATAAAGAGCTTTTTTACAGCTCACTGTTTATTGTCCCTATAGCAACCCCTATCTGAGTGGGAATGCTATATCTATCATAAGCTGACCTGAGGGGGGAAAAAAGCATATGTTGGTTGCATTCTTGTGTCTTTGTTTAACCATCTGCCTTAATGGCAGGAAGTTTTTCTATTCTTGTGTATCTTAGAAAGTTAGAAACTCTGTTTTTTCTGTGTGTATGTGGGATGTAAAATGATCATTTAATGCTTTTTTTCCCTCCACATTTTCACTGCATAAATTTAACTGACAATGCTTTCCATTACCATTACAACTCTCATTATATTTTCAGAAAGTGAGAATCCCAACTTTTCTTTTTTTTGAATGTCACAGAAAGAAGCATAATTTTATAATTTTATGTCACAAGTATTTAGTATTTAGTATTTATTTATTTATTGTCATTGTCAAGAACAATGAAATTGCGTTTGGGGCTTCCATACAACCCAAAAAAAGAAGAAAATAATAAATACCCCTTAAAACCCAAGTGTACATATTTAACCCAGTGTGACTCCAATGCAATAAGACAATCCTTAGCAATAATGTTCGTAGAAATTCAGACAAAGACCTGAGAAACATGACAAAATACAACAATGCAACCCATTCAATATTATTGTACTGTGAGATATGATATCAGATATGATAGTTATCTATTTAAGAAAGGGGGGGGGGGGCAGGAGGGGGAAGAGAATAAAGATATGATGCACCAATGCAGACCAGTTCATTGCTATTAAGAAGTTGGATATGGTTATTGTCCGTGAGAGGGGGGCAGAGAGTTCAGGAGCCTCACAGCCTGTGGATACAGGCTGTTGGCCAGTCTGGATGTTCTGGCCTATATAGACCTGTACCTGTATTAACATTGTGTTCAGACCTTGAAATTCTGTAGGACGTAGTGAGATTCTGGAGAAGAATACAATAACCTTATGTCCTTTTGTCCAGAATAGAATCATCCTGTGTGAAAGGTAGTGTTGCAGCATGGACAGGAAGACCTAATCACTATCCCTGTGTGTTTGTCTCCACCCAGGTTTTGACCTAGTACGCTGTGAGGAACCAGGTGTCCCTAGTTATGGCTATAAGATCCAGGATGACGGTCATTATGCCAACACTTTTGTCCTGTACTCCTGCAACCCTGGATACAGTCTTCATGGGAGCAGTACACTCACCTGCCTCAGTGGTGACAGACGCGTCTGGGACAAGCCGCTTCCTTCCTGTGTCGGTTAGTATGCCAGCATATGTGTAGGTTCCCTTCTGCATCAATATTTCAGAACTACAAGATCTGAATTATTAACCTCTGGACAACTCTCTTTTTCATACAATTCAGTGAGTGATATAGCAGGGAGAAGCTACTCATGTCTGTTTCTGAGTTGCAGCATGATGATTCAAAAGACAGTGTGCGAGAACAAGTGACTGAGTCAACAGACAAATGAATACTTTCAAAAGAGCGTGTGGGGGACTGATTCAACACTGTGGGAAATGTAGTGGTTCTAATACAATTTCTGCATAAAAACTGGCCTTTCTGATCATTGGCCTGTGCACATGAGATTACATGCACTGTGGCATCTGGTTGTCATCAGGTAGGATATTTTAGTGCATCGTGCTCTCTGTTTTAAGGATTGCGTGGTTAAGATGCAAAAATAAAGGGTGATTTCTGAAGTGATGAATTTATAATGTAAGCCAGACAACTCCCTAGTACCCTGAAGGTGTGAAGAGCATTTTATGCCAGAGACTTTGACAGAAGCCTCAGCTTTCTCTTTTATTCTCAGCATGCACAGCAAATAGAATATTCTATCAGAAGAGACTGAAGGTGATGTAGGAAACAATATTGATTCATCTGAAATTGTTGCTTCTTGAATAAAATTATGGTAAAATACGACCAAACAGAGATATTATGTCATAGAAGAGCTGCAATAACTCTTTTTTCGATGCACGACTATACAGACTGCTTGCTATATAACCTAATTTTGACCGCATGCTGTTTTTCTAAAGTTGTATAATGACAAAGTTTGTTTGTCTGCATGCTCAAAATTCATTTTAGTCAAATTAGATAGCAATCATTTCAGATATAAAACAAAAAAAGTTTTTCGTTGTTAAACAAACTTACTGCACACCCGTATGAAACTGATGATTCATGATTAAAACTGTCCTCTTAATAGGAATCACTTCTTCAACCCTTCTGACTCAATCTGCAACAGAGAATCATAAATAATAAGAAAAGACAGAAATGAAGATAAATGAAACTTTTAAATAAGGACAGCCCTCCTGCACTTCTCTCCAACTCCAACAACACTACTTGAGTAGTTGAGAATGCTGACCACAGATTTAAAAATAAAAGAATCATCATCCATTTCCAATGTAAATGTCACAAACAGACAGTTACAGCAGTTACAGTATATCAGTTTTGCAATGACTGACCACCACATGACTGCACACAGTGTTTTTTCAGATAGTAAAAATAGTTTTTAAACTGTATTTGGCCCATTTAAAATATATTTGGGCATTTCTTAACGTTTTCAGGCAGATAAACTATCAGAGGATAGCTGTACCTTTAGTTGACATTTAGCACCTCTTAATTAGTTCTGAGAAAAGTATGCCAAGAGATTCAGGTGCTTTTTAACTTGTTTCCCTCTCTTGCTTTTAAGTGTGTAAAAGCTGTTTCATATTTTAACTACAACAAGTACAGCTGGTCATTCTGATTCCTTATTTTCATTCAGCAACCTCCAGTGAAGCATGGAAGGTTTGTTTACGTGTATTGTTTGTAGCTAGCTTTGAACCCCCTAAAGGAAATTTGCAATTTTTTAAAGTCCATAATTCCTATTTTGTTCATAAATATTGTGTGGCTTTGCATATTTTGGAAATGAAAGCACAGTTCCTGTAGGTATTCCATCTTGCTGAGTAGATGTGGGCACAGAGCACATGTTAATTTGGAATTCCCCACTGTAGTGCTTAACCATGTGTCTTGTAACCTGCCAGTACATCTGAAGTCTGTCATGTGGGTTATACCCAGCTGTGGTTTCTAATGGCAACTAAAAACAATGTGTGTGAATGGATGTGTATGGCGAAGAGTGTGTGTGTGTGACCCTGAATGCCTCTGCAGTCAGTAAAATTTTTGCAGCTGTTCTGTCACTGCCTTATTTCAGGTAAGCCAGCAACCGGGAGAATACTTGCTGGCAGAGCCCTGGGCTAACTACCTCTGTAGCTACCTTTGCGTGCTCATCCTTTGTCTGTCTGTTGGAGTGTTTGTCTTTCTGCCTCTCTGACTGTCTCCTCCACTGTCTGTCTTGCTTACTCCCATATCTATGTGCATAAGCATGGAGATCAGGAGATAGGTTTGCCTCAGGCTGTTTCTATACCAAGAGTGGTTGTCTGCTACTTTGAGAATATCTTTTTTCCATTTTTCCCCTCTCCTTGTTCAAACTGACAAGGAGAGGGGAAAATTATTCCGACAATATTTCAGTTTTGGTAAAATCCAGGTTTTCATACAACACATATAAATTTACAATTTTGCATGTACTTATAAAAACACAAGACATGAACACAATAACCAAGCCACCTCTTCACATACAACTTTATAAAAGTAAAAAACATGAAAGATCAAATTTAAATAAATGCCTGCATATTTTTTTACTTTTAAGTTCACACATGTGTATAAACTTTCATTACTACAGCACTCACTCACACATTATCTTTACATGGAACAGTTTCATTACAGCAATACATATTGTTATTGGAAAAAACTGTTTTGATAATTATATCTTTTTTCAAAAAAAAGATCTTTTGTATTTTCTTGTACAGTGTCCATTTATTATGAGTTACGCCTCACCATAGCTTGGCACATTACTTTTTTCTGTGTCCTACATAATTTTACTTTCAACAACAGAAATAGTCTTTTCGTTGCAAATTATGTTACTGAGATAAGATTTCTGCTTTTCTATTGGAAAGGTCCCAAAGGGTCAAGCCCAGAGCAGCATGCAGGATTCTATTGGCCTTGAAGTCCTTCCCTGGCATATATAAATATTGTTTATTTGCGTATGCTGCCATGTTAAGGTCACAAAGCTGAGCTGCAGGCAAAATATTGCAAAGTACTTTATCTGAATAAAGGGATGAACAGAATATTTGTCTAAAGTATAAACATTCTCCCAGTGTGATGACAAGCTCAGAGTTGTGGTGATAGTATGACCTGTAAGGATGTGTGCTTCCCCTGGTTCCCCTTGATACTGTACCAAGTAAATACAGTAAATGTTTACATTTGAGTCTCCTGCAGTCCTCTGTCTACACTGAGGCAACACAGTCTCATCAAAATTTACATGACAATAATTAATGTCAAAGGCAGAGGTAAAGTAAAGCAAAACTATACTCTTTATCTTTCTTTTAAAGTGGAAAAACTTTAACTACCTTCCCTCTGCCTGTACATTCATCAGTATATGTCAAAGCCAGAACAGCAATTAAATTTGCAACGGTGTGAAAATATCTCATCAAAATTCTCCACACCTGTTGGCCTGATCTTTAAAACTTCTTCTCTGAAAATTGGCCAAGGCTTACTTTGCAAGTTGTGTTGTAAGTCCTATCTGCCAGCAAGAGTGATAAAAACACAACAGAATAGTTGCCTTTCTTTTCCTGCTTTCATTCACCAGGGACAGAAACAACTATGTTGTTGTACTGTGGATGCTGGCGGGTGTGTTCACATGTCTGGATGTGCTTGCGTAACTGTAGAAATGTTTTCAAGTATGTTCCTGGCCTTGTGTGTGATTGTCTCTTGGAGTACCCTTTGTGTTTGTCTTCACATGGAAATTCTGATTTGTGTGCTTTCTGCCCAGGGTAATGCAACAACAGTAGGTTGCCATGGTTTTGTAGATTGTAGGGCTGTGTTAATGATGCACGTTTAACTCACACAAACAAACACACAGACATGCACAGATGTACATACACACACACAGACATACCTAAACAGCAGTCATCTTCTTGCGCTATGTGCTACCATGATGAGTTTAAATCTCTTACCAGCTTTGCCCCCTGATTTGTCCATATTCACTATTTTTAACCTCTCTGTCCACAAAAAACAATATAAAATTAACAAAAAACTCACTTGTGCTGTAAACTTTTTTCTTGAACTCCTTAACAGAAAAGAGTCATAAAAGTTATTTGCCAGCCTTGAAACGCTATACCAAGCTTGGATAATTCAAGGTTGATTTAACGATTCAAGCAGTTCTTAACTGAATCTCATTTAACTTGACCTTCACACCTCAGTGCAATTTACAGCGAAGAACAGAAGCTACATCTTATAGAGATAAATTGAAACATTAATACAAAGACAACCATAAAATGTTTAATGTAGGATCTGGTTTTATAGAGAGAAATCGTCTTCAGTGGGCCAAAATGTCGGGCCAGATCTAAAACTGGTGGAAACCCTACTTCTCCAAACCAACCCGAGGATAAGAAGACCCAGTCAAATACAGTCCCGATCAAACGTTTAAGACCACTTGGAAAATGGCAAAAAATCATATTTTGCGTGGTTAGATCTTAACAAGGTCCCAAGTAGAGCTTCAACATACAACAAAAAGAAATGGGAGTGAGACAAAACATTTTTTGAGCATGCAATTTAAACTGAAACAGGCTGTTTTACAGCTGATCAAAAGTTTGGGATCACATGGCCACTAATAGGTCAAATCTGTGCAAAAATGTGGATTCAAAAAAATTATATTTTTTATACAAGTTATCATAAAATGCAGTACTTGCTCCAATGTTCCTTTATGCTTTCTTTTATTATGCATAGTAATGTCTGCTATGGTGTTTTAAAATATCTTGGTTAATATGCATTAGTGAATGGATGGATGTGTTTCAGCTGCTGACACTTTAAGCTGCATAAATTAAGGCATCAAATATGCACTTTTTTCCACTCTCATCTTCTTGCTTCCTGTCCTTGTAGCTGAGTGTGGAGGTCACATAACTGGTGCGGTGTCTGGACGGATTCTGTCTCCAGGATATCCTGCTCCATACGACAACAACCTCCACTGTACCTGGACTATAGAGGCTGATACAGGAAAAACTATCAGGTAATTTAAGTGCACGTGAGTAATGTCGCAATGACTTGCAGTTATCTGGGGTATTTCCTGTTCTACATTAATGGTAATGCTTCACAAAAGGATTGAAGAATAGAAACTGGCTTTTTTATAAATAAATAAGTCTGTTGATGTGAAAGTAAACAATCTTGTATTTTTGTGTTTCCTCAGCCTGCACTTTATTGTCTTTGACACCGAGGTTGGCCACGATATTCTGAGAGTTTGGGATGGCCCATCGGGACCATCAGATGGTGGGATCCTGTTGAAAGAATGGTCAGGGCCAGCGTTACCTGAAGACATCCACTCGACTTTCAACATACTTACGCTGCAGTTTGATTCTGATTATTTCATCAGCAAGCAAGGATTCTCAATACAGTTCTCCAGTAAGTAGCTTTCTCTTTATACTGATATCATTAAACATGAGGTAGAAGAAGAACATTTGAGTTACGAGAAACTGCTCAGAAATGTAACACGATTCTACTAAATCTGTAATTCGGGTGGTCTGCCCTACTTTACCCCTCAGATCCCTTTATGAAGGAAAGCCAATTACAAAATTACCTATTAATTTCGTTAAAACTCACCACTCATCCATATAGTTTTGTGGTAATCATATAAACCCTATTTTGGCTATAAGAAAATTAAGCTGGCATTAATGTGGAATTTAACAGGATTTCTGAAAAAGCTTTAGTCATAGAATCAAATGAGACATTTAATATCTCACCTTGGGAGCCATGTTCAGTAAGTACTGAAGTAGCCCACCAGAGACGGTGTCTCATTTCATTTTTAGAGCATGAAAGATTTATTTGGGAAACTGTAGTCTTGTGTTTTCTGTTAATTATTTTGTAGATAATGTTAATGAATTGATTTTTCTGTTTTTGTTTTGTTTGTGTTTGGGGGTTTTTTCCCCTTTTTTTTTTTAAGATGAGCTCACTGAACCTAAGCTGTTGCTGCCGTTTGTCCCAGGGCAACCTGCATGGTTGTTGTGCCATTTTGATGCAGAGATGCCCTTTGGTATTTGAGTCAGTAGACCCCAAAATGTCTGTGCATCCTCCTTTTAGATTTAAATCTTTTTGATCCACTATGGCACCAAAACCGATCAGAGGCACACCGAGAAAGAAGGATTTAGAAAGTACCATAACAACTAGGCGAGAATTTCAACTGATTGTTCACGAGACCATTCGTACACACCTGTTCTTTATACAGGTTTGTATAAACACAAAAGTCCAACACGCATAACTGTCAGGTTTTCTACAAATATTTAAAGTAATACAAATTTATGTCTACATATTTCTCGCTTTTTCTTTCTCGCCATCCTTACACATCGTCCCGTTCTTTCCATGTGGAAAACAATAAATATTTGCCCTTGGTAACATCATAATTATAGCCCTATTATTCCATTACTATGGTAATGACCTTATATTTTTACCTCCACATTGATTTAGGAGGTGGTATTCTCCACCGTTTGCATTTATTTAAGGCCAAGTTTTTTTCCTCCTTACTTCTTGACTTAAGATCTTAGATTTATATGTTAAGCCCCTAAGGGGTCCAGTCCCAAAGGGTGGATAGATATCCCTTCTCTAAACAGTGCTGGAATTTCAGAAAACAGAAAGGGACAATATTTAATATCCAATTTATGCTGTATTTTTTTTAACATAGATCATTTTTTTCTTACTCTTTAGACAATTATTAATCTGATCAAAGCACTATGTTGTACTTAACCAACAGGCAACCAAGCTATTTTACCAAATGAAATGTCGGAGTCAGGGTCCTTTAAATTTGGCTCTGTTTCTGTTGACCATACCTATGAAATGTTATATATAACATTTTTAATGTAAAATTGTACATATAAAATTACATTGTTCAATCTCGTCTGTTCAGTTACTCTTATAAAGCATTTTCAGTTTCAGCTAAAATAAAATAGGAAAAAGAAAAAATGTCAATTTTTAAAGCCCATAAAGTGAATTGTGTGCTCAAGTATGCTTGTGCCATTTTAACACCAAACTAAGATGAACTCTGAAAATTAAAGTCGTTATAGATAGGTTTTTGTTTTTTAAGTCTTAAATCGTATTTATCTGTTCTATCTTAAAAGTAAATAAATAGAAATGTTATTTGTAGATATGTAATGCTTAAAGTATTTGGAGCACCTTAGGGCTGATTGTGCAGTAACGGGCAATGTAAGTTCATCTAAATCTAGTTATCCCCACTTAGCACGCTGCTTAGCACGAAGGCAGAGCCAAAAATTACCTAACTTGTTGGGGTCAGTGTGACCACATGTGTCTCCCGATATCACTACTTCTGATAAGTAGAGTAATTATATTAGTCACTGTCAGCATGATAACATAATAATAAGCTCCATTTGGACTCACTCTGCTATGCGTGTGTGTATTGTTTTTGCTTCTGCTGCTGACAGTACGACACTGGCAGTAATGTTACGTTTGAGTGCATCTGTCTCAGTTCCTTTTGTTCTCTGTGCTCCTAGTACATCAATATTTGTCTGCCTTTGTTTTCTGCACTCTCCAGCCACAACAGCCACGACCTGCAACGACCCCGGCATTCCTGTCAATGGTTCTCGATACGGGGACAGTAAGGAACCTGGTGACAGTATGACATTCCAGTGTGACCCAGGGTATCAGCTTCAGGGCAAAGATACTATCACATGTGTGCGAATGGATAACAGATTCTACTGGCACCCTGACCCTCCAACATGTGTAGGTAGGTGTACAGCTCTTTGTGGATCTCTTACTGCCAAGCTGGACCTTCAGTTAATTCACGTGATACATTACACTTTGTTTGGGGGCTTATATATATCATATAGCACACTAAAAAAACAGAATATGATGAATTATATTATTAGATTAGATTAGATTAGAGATTATATCTCTCGGCTGGCCTGGGAACGCCTTGGTGTTCCCCCGGATAAACTGGAGGAGGTGGCTGGGGAGAGGGAGGTCTGGGCTTCTCTGCTTAGGCTGCTGGCCCCGCAACCCGGCCCCGGGTAAAGCGGAAGAAGATGGATGGATGGATATTATAAAGGCACTAGTAGCATTTTTGTGGTGGCTCGTTGTTTTGTTTTGTACATTTGAACACTACACAATGGTAGACTCCACCTAAGGTTATATTTGGGTTGGACACTGAACACCCTTGGTATGTTTATCCCGAGGTTTGATCTGTAGCACTGTCGAATGATGGAAATAATGTTGATTGAGTTCCCACGTTAAACAGTTGAAAGTCCGGCGCACTTGCTCCTTTGCACTGTCATGCTTTTATGTCTTTGTATTCCTCTTTACGCTCTTCTTAAGCATTTGACTTCTTCACTAAAGGACAAACATGGCCTAAAGCCCTGAAACCTGCCTTATGTTTTTAATTAATTAAATTCATTGAGCTTTTCAATAATACAATCACTAATACAGCAGCTTTTCTCACCAGACAGCCTACGTACTTATAATGCTGCATGCCAATATTTTTTGAATTAACAGTGCTCAGGTGCCAAACTACATGGCCTTAATGTGTCACATTCATTTTGTTGATAAACTGCGTCATCCAGTTCAGTTTTGTCTCACATGTGACATTGTGTGTCACGTTAGAGTAGATGGATGTGGAAATCAAAAGAGATTACCATTCAAGGTCCTGAGCTACATTATTTTCAATTATTCAAGGATCAGAACGGACAGATTTCACAAGTCACTGAAAACTCCTGAAGTAGCAGGTTGCTCGTGTCGTCAGCCACCCAGCTTGCACCAAGACACCACAGACAGCTGGCTTACTGTTAGATGCTACGGTCTCCTTTTCTGTTGCCTTTTGCTTTTCTTATCAGCCACCAGTGTATAGAAGTCCTCCAGCAGAGTTACACAGACCAGAGATTGCCTTGTAACCATGTGTGTGAAACACATTATTCTTTGTCCCTGATATTGCCTTTGACTCTTTGCTAGTGACCTCAGGTTTGCATGAATGTAGATAAAATGTTGGGCTCATATCTCGCTCCATTTTCGCTTTACTTAGAGGTTGCTTCCCTGTCCTGCACTTTCACTTCAGGTAGCGAGTCCTCTGTGTTCAAAAGCTCCCAAGATGAAACATACTATACACGACTATGCACAATGGACTTAGTGTGTTAGTGTGCTTCTGCTTGTGAGTGATTTGCAAGTGTTAATGCCTTTGTTTACTTCTATTTCACTGTTGATAATCCATTCACACCCACCTGCCAGCCCCAAGACACATCTCTGTGTTGCTAACTCTTCCTTCACATCACCAAATTGCTGCTTGAATGCATCTTTCTGTCTCTCTTGCCAATATCTTTTTCCTGCTCTCTGGCTTCTTGTGGGATAAAAGATCGCTAGGGGTAATTTTCTCTCTTAACTACCCCCAGCCCTACACTCTGCAACTAAATCTCGCAGTCTCTCTCTCTCTCTCTTTCTTTCTCTTCTGCTGTCTGCAACCACCTTTGGAGGTTATATTGTCCACTAGGGGTTTTTCCCACTGTCCTCACCAATTTCTGCTATACTTGCCATTACCAACTAACTCATTTTGTCTCTGCCTTTCTGTGGGTTTTATATGACAGGTCAATCAGGGGTTATTCTGAGTCCAAATAACCCCAAGCCCAATGCTATGCAATAATGTTTCTCCCTTTTTCCCCCTCACTGTTCTCTCTCATCTTCAGCAACATGTGGCGGTAACGTCAGTGGTCCTTCTGGGGTAATTCTGTCTCCCAACTACCCCCAGCCCTACCCGCCTGGGAAAGAGTGCGACTGGAGAATCCGAGTCAACCCAGACTTTGTCATTGCCCTCATCTTCAAAAGGTAGATTACCTATTAATTGTATCTATTAATGAAAGACTAACCTTTTACCTTCCCTTTTCCCAAGCATGTATGTTTATGAACCTTAAGCTAACAATTGCAGCTGACTCAGTAGATGAAAATTTATGTTTTTGCCACTTTAAGGCAGATTAAGCATATACACATTATTTTATGTGTTTTCCCTAATGATAAAGGGGTGGTTCCTGCTCTATTTTCTTAAAGGGAAATGTTTAAGAGGTGTTGACATAGAAAACAAAGCAACTTTGACAGTTTCTGATAACTTCGTGTTAATTAAGGTTTTATAAGTGTCACAATAATATGTAATGTATGTGTGTTCTGCATGAAACAAAAGCCATCTTGAATCGTGTCTATTTATTGTGCCTGAAAATGCTGATATTTCTCACAGTCACTAAGACATGTCTTATTGGCACATTCTGGTAAGTATTTAAGCTTTTTTTGCTAGAAAAATTATTAACAGATTATATTAGGATGTTACAACAGGAAAGATCAGGGACTGCAACTGTAATAACACATCAGGACAGGCCGATGATTTCACTGATGATATAAATGTTTAAAGTGTTTGTCCAACTGTGTGAGAAAACATTAAACATTTTAATTTTAAAGATTTTAATGAATGTTTATAGAAGTTTTAGTGTCGACTCCCTGTAACCGTGGCCATCGCAGAGTCAAAAAAAGTCATTCTGCAGTAAAATTCATTGTTTTTGTAGTAAGATTATCTCTTTAGAAATCATAACCTTTTAACAGCCTAAGGCCCAGATTTACCAAATGGACCAAATTAACAGATAAAAAAAAAATGGTAAAAATCCACTAATGGGAGTGGAAATTCGGAACTAATATATATACACTGCTCAAAGTTAGGGATCACTTTTTAATCAGAGTATAGCAAAAAGTCAGTTAAACCTCAGGATATTGGACAGCCCCCAAAACAGGAATTATTTTATTTTTCTCTCCTCATCTTCTATGAGAGTTTTTCCACAATGTTTGCATCTGGCTAGGGCCAGTGTCACTACTGATAACATGAGGCGATAACTGGACCCTACAGAAGTTGCACAGGTAGTTCAACTCCTCCAGGATAACACATCAGTACATGCCATTGCTGGAAGATTTGCTGTCTCCAAGCACAGTCTCAAGAGCATGGAGGAAATTCCAGAAGACAGGCAGTTACACTATGAGAGCTGAATGGAGTTGGGTCCTTAACCCATCGGTAGGACCGGTATCTGTTCCTTTGTGCAACTACAAACAGTATAAGCACTATCAGAGAATTACAAAATAACCTCCAGCAGGCCACTGGTGTGAATTTCTATGACCAAACAATCTGAAAAGACATCATGAGGATGGCTGAGGGCCCCACATTTTCTACTGGACCTCATGTTTTCCAGAAACTCAGTGATGCCCTGGTCCAGATCTGGCAGGAGAGCCCATGGATACTATGTGTCGACCCATTAAGAGCATGACCTGGTGTTAGGCATGCATACAAGCGCAAGTGCGGCCCATACAAACTACTGAGTACCATTTTGAGTTACTGCAATGAAATCTCTGCAAAATGGACTAGCTTGCCGGGTCATTTTTTCACTCAGATTTTGGGGTGTCTTTGAATTAAGCACTTTGATGGTCGATCATTTCCATTTCCACAAAATGATGCAGCATCTATTCATTTCTAACATATTACCTAGTCCATAACAGTTTAGATATCTAGCCTTTTTTTCCATTGTCATCTAATGCGTTTTCAAAACAGTGTACAAAGATGTGTACAGATCGTTTTTGACTAATCTACATTCTACCAAGAGCATCCCCAATGAAGGGATGAATAATATGTTAACTAAAATAGTTAAAGTTTAGGACTGTGCACATGTTTCCTTCTGGAAGCAGAATGGCATCAAATTAAAAAGAGGCAGCTGGTGGAGAATCAGTATGTTTTTGATATAGTCTTCTGTTACATATTATTGTTAACTCCGCTGATAACTTTGTCTATTCTATTACAAGCTAATCCACAAAATAAAGCTAAAACTGAAATCTGTAACTTTTGACATGTATGATTTTCAGAAGAATGCAGTTATTTACTGCCAAATTCTGACCCATACATATATCAATGAAGCAATTGTTAATGTTCCATTTGCATAAATGTGCACATAGCCCGTAATTGGATATTGTAAGATTCAGTCATTAGATATGTCTGAATCTAAATCCCAGTGATTGCTTCATTTTGACAGATGTTTGAATGTGGTGTTTAAGAGACCTGATAACAACAAGGTAGAAGTCCAAAAAAGCTGCTCTGCTTGTTTCTCTGCTGAAAGGAAAAAATTACAGATACTTTTTTATCTTTGAAGAATCTTTGTGGAGAAATGGGACTAAAAGGCTGAAACACTGCCCATCATTCACTATAAAAGCTAATTTGGCTTCCAATACGTATTTGTAGGCCTTTTGAATTGGGATTCTCCTCTTCCCTCACTCCAGTGTGTCACGCTGAGTTCAGTTCAGTTTAGCTAACAAAGCCAAAAAACAAGAACTGTTAACATGTCAGGGCGAAGACTGTGCAAAGAGACAGATGTCAAGACAGATGCAACATTTTGGCACCACGTTCATAGCTTTTTGCATCCAACGCTTCCAATTACATGCTCATTCTGACATTTTCCCCCGGCATCCCGAATAAATTGAGGCTTTTAGCGCCAACTATCGATCATAATAACACATGCTTTTATTGCGTGTGAAATACAGTGCAATTTGCAATAAATTGCACGTGTCGAACCTTAGCCATTTCTATAATTCCTACCTGCGTGCATGCTTTTCAGTCACAAATTTCACATAGCTGGGATTGTTAATAAATCTGACCCTAAATCTTTTGTCTTTTATGTTTCATCACTGTGACCATTTTGATAATGTCCTACACATAGGAACAAGGTATTCTAAATTAACAGTATCTAATGATCTAATGTATATATCAGTGCAACATTGAATACATCACTATACAAATATATCTATTTGTATTATATCTATATTGAAAAGTACTGTGACTGCATGCAAAAAGAAATTAGAATGATCTTTTTCAGACAAACACACTAAACTTGATGCAGTGAGATTACAGATACTATTCTTGCCTTGAAATTGCTGTGTGAATAAAAGGAATTTCCAACCATTTAATGTTTTGTTTTTTGGTAATAGGGCAGTGTTTATTTACATTTCGAGTTCTGCTTGTGCCTCGGTGGTAAATATTTTACAAGTCACAGTGGTTAGCGGCTTATGACTAAAGCAAAAGTGAAGACTTGAGCTTCAAATGTAGCAAAAGAGATAAAAGCAAAGCGGACTTTCTCCAGATTGCCAAAGGAGAAAAAATGACCCAATTTTTGCTTCATGTTTTTAAGCTTGAGAGATAATTCCCTTCTGTTGTAACAGTGAGGCAGTTTTATTTTACTTCTAATTAAGTTGTATTGATATTGGTTGTTTTCTGAATGTTGTGTATCATATTTTTCATGATTTGTTTAAATTTAACTGTTATTTCTAAGCTTAGCTTGAATAGACTACAAAATGACCCAGTTAGTAATGACTTCCCGATCAGCCTTTGAATTTAATCACAATGTGTTTCTCCAGTCAAGACAAACCTAGTTTTGAGATGTCATTATCTGAGCGTCCACATCCAAGTGAACTTTCTTTTGTAGCTGTTTTAAAAGGTATCAGCCTGAAATCTTATTTCATTTGTAAAATAACCTAAAATTATATTTTATGTATGTTTTAAATTTACAGGCTATTTGGAGTCATTTTAAAACAAAACACATCCGTATTCATTTCATTTCCATGTCATTACAATATATTTTAAAATGTGTAATTCATTTCATAACAGTCTACTCTCTCAATTTTATGTAATTTTCCCTGATTTTTCATCCAGATCTTAATATACTCTAGTTTTACTGTTGTGGTTTGTAGGGTAATAATGTTGTGCCATTTCTTTTCAGCGAGTTTTAGTTTTATCACACTTAGTTTCTTTAGCATTTACACCCACGTGTATTACTAATGCAAAAGGTATTAGTAAAGACCATTTAAAGCTCCGTCAGTGCAAATGGGGTCTGGGTGTAGTTAATCTCATTTTATACCAGACACAAAACAGGCCTTAAACTGAAACATTCATTGCACTCATTTTAACTTTGGTAATTTTTGCATACCACATTATTAATGTGTATTTTCAATAACTAATTTTGCAGTGGGAAACTTGACGCTTGTTTTAGCCTTCAAAAAGTAGGGGAAATACAGTGGCTTGCAAAAGTATTCGGCCCCCTTGAACTTTCCCACATTTTGTCACATTACAGCCACAAACATGAATCAATTTTATTGGAATTCCACGTGAAAGACCAATACAAAGTGGTGTACACGTGAGAAGTGGAGCGAAAATCATACATGATTCCAAACATTTTTTACAAATAAATAACTGAAAAGTGGGGTGTGCGTAATTATTCAGCCCCCTGAGTCAATACTTTGTAGAACCACCTTTTGCTGCAATTACAGCTGCCAGTCTTTTAGGGTTTGTCTCTACCAGCTTTGCACATCTAGAGACTGAAATTCTTGCCCATTCTTCTTTGCAAAAGCTCCAGTTCAGTCAGATTAGATGGACAGCGTTTGTGAACAGCAGTTTTCAGATCTTGCCACAGATTCTCGATTGGATTTAGATCTGGACTTTGACGGGGCCATTCTAACACATGGATATGTTTTGTTTTAAACCATCCCATTGTTGCCCTGGCTTTATGTTTAGGGTCGTTGTCCTGCTGGAAGGTGAACCTCCGCCCCAGTCTCAAGTCTTTTGCAGACTCCAAGAGGTTTTCTTCCAAGATTGTCCTGTATTAGGCTCCATCCATCTTACCATCAACTCTGACCAGCTTCCCTGTCCCTGCTGAAGAGAAGCACCCCCAGAGCATGATGCTGCCACCACCATATTTGACAGTGGGGATGGTGTGTTCAGAGTGATGTGCAGTGTTAGTTTTCCGCCACACATAGCGTTTTGCATTTTGGCCAAAAAGTTCCATGTTGGTCTCATCTGACCAGAGCACTTTCTTCCACATGTTTGCTGTGTCCCCCACATGGCTTGTGGCAAACTGCAAACGGGACTTCTTATGGTTTTCTGTTAACAATGGCTTTCTTCTTGCCACTCTTCCATAAAGGCCAACTTTGTGCAGTGCACGACTAATAGTTGTCTTATGGACAGATTCCCCCACCTGAGCTGTAGATCTCTGCAGCTCGTCCAGAGTCACCATGGGCCTCTTGGCTGCATTTCTGATCAGCGCTCTCCTTGTTCGGCCTGTGAGTTTAAGTGGACGGCCTTGTCTTGGTAGGTTTACAGTTGTGCCATACTCCTTCCATTTCTGAATGATCGCTTGAACAGTGCTCCGTGAGATGTTCAAGGCTTGGGAAATCTTTTTGTAGCCTAAGCCTGCTTTAAATTTCTCAATAACTTTATCCCTGACTTGTCTGGTGTGTTCTTTGGACTTCATGGTGTTGTTGCTCCTAATATTCTCTTAGACAACCTCTGAGTCCATCACAGAGCAGCTGTATTTGTACTGACATTAGATTACACACAGGTGCACTCTATTTAGTCATTGGCACTCATCAGGCAATGTCTATGTGCAACTGACTGCACTCAGACCAAAGGGGACTGAATAATTACGCACACCCCACTTTGCAGTTATTTATTTGTAAAAAATGTTTGGAATCATGTATGATTTTCGTTCCACTTCTCACGTGTACACCACTTTGTATTGGTCTTTCACGTGGAATTCCAATAAGATTCATTTTTGTGGCTGTAATGTGACAAAATGTGGAAAGGTTCAAGGGGGCCAAATCCTTTTGCAAGCCACTGTATGTCAAATAGTTTATCCGTGATTTTCTTTTCTTTTTCCTCACCAAGTCAAATTTTTAAGTCTCACAAAACAAAAGTTTATATATGTTTTGTGAGACTTAAAAATCTAAAGATCTTTCTATAGCTCATTATAGTGCTGAAAAGTCAAACAGAACAGTACTTTTCTGCTACTTTTGCAGTATCGCTGCCCTTAATGTCAAACAGTCTCTCTCCATCTCTTTCTCTTCATGTTTCCTTGCTATGACTGGACACACAAACTCTTACACAGACACACACTTCCAACCAACTGATTCACAGTCTATCCATCTGTGAGAGAACGAGCTACTATACACACACACACACACGTAGACTTGTAGTCAAGACCGCCTAAACCAAGACCAAGACAATACCAAGACTAGAGGGTATCGAGACCAAGACAAGACCAAGACCAAAGCAGACCGAGTCAAGACAAAGTCGAGACAAGACCAAGACTGAGACTGAGACAAAAAAGTCTTTAAACTGCAGCCAGATGCTGCATCGTTTACGGGTCACAGGCATATTTATGTGTTTTTGCGATGCACTCGCACAGCCCTCCTCACCGCTGTCTACTGTCTCACTCGCTTACTGAGAGGACAGACGCACCAAGACAAGACCAAGATCACCTAAAAGTGGTTTCGAGACCGGTCTCGAGACATCCAACTCTACATACGCGTGCTTCGACCATAAATGTTACAGTACATGTTGTCCTCTTTCAAAGTGTGACAACAGGATGACTAACCTAATGATAAGACTGCTGTTGCAACAGTTGCCTATTTTTCTGAATGTCTTAAGTTATTTACGTTTTCGGTCAAATATTTCTGTCTTCGTTTTAACAGAGTGACAAATATCCATAAAACATCAAACATCTCAAAAAGAAAGCAAGGAGATGAGTTGACGATTACAATGGAGATAGCTCAAACTGTCAGCAATTAAATGGCACACATACCTAACTGAACGTACAGTTCTGTGTTAATTGTTTGGACACTTTGAAAATTACCAACAAACTTACCAATAAGTATTTTTTAGGTCTAAGATTTTATTTATTTTTTTTTTTTATACCCAGTTTTAACATGGAGCCAAGTTACGACTTCCTGCACATCTATGAGGGTGAAGACTCTAATGGGCCTCTACTAGCAAGTCTCCAAGGCAACCAGGCCCCAGAGCGGATAGAGAGCAGTGATAACAGTCTCTTCCTTGCATTCAGATCGGATGCCTCGCTGGGCATGTCTGGATTCGCCATCGAATATAGAGGTAATTAAACCAAAAAACTTTTGGCTTGACATGTCCAGGTGTACTTTACATTTGGCAACATTAAATAGATTTAAACAGCTTATGATTAATTCTTTAGTGATTACAACTGTTTGAAACTATCCCATTACTGAATTATTACGTAATTATCAGCAATAAAAGAAATGTTGTGGTGATGGTAGAAGTACTGATTTTAGTAAAAGTGATACATATTAGTGGTATACAGGATAGTGTTAGTAACAGTAGTGTGCAAGCAGCAGGAGCATAGTTTTGAGTGTAATAGTAGAAATAGTAAATACAACTCGTATCAATAACATTCACTTTCAAAATAGCATCTCAGTATAGGCCTAATGAGGTTGAAAAGAACAAGGCAAATCAATGTAGGTTTCTAGCAAATAAAAGGTATTTTATGACTGTTTCTGCACATTGAAATGCAAAACGGTGAATGTAAAAACGATAATGTGCTTGCATTGGGTGTAATGATTAAAAAGTCGATGCAGGATTGTTTAGTGTGCAGACTGGATCAAATTTAATCTGCCTATTCTTATTAATCCCTTCATACAGGAGAAGTTTTTGTGGTTTGTTTTATTTTTTGTTTTTGTTTATCAGCCGAACACGGTGCTCCTTGCCAGCCGATGAGTTGTTTACTTCAAGTGATTGTGACTTATCCTGGTTTGGCTTGACTAGGGGTGATTTAACGCTTATAGTCAATACAGTACTTAGTTGTTCAGCTGAGTAGAGACTAGATCTGCTCTGGCAAATTTTATAAATCCCCTTTTCTTCTTGATTCCTTTATCCTATTTATGTCTAGTTTTTTAAAAGACCATCACCTATTCTGTTGTTGGTCTCATCACACTACCTTACACTTCTGTACTTTTGTCATTATTCACTACCTTTCATCTGCCATCTTTCTAATTAAAATCCAGCCTTAATGAGCTCTCTGTTTCACTTCTATCTTGCCCTCCACCCTTCTCTGTCATCCTGCCCATTTCCTTTCTCAGGCATAATATCTCATTCTTATTGGCTGATCACAGAAACGCAAACAAGCTGGTCCAGCTCCAAGTCATAAAGATCCAAGACACTGTTTGACCACTATTTGTCTTTTACTACTTTATCTCTTTATCTTTATCTTCATCTCATTCTTCTTCTTGTTTGCTCTTTTTGTTTTGTTTTGTTGGGGGTTATTTGCCCTTTTATATGGGAGGACATATTGTAATTCGAAATGCTGGACTATAAAGATTTATGCATATTGTAGAAATGTACAGCTCTGAAACTTTATTTACATTCTAATAGAAAATTGATTAATGTATTTCCTAACAGTATCATAATTCTCATTGTTACACTGCCTTTTCTGTACCGCAGGTTGTTGTACTGTTATAAGTTTGCAAAAAAAATCTAAGAAAGTAAATACAATTTTTATTTTGTAATAAAAACTATTAGGCTACTCTACTCATACAGACACTTTCCCTCTCAACAGAAAAACCAAGGGAAGCCTGTTTTGATCCCGGTAATGTTATGAATGCCAGTCGGACAGGGTACGACTATAAATTGGGATCTCAGGTCTCCTACAGCTGTCACCATGGCTACACAATAGCAGGTGAAGATACCATCACCTGTGTCATGGGTCCAGATGGAAAGCCAGTGTGGAACAAGGCACTGCCATCATGTAAAGGTAGGAGTGACGCATCAGGAAATACAACCTTGTGCGTATTGCTGTACCATAATATTATTGTTACAGTGAATATTTATTAGAAATCTGGTAACTCAGAGGTGAAACTGCACACTGTGTTCTCTGTTTGATTCCAAATTGGGACCTTGCTTTTCCACTCTCTCTCTCTATTTTTCCCCTGTTTATTTAAATAACATGAACTTTATGAAGATTTTCTCTGTATTATCTAAATTTCATATGAATCTTGGTCATTGTTATACACTATCTAGTAGCAACACTGTAGGTTGTATATCTCGCTTTAGCCATCGAGCTTCCTTCCTGAAGAATGATAGGTCCAGTCTTTCAAAATCATAGACTTTATTTGGACAACTCCACCATATATATTTGGCAACTCACTCCATTGTTTTGTAATGTTTGAATCATGCTTTTTATTCAGTGCCAACTAGCTAACATATTTTAACTGCCTCTCCAGAGAAACTTTTGTTCTGTGGAGGACTGGACTTTAACACCACTGTCTTGGATTGGATTGCAGCTTGTGATTTTAGGACTTATTGTACTCTGAAGATCTTCTGAGCTTAGGGGGAAGGGAACTAGTTTGTGAACAGAACAGAATAAGGCTTGCAGTCTGAAACCTTGTTAAAGACGGTGGAATGAAAGTCTGTCCTTGGGACAAGGGACACTGGCAGCTGATTATATTGCTTCATTATTTATTTACAGGACCAACCACATTCAAAAAACCCCAATCCCCCACTTCCCATTCCCAGATCTGGATTTAAGTGTAGTTGTTGTCTTTACGTGTGTGTGTGTGTGTGTGTGTGTGTGTGTGCGCGCGTGCGTGCGTGCGTTATCAAAGCAGTCAGGGATTGGGGACTGAGCTGTCTGTGTGATTGACAGCTCAGAGAAGCAATGAAACGACACCTGCCAGAGTGCCATTCATGGTGTATATGGGTTTGTGTATGTGAGAGAGGCATATCTGACTAATGCCATGTGGGTAAAAAATTCAGATAAGCCACAGAGCAAGGAGATAAGAATTAAAAATGGTTATGGGCACATAGACATAAAGCACATATTCCTACTTTGAAAAGTCTCCTGTGAAAGCTCTGTTTAATAATGTCTGGGAGACAGTCACAGGCATTCAGGGGTGTGAGAGAATAAGAATGGGATAATTGCACTCATAGTAGGTATTTAAGAAAAGCAAAAAAAACCCAAAAAAAGAGCAAGAATAAGAGGTTATCAAGTCATTTTATTTCATCCTCTCCTTCATCGACTTTATTTCAAGGTAATAATGCCACTTAGCAGATTTAGCAGACCAACCCCAACCTTTTGCCCAGGTATTGTTACACAGGTTAATGTTTTACTATACAGTAAGACCATAATTTAATCAATAAAATAAAAAATAAAATAGTCTATCTGGTAACTAAGTTACTTATACACACACACACACACACACACACACAAGCACACACACAAAGTGTGCAACATATACACATGTGTATATACACATATACATATACACATGTATTTACATATATACACATATACATGTGTATATGTTTTCTTTTACTTTTACCTTTTAACTTTATTATTGTTAACTAGGGCTGCCACGATTAGTCGACTAGTCACGATTACGTCGACTATCAAAATCGTCGACGACTAATTTAATAGTCGATGCGTCGTTTGAAGCTTTGTAAGATCCCAACAGACGCAGGAATAAGTAGTAGGATTTAACAGTGTAATAATGGACTGAAACAGAAGATGGCAGCACTGCATGTACAAGGATGCCAGCTGCCGTTAAACCCCGAAGCTATTTAGTTTTAATATTACTCTTATTATTCTTTCTGGGTCACAAAATAAACGTTTAACATATTTTCAGGTGAGAATGTAACTGTGTAAACCTCAAATATCTGCTCAGTTTATCAAGACACCACATATTTTCAAAAGCGCTCCGACGTTTTCGGAGACACCTGTTACCCACCAGCTCGATAGCTAGCTGGGGATGAAGGCACACTAGAACCGGTGAGAACACTGGACTCCCGGCAAATCGTTTTCAAACCCACCGCCGTCTTTCGCTACTCAGGTTAAACATGATATATATAAGTCACTTAGATAACTTAAAAATGTTATTGTTTGGCTTTTTTCAGTATTTTATTTGTTCCTGAGTAAATCGGTTTGGCTGAAATTAAAGTTATAGTTTTTACACAGCTGAATAAACGTCAAGCAGACAACTGATTATCAGAAGTGTGAGATGCTCGAGAATATACTCCAGTGTCCTGTTATATTTTAGATAGCAAGGAGCAGATGGCCGAGTTTATTAAACTTCACCGAAACAATCTGCAAATTTCATTTAAATTCAATAAACTATCATCTTGTCTTTATTTTTAGTTAGCACATATCTTAAACACTCAAAGCTGTAAGCTAATGACAGTTATATAAGAGCAGATGCATGCTGGTGCAATAAGCTGTACGTTTTACGTCCAATGGATGCATGATCTGATTAGTCGACTAATCGCAAAAATAATCGGTGACTAGTCGACTATCAAAATAATCGTTTGTGGCAGCCGTATTGTTAACACTATTTCAGTAATATCAGGCCTGCTCTCTGGATGAGAGTTTCCTAAATGCAAGTCAGTTTAGTTCCTGCCCTTTCAGTGATCCCAATAAATGGTTAGATCTCCTGAGATTGTCATTACCTACATTATAAACAATTCATATAGTCAAAGCAGAACGATTTGACTAAATCTCACTCTGCAGTCTTTCGCCTTTGCTCCCTCAGCTCTGATTGCACATTGAATTTTCTCACCGCATAGTTAGGGAAGTTGCTCTGTCTCTCTGTCTGTCTCTCTATCTTTGGGCAGCTCCTGGGGCTTTTAGACCAAACTCATTAGACAGGGTGAGACCTCTTTAAATAATACATCTCCACTTACACTCCCTCCGTCTCCTTTTTTCTCCCTTTCATCCCCCTCACTCATCTCCCTTCTACTCCTTTCCTTTGCTTTTTTCTCTGTAACTACTTCTCACTCTCCCCTGTATCTCTATTCAAGATTTTTTCATCCTGTCTTTCTTATTTTACTTTCCTCCTACCTCCTCTGTCTGTGTCTGATTTGCTCTGTATGTTTCTCTCACAATTTCTCTCTAGCTCTCTTGCCTCTTCTTGCCTTCTCTCTCTCTCACACATGCACGCACGCACACACTCTTAGACACACATACAAACACCTCCCATCTCAAACCGCTCTTTTATTGGTTTCCATGGTAACTAAGAGCTGGTGCGAGAAAGAAGGAATTCTCCGTGACTGTTGATAGGGTTGTGTGTAAGACCACATGTGTGTATGTGTGTTTATGTGAGAGAAGAGACACAGAGGTAAAGTGAGAGAGTGACATAGCTATAATAGAGTGCCGCCTAGAGGCAGTTTCCTTACAAACGCACACAGCATGAACGAACACATGGGTACACACATACCCCAAAAAATCGTACCACGCGTGCATATAGAGTGGTAGAAAAAGTAAGCGATCCCTGCAGAATTATGCATAAGAAGCACTGATCATAGAGGAGACAAACAAAGTCCATACTAAGTACATTATTCAATGTTGACATTCAGGCAAGAAATAGTCATTCAAATGAAATCAATAAAAGGTATTTAGATTCAAGGTAGAAAAGCTGGAAGTTACATTACTCATCAGCAGATGAGTTATATTTTTGTGCTCCAAAAATGTATTACCAAATATCAGAACTTTTCAGTGACAACTTTTCTTGACTATAAGCCAAGGTTGAATTATTTAGAAAAAACAAAGTGCAAAACTCTCTACAGTGTAAAAGCAGCACTGCATGCCATTATGTAAACTTGTAAAAGAATCACTGTGGCGAAATGCTTTTATCAAAATAAGTTACGGGATAGTGTGAGGGTGACTGTCAACCAGTGGAAGCTCAGTTAAAGCTTAGAAAATCTAAGAACTAAGTCTTTTACTGAATTATTTTAATCAAAGGATATTTGGTATTGAAGTGACCCGGATCTAAATCGAATAGAAATGCATCATAACCTCTTAGAGCCATTCGCACCCAGCAGGTTATAAATATGGCTCTTATGAAGCAGTTCTGGGAGAAAGAAGGATCCAAAATTCCTTCTGAACTTTTTCCGAGTGCTATCTGTAAACACAGTTAATGTGTTGTGTCTGCAGAAGAAGGAAGAAGGACAATTAAAAGCCTTACAGAGAGCTAATAGGGCATAATGCTTCCTGTTCCTGGCGAGCTTTTAATTTAAAACATCTGGAGGAAATATTGAGTTTATGGTCAGTGTCAATACTTAAAGAACTAAATATTACCTAATATATTGTAGACAAGAACTGACTGGAATGAAAAGGTGAATGAAAGCAGCATATCTCTTGACAAGTATGAAAAGACTAAAATTGTTATACTGGTGGAATGAGTGCTGTAGCATGGTGCATTATACCGAATTTGCCAAGTGAGCACCGGTAATTTCACGCTTTCTCGGTGGATTCTGCCCATGTTAATTCACGCTCGCATTTGCTGCCAGTGCTCCTGGTGTTCAGGGCACATGCTTGTTGACTTGATCCAGAGAACATATTGCGAGTAGCAGGTATAAGTCTAAAAGGACTTTTCATGTTGGCTTTTTGGATCTTAGTATGTTTTTTATGTCTGCAACTTCAAGGTGAAAATGATAAATCCGGATCCGAGGTAGTACAGGGAATACAGAGAAAGTCTTATATTGTATTAATCATTCCGTTTCTATAAAAAGGGTTATAGACTTACATATACTTTACTACTTTCATTTTACTGCTACTTTTTATGAGAAAAAATGTCATTAGATAAAGACATTTGAAATGTGCAAGACATGCAAAGCAAATGGCATAACCATTTTTTTTCCTGAAGTTTTCATGGATTTCATTCTCATTGTGCTTCATAGTATAAATAATGGATTCTGTTGTGTATATGTTGTGCTCAAGAACTGTGGTTATTACGCTGTTGACAAATGAATCCTTTTCTTGAAATGTTGAAGTGACAGCAGCGGCTGTGTTTATGGTTCCAAAAAACACTTACTGGATGAACTGCAACCCAACTTTAAAAGTTTAGGACATTTCAAAACTCTTTCCTGTACTCCTGCTGCCACCATGAGCCCTGCTGTGCCTGTATGTGTGTGTTTGTGTGTCTTTATATTTGTATGAGAGAAAAGGGAAAATGAGACGCAGAAAGTACTACAAGAGTGTTGTGTGTGTGTGTGTGTGTGTGTGTGTGTGTGTGTGTGTGTGTGTGTGTTGATGATCAAAGCTCGTAGATGTGTGAGAGAAAGAGAGTGACTTGCATAGCATCTTTTGCATTTATTTGTGTGTGTGTGTGTGAGAGAGAGAGAGAGACAGAGGGTGTGAATGATCAAAGCGCATGTGTGTGTGTGTGTGTGAAGGCTTTTGATAAGGCTGACACCTGAGCCTAGAGCAGCACCACTGGGAGATTGTGGGTAGATCAAGACAAGACCTCTAGACCTGAGGGTTTGAATGCTACAGCACAACAAAAATCAATCCAGAAAGTATCAATCAATAGAAGAAAGAAAGAGCATGATTACTATGATGCTTTAGGAAACAGGAAGAAAGTAGAGAGGGATATGAGTGGGGAGGAGGTGGAGGATGAGTAGGTGGGAGTACAGCAACTGTCTAGCAAAGAAGTAGAAACCAAGTTTTGTTGTATTTATATTCTTAGGATGTAAATCAGTTTTACCGAGTGAGTCTTAATGTCCACACATGGACTCAAAGACTATGACATATGTTGCAGATAAGTCCTTGAGGGCTCAAGGCTGTACTACTGAGAAATCGGAAAGTGCTTCAGGGCTCTCTGGTGGAATTTTTGAGCCCACAGTTTTCGCAAGACTGAAATGCTGAAATCTTTGCTTGAGGGAATTATCCTCAAGGGGCTGTTGAAGTGGATGTTCAAAATCATCCAAAAGGGGAAAGAAAAATAACATTAGAGGGGCTACCAACTAACAACGTTTAGGCTAACATGATACTGTGTTTTAAATTACTATCAGACAGTTTTATGAAACCACATATAGTGTCACTTCTTAGTTTCACAGATGGACCTCTAACCTCTAACCCAGGCAGTATATTAATTCACAGAGTGCTGGCCCAGTTCTCAGGCTGTCCTTATAACCTTTGCACTCCCATGCTCTCACACTTTCAACAAGCACGGAGGTGACGCTAATTATAGTCCACTAGGGATCACAGCTGATATTGTGGGTGCACATTGGGACTAAGCCAAAGTGATACACACCATAGCAAGACGAGAAGAGCAGAGGCCGGACAAGGTGAGAAGGGAAGGGATAAGACTTACATGGTGAGTGTGTGCGTGTGCCGGGGAAGGTGACACTGACAGATTTGCTAGTTGCTGCTGTTTTTTTTGTGCACACACATGCACGCACACATTCAGAGACACTTACACAAATGTCAATGACCTCTGCTGACCTAACCTGCAATATAAATGTCTGCACACCCACATGCTGTTCTCGCAAAAGGTTTGCAGCTCCCTTGGGGGTGCAAAAAGATGGAACAAGCTACTGTTAGGTGTGTTTCTTGTGGGTCATGCATTGGTGGTATGGATTAATAGGCTATTTTTGAAACTGCACTACACTAATACAGGAGATCCCACACTGTGCTCTTGCACAGCACCACATAAATTCAGCCACTAAAGTTTTTATCCCGCTGTGTTGTTGTCAAGAGGAACTAACTACTTTGAAGAGGGTGCACCAGAACTTTGGTCTCACTTATGAAAGAACATGTGGCTCTTTGTTATAGCCCTCTCCTGAATTGTTTTTAATGTGATATATAGCCACCAAGTGTTGCTGCTGCATCACACTTAATGCTTCATAGTGCCATGGGATGTGTTGTTTATGGGTAAATGCGTGAGGCTTTTTTTCCCAAAGAATCCACAGTGTCGTTGATTGTTTTTTACTCCGTTAAGTGGAGACATCACTTTTTAAAAAATATATGTATATTTTACCAATTTCCCACATTTAATGATGAGATGAAAAATGAGATTTCCTATATATTCTGTCCTAAGTGAATATCATACATACACACTCTCATACACAAATGCACATGCCCAGATAGATATCAGAAGACGTTTACATTATATAACAAAGCCTTGGAGCCACAACGGCCCAAGTGATATTTGGGGACAACACAAGTTTTCTGCTAAACTAAACAACTTTGGAGCCAATTGCAGTCAGTTGGATTAAAAAAAAGAAGAAGAAGAAAAGAGAAAAAAAACGCAAGAGATTAGAGTAATGATATGCTTGCCAGCTTCTTTTGTAATGGGCAGTGCTCCCAGGAACAGGGAAAAAAATGAAAAAGAGACATGGCTAAAATCTGTACGCTTTATTGCAACATTATGTCCCTAAATAACTGAAGCAGCAAAGCGGATGAAACTGTTTGGCCACTAATGCCAAATGTTCCTTGAAATGTTGTTATCTTAGTTGTAGAGTAGCAGTGGAGCAGAAGAGGATGCTTTTATTTTCACGTGTATTACAGTATAGTGATATTTTTTCCCCTGCATATCCCAGCTTGTTAAGAGCCTCAGATTAAAGTCCAGGGTCAGCTATGATATGTTGCCCCTGGAGCAGATAGGCCTAAGGGCTTTTCTCACAGGCTCAGTGTAGGAGTTTGGAAGTGTTGGGGCTTTAAACCCTGACCTTCTAATCAGTAACCTAGAGCGTTAAAGTTACACTAACGCATTCAAGTTTTTTATCTTATTTTTCTTTGTATCTTAAAAACAGATTGAAGTGGAACAATGAGGCTACGCTGACCCTTGATGTTAAGGATATGTAAGGGCATTTGTTTCTGCAAGTTAGGGTACATTTTTTTTTATTTTGATATTTAGTTTTTTCAGATAATTGCTACTGATAGTCAACGTGTGCTTTTTCGATATGTTACTGATCACACTCGCACAGTGTCACTCCTGGAGACTGTCCAGAACAAACAGACTTTGATCTGTTGACCACTGAGCAGTTCCACAGTTCCACTGGGTGTTGAGGGCTTTGCTCAGTGATAGTAATGAGGGCGAGGTGAGTGTTTCCTTTTCACCTTATCCACGGGATTTTTTCCTGCCACTCTGGAGATTGAAAGAAAAGTACACTTGATAAGAAATAAAAAAATAAAAGAGCACCAAAATATAGACATTCCTGCACTTGGTTGCGAGTATAAACCTTCTAAACCTTTAAATGGCTCGCAACATTTAAACTTTGTGCACATTGTACGCATAAAAAATATGCGTACAATGTGCAATAGATGAGTACAACAACATGTCACTGAACAAAAACTCACTGTTCTGTACTCTAAATGATGGCTATGTTTATCTTTGTCTATATTTATTTATATTATATAAGGTCATGACACCGTGTGAGAATTTTATCCATTAAGCAGATTTCCAGTCTGTTATGGAACCAACACAAACAAGCAAACATCCTATAATGAATGGACAGTTTCCAGTTAACAGTATTTAAATGTGCTGTTAACTAATGAACCATCCTAAAATATGATTCTGTGAGCCAAGTAATGGCATAGCTCCACTGTAAGTCTTACCTAGCAGAATCTGAATGTACTCAGGGAGTAATTTATTTCATAGTGCCTAGGACTGCCTTTTATATACATTTTGGAACAGTGATTACTCTCAAGACTAGGGATGGGTATCGTTTAGGTTTTATCCGATACCGGTGCCAAATCGGTACTTTTGAAACGGTGCCGGTGCTCAAACGGTGCTCAAACCGGTGCTTAAAGAATGGAGAACACAAAATTGGTCCAAAAACCTCTCATGTTCAGCTGTTTTTTGTAAAAATATAACAATGTTAGCCTTTTCTGCAGCTATGGGGCATATATGGTATCACTCTTGGCTGGAAGCAGTGCTTAAACAATGGAAAAAACACAAACTTTGTCCTAAACCTCTCATGTTTAACTGTTTTCCACTTTTTCTTTGGTCATTTTAGCCTTTTTAGCCAGGGTGAAGGGAGTATCTGCCATCAAACAAGAAGACAGCAGCATGTAGCTATGATGATGTTTGCTAGTTCACCTTACATGCATTAATGTAATAACGTGGTTAGCCTACTCACGCAGAGAAGAACGGCTGCTGCTGCCATCATCATCCGTCATCATTTCTGCTACACTGGCAGGGCTAGGGGCCAGGACTCTCCTCTTCGTGTTTTTGGGGGATGTTGCATAACAGGCAACCCACCCACAGTAGATGTGCTCGGTGTGAGGTCTCGCAGCAAGCTATCAAATACGGCGCATTTCTGGGCTTTTAAAAAAAACGCTATGCGTCGCCAGGTGTTTCATCGGATTTGAGGTGTTACCTCCTTTGACAGTATCACAGTATCAGCTTAAAGCACTTGTTGCAGGCTGCTGAGTTTGCATATTTTGCTATGAAGTACAGCCAGACTTTTAACCGCTTCGCCTTGGGCATTTTTAATCTGTAGCTCTGCTTTAACAGAACGTACGTACCTGGCCCCGCCTACTATCCTCGGAAACGTAAAATGATTGGCTAGAATCTAAAGTGTATCACAGCTCAGGAAAAAAAAGCACCGAAATAAAGCACCGAAATGTGCGCTGCTTTTCGGTCTGGTTACTACCGTTTATGTCAGAACCGGTGCCATCATGGCACCGGACACCGGTACCCATCCCTACTCAAGACAATAAGATTCAAAAACATTTATCACACTTGAATTGATAAATATTATGTAGTTCTGCATTACTCATACATTTACATGTTTGATCTAACGTCGTTGTAGAGGTTCTAGGAGTCTTAATCAACCTTGATTAAGACTCCTACTAAAATCATTTTACAAAGTAGCAGGTGGAGCTTATGCAGAAATATTATGGAGAGCATCGCAAACACATTTGTTTGGATATATAGTTAATACCAAATGTTAGCAGACTGCTGTGAGCCTGAAGGGCTCAACTTCATTAATGCAAGTGAGCAAGGGGTTACTGCTGCACTGATCAAATGTTCTGTGAGACAGGATTTCAGACCTGAATCATCGCTATGAATATGACCACCACCGTATCATATTACATACCAATGCCAAGTCCTGCATACTAAGTTGCATCTGTGTCTTTTTAACATCAAATTAATTAATATTGGGGACAGCATGTTGGTGTAGTACTTAGCACTGTCACCTTACAGCAAAAAGGCTCCCGGTTTAAACCTCTCAGTCAGATTCTGTGCCGAGTTTGTAAGTTCTCATGTGCCTCCGTGGACTTCCTCCTGCTCTTTGCATGTTAGTTTAGCGGGTGACTCTAGCTGTATGTCGTTGTCTGTTTCTCTGTGTTGACCTTGTGATTGGTTGGTGACCTGTTTGGGCTAAACAACAGGTTGGATGAATAATTAGTATTGGGTTGGTATTCTACGTCCTTTCGGTATCTACTGTTCTTTAATAATACGGTTTTTATATGTCCAAGAACTGCAGCTACGTGCACACTTTTAATTGTGCAGTAGTATCTCCACAATTTGCAACAATCAAAATTTGTGTGCATCAGTGTGAGTTCATTTAATTTAGAATACCCTGGTTTTGTGTACTTTGGTATGCATATTTTCAAATAATGTGTTTATTTACTACTTTATAAAACATGTGGCTATTGTGCTGTAGTTGTAAAATATCTAAATAACATTCTAAAATCTATTAAATGAAAAGCTTCTAATAATCACCTTCTGTGCACAGCGCCATGCGGAGGACAGTACGGTGGATCTGAAGGGGTCGTTTTGTCTCCAAACTATCCTTTAAACTACACGACAAAACAGACTTGCTCCTATTACATCACAGTGTCGCCTCAGTTCGGTAAGTGCATAATTACAAAACTGCTTACAGTCAGTCTTGTAATCAAAGCACAGAAGACTTGTTCAAATTTTGAAATAATCATTTGTCCCAATTTGTTTTTATTTGTCTGTTTTTTTTTTGTTTTTTTTTGTCCAGTGGTGTTTGGTCAGTTTGCTGTCTTCCAAACAGCAATGAATGACTCAGTGGAACTGTTTGATGGACCCAATGACAACGCCCGATTGCTCAGCTCCCTGGCTGGTTCACATTCAGGTGAGTCTGTTGATCAACTCTAGTGCCAGAAACAGCCAGACGCAGCCTGAGGAATGCAGTTTTTATATTTTTTTTAATATTATATTGTCATCAAAGAAACAGTTATTTTATTGTTTTTTCACTTATATATGCATGATATTATACTTTTGAAAAGCTGCCCCACCTACAATTTTCCTTTTTTTCCTTTTTTTTGCACTGTTGAGCTGTTTTCGAAAGAGAAAAATAATGAAATCTTCTGTAAGAAAGCAGCTCTGGGGGGCTGTAGAACACAGCACCAGTGGTCGTTATCACAATTGATTTGACAGTGATGTATTTGGTGAAAATCCATTACGGGTTATCTTTACAAGAGGAAATCAGCAGTGGAAAGCGTCTCACTGGGGCCATACAACATACAGTAGCACTGATACTCCTTAACAGAATTCTCCATGGGTTTTCTTATCTTCCAACTTTGAGTCACCCCAGCTTGCCAATGTTTTGAGTCTTTACACAGTAATACAGATGGATGGAAATAGAAAGATATGACTAATTTGATCTAGATGAAAGGATATTAATAATAATTTGTTAAATAAATAAAAAAAAAAAAAAAGATTAACATCGTTGCTGGTAAAGTGCGAAGGCATCGCCTCAGAGTTTAACTTTTGTGTGAATTTCGTGTGTTATGGCCTGGAGGCACGCTGCAGGGGAATCCCCTTAGAAGTGACATTTAGTTCCTTTATGTCAAAATCATAACTTTCAGAATATTTTCTTTCTTGTGTTTATTCTTTTTCTCCCCCACTTTTGCTACCTCCTTTTGTTTGTAGAATTATAAGGGAAGAAAATGACTGTGTTTAGTAAACAATGTAACTACAACTACAAGTAAAGTTCCTTATAATAGTGGAGTGGTTTAAAGTTTGATAAAAAGACAAACGAGCTTACATTTTTGCTTTTTTGTGCTCATAGATCAGTGAGACTTATGTGTGTTGACTGGATGTAGCTGCCTTTTTTCTGATAAATACAACCCGTCTAATTTAATTGGTAATGGTATATATAGAATGAATGACTCATACCTTGAAGTTCATTTGGGTTTTTTGCGTTGAGGTTTTTTTTTTTTTTTTTTTTTGGCTGAAAACGAATGAAACATACCACGCTTTACAAAATAATGTTATCCGCATCATTACCCGTTACTCACGCACGCATTCACATGTGCACACACGCACACACACGCATACACAAGAAAAAAGGGGGCAAACAGCTTTGTAGCACATTGTTCCACCTAACTGACTGATTTCCCTGACTCACAAACATATTAACTCACATACACACATACCAGACTTACACATACGCACACACATCCTGATCCCCGTGCTGCTAATGATGGTTCTAAATGTCAGCCACACCAGGCCATGTTTTACCCATTTATCACTGTTACTTCATTTGCCTGCGTATGTGTGTGCATATAAATCTCTGTTTGTGTATGCCTGCTGAGATGGTGTGTGCACGTGTGTGTGCGTCTTTGTTTTGCATTTTAATTCTTGTGAGGCACATATTTTACCAAAAAGCGGAAAAGAATGAAAAACCCTGCTTATTGCTGAGTTATGAATGGAAGCTGGTACTCTTAAATATATAGGCACTTAACATATACTTAAATGCACAGTGAATGTTTGTGGAACTGAGAGTCTGTATCTTTGTAGCACATGTAGGTTTAAAAAGGATCTGTATGTTGTTGCTGTTGTCTTCTACTTTTAAAGCTTCTACAAAAACGTTTTTGGATTAAAATTCATTTTGAAATCATTGTGATGTATGTGTTTTGTTTTGTTTTTTTCTCAGGAGAGACGCTGCCATTGGCAACTTCCAATCAAATCATGCTCCGGTTCAATGCTAAAAGTGGCCAATCAGCTAGAGGCTTTCACTTTGTCTACCAAGGTAATTCTCTCTGTGTTTGACATGTGTTCACTTAAACACAATAACATATGTTCAATTCAAGATTAACTTCAAAGTCTCCCTGCTCATATGTTTATATCCCGTCTTTCCTCATCTTGAATCATGTAATTCCTCTCATTATTGTAGCTGTCCCTCGGACCAGTGACAGCCAGTGCAGTTCAGTACCTGAGCCTCGGTATGGCAGGCGGATTAGTTCAGAGTTCTCAGTGGGCTCTGTGGTTCGGTTTGAGTGCAATCCAGGATATCTATTAAAGGGATCCAATGCGATTCGGTGCCAGGCGGTACCAGGTGCCCTTGCGCAGTGGAACACAACAACACCAACTTGTATAGGTAAGACTAAAAATTGTCTTAAGCATCAAAAAAGTCCCCAGTTGTTTATAATTTTGGATAACTGTGCAAAGGACCCCAAAGGCCACACGTAGTTTGACTTTAACCATCAGACAGACTGACAGCAAAACAATATCTCTTTCAAATCAATGATCCAGTTTTATCTTCCAGTAAGAATGAGATCACATTTGAAACACAACAAAGGAGATAACAATAGATAACCAAAGGGAGATATATCTGTTTTCCCTGGCATGACTGTAAACATTGCCAACTGTCATTTTGAGAGCCAGGGTGAGAGTCATCAGTATGACTGCTTGATGTCACCCAGCAAGCAGGACCTTAGATCCCTGAACAGGTCTGTGCAGACTTGAGTATTATTAAGTATTAATGCAAAATCTGGATAAGCGAAAGACTGAAGGACTACCTGAAAAAAAAACCCAGAAAAAATTAATAAAACAACTTAACAGCTGTCCTCTGAAACAAACAGCAGCATTAAGCCTAAGCTCTTCACCATCAATGTCATACTCGTTGGCATGCAGTGCATTCTGGGATACTTCGCTGATGACATTTAAAATCCCCAGAGAGCACTGATGAAAACGCAGATGAAAAAAGGCCTTGAGTAATTAGTCCTTTCTGTGAAGCATCTTGTACTAGTTAATGAGAGTAATGATTGAAGTTTAATTCTAAAACTAAATGCATCCATGTGAACTCTAGGGTTCCTGTTGAGAGCTGTGTTTTTTGTAAAAAGCCTCAACTTTCACCTCAGTTTATGCCATAAAAGGTGTTTGTTTTCCTATTTTTCCTGTCTGGCTCGCTGTTGTTATAATTTGAAGACCATATTGTGTTTTTTTAGGAACGAAGAGCCATATTCCAATATCCTGCCCCATCTGTTGGCATTTAGTTATAATGTTTTGCCAAGAATTGTGGATTTTATGTCTTCATTCTAGTTCCCTGCAGTGGTAATTTGACTGAACGTCGCGGGACAATACTGTCTCCTGGCTATCCTGAACCCTACCCAAACAGTCTCAATTGTCTGTGGAGGATTCATGTCAGTGAAGGGGCTGGGATTCAGGTACAGATATATATACACTTAAATATAAATGCATAGTCTACTGGATATACACTAATTTTGGAGGAAGCTGTTGGCTGTTGTGTTCATTTATTATCATTGTTGGCTATTTAGATCCAAGTAATGACATTTGCTACTGAGCACAACTGGGACTCTCTGGAGATCTACGATGGAGGAGACATGACAGCTCCCAAATTAGGGTCATTTTCTGGTAAGACAGCATGCTCACACATGCACCTAAATGCATTAAGTTATGCACAGACACACATGCAAACAATGTCCTATGATGGATGAGAGATGACAGCTTCTAAACTATGGATACACACACACACAAACACACAAGATCTATGATGAATTAGATATGGCAGCTCTTAAACTATAGATACACACACATATGGCATACACCGGAGAGCTGTGATGGATGAGTTGTAATACCAAAAATATGATATATATCTTAAATAAAGAATAAATCTTTTTAAGACACAGAATTCTTCCAATTCTAAGCAGTCAGTAAGAAGAGTGTCACCATGAGACTGAAGGTGGAGGAAAAGGAAAATAAAAAAGGGATAGAAAGAAGACAGGCAGGGATAAAGAATGATCTAACCTTTTATGATTTCCCTGCAGAGTTTCCCCTGTGACCTGCCCCAAGCACATACCTGTCACACAGCTATCACACATAAAACATGTTGCCCATAGGGCAACGCACACACCCACCCACACACAACTGACTGCGCCCTTCTAAGGAAGGCACACCGGGGAGCTACCCACTATAACCACAGTGATCTGGTGTTGACCACTGAGCAGCTTCACTGGGCATATAAGGCCGCTTCACATAAGGACACTAAAATGCTAGCTATCCATGGAGGGTGAGGGGTTGTTCACCTTCTCTGCACATAATTTCCCAGCTGGTCCTGGGATTTAAATAAGACTTATAGTCTAAGTCTTGCTGAAAAAGAGGCACCATTACGTAGAAAGGGGTTCCTTCCTGTATATCTAATATTATATTCCTCAAACTTTAATGCTTTTTCTAATCATTCACCTGGTCTATGATATCTTTATTTTTTGTGTTTTTTCAGGGACAACAGCTCCTGCTCTCCTCAACTCAACATCCAATCAGCTCCTTCTTCACTTTCAAAGTGACATCAGTGTGGTGGCAGCAGGCTTTCACCTAGAATACAAAAGTAAGGGAACACTGTTAAGATTCATACTAGGATAGCACGATGCAATGCTAGATTCATTGGCTGGAAAGAACATACTCGTTGATGCACAAGAACCAAGAATTGAATCGATTTTGGGTCTCTTCTTTCAAGAATCTACAAATGCACACAGACAACAATACAGCCAGAACTTTAACATTAAATAGCAAGAGTCAGTGACCTGAACTGGTACTGCCTGAGAGCATGCACACATACTGAGACCCACACTGGAGCACACACGCAGAATGCTCACCTGGAGGGACTTAACAGAATCAAGTAGACTTAGACACACACTCACTTGCGTGCACATACACACACAAATATGTAGATGGACAAAGGTATAGACACAGATATTAACATCATGCTTTTACACACCCGTCAGAGCATGGTTGTGCTTTTTAGTCCTTTGTAGTTGTTTTAACTTAGAATCACTTCTAGATCAATGAACATGTCCCCTTTTGTAAATATGGATGGGGGTTTCAGTGTTTGTGTGAATACGTGCATTTCTCTGTGTGTGTAGCGAGTGCACATATTTGAGCCTCCGTTGTCTGTGTTTTGCTACGCTCTGAATTCCTTGTGATGGCATGTTGATGCACACAAACTAGCAAGATTGGTCACTTTTAGGGGTGCTATATTGCTTCTGTGTGTACACACACACACATCTTGCCTAGTGTGGTAGACCGCAGCCTCTATGGATCTTGTGCTCAGAGTTGTGTGCTGCCATGATTAGTGCCTCTGTGCTGTCTTTCAGTCCAGCTTTGTCCAGCCACTGGTAGAATTTCTGGATGTCAGCCACTTCATCTATCTGCTGGTGGTACATACCGTGCAGGGGCCTGTCCTTCCATGATGGTTCCTCCTCTTCCTCCTCTTTCTTGAGTTTCTGCTGCCTGAGGAATTCACTGAGCACGGAGTCGGTTGGAGCCATCCTCCTGATGTATTCATGGACGTTGGCTGTCTCATTCTGGACTGTGGTGCTGACACTCACCAGTCCCCGGCCTCCTTCGTTCCGCTTAGCATATAGCTTCAGGGTGCTGGACTCGGGGTGAACCCCTCCATGCATGATCAGGAGCTTCCTGGTCTTGATGTCACTGGCTTCTATCGCCTTCTTTGGCCAGCTTATTACCCCAGCAGGGTACCTGATCACCAGCAGGGCGTAGGTGTTGATAGCCCGGATCTTGTTCTTACCGTTCAGCTGACTCCTCAGGACTTGCCTGACCCTCTGCAGCTACTTGGTGGTTGCAGCTATCCTAGCAGCCTCTTCATGGTTCCAATTTGCCTGTGGGATCCCCAGGTGCTTGTAACTGTCCTCTATGTCTGCAATGTTGCCTTCTGTTAGCTCGGCCGCTATGATGCCTGACAGGAGCGTCCATGTGGTACTAAGGCAGGTTATTGGTCGGTAGTTGGATGGGAGCGGTCCCTTTGGGGGTCCTTGAAGATCAGGTCTGTCTGGCCTTCGGTTAGCCATTCCGGGTGTCTCTCGTCAACTAGCAGCTGGTTCATCTGTGCTGCCAGACACTCATGGAGTGCAGTCAGCTTCTTCAGCCAGTAGGTGTGAACCATGTCAGGGCCTGGTGCTGTCCAATTCTTCATACTGGAGACCCTTTCTTGGATGTCTCCCACTGTGATGGTTACTGGACTCTGTTCAGGGAGGTTTCTGTGGTCTGCTCTTAGATCCACTAGCCACTGAGCATTGTTGTTACGGGTCGTGTCCTTCTCCCATCAGGGAGAAGTATTGCTCCGTCTCCAGCCTTGGTGATGCTGTTCTCATATTGTTCCCCTGCCACTGAGAGTACACCTTGGCTCATTCTGTGGAGAACAACTGGGTCATTCTCCTGCCTTCTATCTCTCTGTTGTACATCTTCAATCAGCTGGCCAAGGCTGTGAGTCTTTGCTTAGCAGTTTCCAAGGCTTCGGGTATGGACCTTAATCTCTGCATCTTTTCAACTTGGCTGTTAATAATGGATACACAGAGATTGTTGAGGCGTGGCTCAGGGGAGGGTAGAGAAGGAAAAGGGAGGAGTCAGACGATAAATGATAGGTAAGGTTAGAATGAAAGGCTAAGGGAAAAAAGTGAAGGACACAAATCTTCACTGTTGTCCATATTCTTATGACCATGTGTCCTTGTAGCATTTCTGTCTTCTCAAGTAATGTTTTCAAATATATGCCAAATACCAACACAGTACATGATATTTAATTTTGTTTACTGGAAAGAAATCTTTTTGTTCTTTTCATGGAACCCAGTTCCTTCCCAGAGCACCTTAAAAAATATCTTGCAGGTTTCACACTAGAGTTTTACTTATCTTAAAATGATTGTCAGCTCTTCATTATGTAGCAGACGTTTGCCTTCCAGAGAGGTTCTGTACAGGAGACCCCAACACAAAGTAGGCTTTTAACTTTTTTATTAAACAAAGTTTTCCGGAGATGAGTCAACTTACCTGTTCAAAAGGTGATCAGAATAGATGCATCAAAATTATTATTTGACCACGGTTGATACTTCGATTTGATCCTTCTTTTAAACACTATTTTTTTTAAAAACTTGCAAGACATTAAAAGACTAAACTCTTACTGATGATTTCAACTTTATGATCTTCAAATTCACAATCAAAACTCAAATGATAGAACTATTTCTGCAACAATATCTCTTATTCGCCCATCTTTCACTGCACTGTCTTCTGATTTCCCAAGAGGCAATCTCAGTAACAGAAACTTTTATCTGGAGTTCCAACAACAAACCATGAGTATTTGATTCGTTTGTTACATATTGCTAATTAGCAGGTTACTTTAAATACTTTAAATGGATGTATCTGGATGGGTAAAGTTGCTGACATCTTAGCACTCTCCCCTTTTGTCCAAATATGATCACCTCTGTGTGTGTACAACATGATGACAGTCATAGCACCTCAATCAACACCTCACAACCTTCACAAACACTGTTATGGAAGCTATCTTTTGCATATTTTCCATGTATTTACTCTGGGTTTTCTATAGGAAGAAAGATATCAAACATTCATGCGTAAAAAAATGTCAGTGTGGGAGCGTGTATAAGTGGGCAGAAAACATCTCCTGAAGACGTGAATTTTGTAATTATATTTTCATAATTTTAGGCAGACTAGAGGGTGTTTCATCTGAAGGGCAGAAAGAGGGATCTTTTTCCCTTGCCTGTCCTCACATAAACTGGAACAAAAGTATTGTAAATCCAGTCAGTTAGACTTAAATGCTGACACTGTCTAGTCGTAGTCTAGTGGCCCTAGTGGAGTGGTTTGTGGTGCTGTCAGCATTTCACAGGGCATTACTGCTCCCTCATTCCCGGGGAAAAACAGTGCGCTCGCACACAGAGAAAGATGGTCAGCCAAATGGAATACTTTCATTGATCAGTTGTCATGACAGCCCGCTGATTCTCTGCATAATAATACACTGTGTGTGTGTGTATGCGTGTGTGTAGAGTCTCCCGCAGCTTTTTCACTTTTGGTCCATCTAAAAAAAAAAAAAAGAAGTACCCTTCAGTCCTTCAAGCACTTTTTCATGTACAAGTCGCCCATGCGCACACACTCAGTGAATCTCGGCCACCTGGATGCGTGTGCATGTATGTGTGTGTATGTGTGTGTAAGCTCAGTGGGCTTGCAACGTTTTGCTGGTAGGAAGGTAGATAATGAACCAAGAAGTCCACACACACACACACACACACACACACACACACACACACACACACACACACACACACACGCACACATACAAACATTCACCCCTCTGTCTCCTCTTCTTTTGCTCTCTATCCCTCTCCCACCCCTTTGTTGCCATGGTAACCGCTCTGGGGCAGGCTCCTGCGGAAGTTTCCTCAAATGTCTGCACTGACACACACGCACACACACGCACAGATACACTCCTACCGATGCTATTTGATAAGGGCCTGCTGCTGTCAAACTTATTAAGGATGTGTTTAACCTTTATTGTGTTGGGAATACATAACCAAAAGTCATTGTGTTACCTTCACATATTTTTAAGCACGTCTCAGAAGCTGCTGTCGACATCGAAAAAGTTCAGGCTTTATCATTGTACTAGCTGTCAATTCTAAAATGAGCTTTTGTGTATGACAAAAAGACATTAGAGCTTTTGTGACTTAATCTTGTGAATTATATATCCATCAAATTAATCTCTATAATTATAAAAAGCCAACCTGCTCAGACACACTATTTTGGGGTAAACAAACAACTTATAAACTTGGGTAAACTTGTATGTTTGTTGTGATGTTGTTTTATAATCAGTTTGTTCATGTCAAGATAAAGGTCACATACAGGTGAATGAGGAAGACAGGAAAGGCTTCCTGGAGATACTGCAGTTGAAGCTTAGCAGAGAGCACAGGGAAAATAAAACGATTTTAGTTGGCCATAAGATGAACGACTATAAGGACAAACATTTGATTTTCCATGTCTGCGTAAAACTTTTAGAACTGATGACAACATCACTTTTACATTTTATTTCTGTGTGCTCAAGTCCAAAACACATGAATGGACCCAGAGAGCGAGAAGACGAAATAACAGTTTTGTTCATTTCATTGATTGTTACAGCGGTTGGACTTACCACTTGTCCAGAACCAATGATCCCAGCTAATGGAATTAAAACTGGAGACAGATATATGGTCAATGAGGTGGTGGCATTCAGTTGTGAACCTGGTTACACTCTGCAGGTAATGAACACACTCACACAAACTGACCATTAGACAAATGTTCAAAAATATTTTTACCCTGGTGTCATATAGTAGGTCATGGGTTCTCATGTATTTATTTAGGAGTATTAAAACATTAGATGCTTATTAAATATGAATTTTCCGGTTTTGAAAAATGCGATTGTTATGCCTTTGCTTCCACTTCCTTTAAAAAAAACTTTTTTTTTCTTTTTACAAAAAAAGGAAAAAGAATACAGTTACCTGGTGAAGATATATCAGCATTCCTTACACTTACATATTTTTTAACAAGTTTAACCACTGTGTGATTACTTTCAGGGTCACTCTCACATTTCCTGCATGCCCGGGACAGTGCGTCGATGGAACTACCCACCCCCTCTATGCATAGGTAACGCGCTCAAATGCAAATACACTGCACCACTGGCTAAATTGTGTTACGAGTGAGCGATTCAGTTTGGAAGAAAATATGTCCTACTGGTGTATCAAAGTGACATAAGTACTCAGGCACACTGGATATGTTTACTTGTGTGTGTGTGTATGTGTGTGTGTGTTATTTGTACCCTTTATGCAATAGTGTTGTGTAACCTTGATGTTTGCATGGAGACTTAAATAATTCAGTCCTTGGTAAAAGATCTCAGAAGCCAGTTCCAGTTAAACTCGACTTGACATGTCAGGACCAGCTTTCCAGACCTGCTTTACCTATTTCTGTAAGAGATATTTGCATCAACCCTTTTATGTCCAAAAATGTCTATAGAAAAGGATGCCATAACAAGGCTCTTACTTAAAAAGATATGTATTATTCACCACTGCGGCTGATGAATTTACAGAATTTTGTGAACAACACATCACTTGAACTTCACTGTCGAAGCATTGATCCTTAAACTACGTTGTTCAGTGTTAACAGTGTGTTTGTTTTCCCTGTGGTTTCAGCTCGTTGTGGTGGGGTGCTGACTGAAATGAGTGGTGTCATCCTTAGTCCAGGTTTCCCTGGCAACTACCCCGGCAACCTGGACTGCACCTGGCAAATCACCCTGCCAACTGGATATGGTAAGTAGTATGGATGTAAGAGCATTCCTAAAAAATAGGTGTCACTTTCAGTACATCTGCTGGCTAAGTTGTTTGTAGCACAGAATATGCAGCAGATTTATATCTATATATTTGTTTGCTATGTGCTGGTAAATACAGGAACTGGACATTTTAGGGGGACGTAGTATTTATTATTTTGTGTGTATGATATACATTTGCAAAAAGTGTAATAGATTATGTAAATAAAAAAAAGAAAACCTGGGCAATAAATGTACAGTTGTATTTTTGATGCAAGTTATTATGTACAAAAAACACAATAAAATAGTCAAAAAATATTGCAGTGAAAATAGACAAAAAATATTTCAAACCATGTAAACGTACTGCACTCGATTAGTAAACGTGCACCATGTGTGTATGCTGTGTGCACATTATGCAAGTAAAGTAAAGCTCTTCTTAGTATTGAAATAATGTACTATCAGGTCTTTTATATAGTCGTTTATAGCATGTGTCTTTATAATTTGCATTACAGGAGCTCATATTCAGTTCCAAAACTTCTCTTCAGAAGACAACCATGACTTCCTAGAAGTCAGGGCTGGTCCACAGCACAGCTCATCCCTTATTGGTCAGTTTACTGGCTCACAGCTCCCACCCCCTTTACTGAGCACTACCCACCTGACGATCATCCACTTCTACAGTGACCACTCAGAGAACCGGCCAGGATTCAAACTGACCTATCAGGGTGAGTTGATGGGTGGTTTTTCTCTTTTTAGATCTCTTTTGTTTGTTTGTTTTGGTTTGGGTTTTTTTTAGTCAATACAGTCTTTACAGATATCAGACCCTGAATTATTATTGCAGGCATCTACAGCCCCTCAAGGGTCACTATGATAACAGACCTGTGTTGAAATGAGTCCCATTGTTTAGTTTGTCCAAATTTATTCAATGCAATGATTCATAAAAATGGTCTGCTCAAATGCTCTGAATAAATTAATATCCCAAACCTAGTAGCCACAGTGCAAAGCTTTCACAACTCCAAGAAAGAAAGTATTGCTATGAGGTTTTGAGCTTTGATCCATGAATGAGTCATGCTAAAGACTTAAAAACCTCATGGCTTTCCTCTCATCATTAAAAATGATGGATTGTTAGTAAGCCCCTGTGAGAGACTGGCATCTTGTCCAGCAGGCTTTACTTGTAGCCCTAAGTGCTTCACTTCAAAGACACAAGAGATGCACTGTGGGCCTATATGCCAGCACAACTAGAACAAGGCTTATTCAATTTCAAATAAGCAAACTCAAAATCATGTGCGCATGAATGTGAGTTCCCTTTTTTCCTCCGATTTGGAAGTCCTCTAGCACTGCAGTCAGTATCACTGTTATCCCGCTGTTGTTTGTAGAGGATGCAGACAAGCCTCCTCACGTGGAGTTGCACCAGATGCTTTTTTTAACAGTTCTTTGATGAGAAGATGCAATGCAGACAGAGGTCCACAACACCACCTCCAACCTCGGTGCATGCTTTCTCAATATTACGTACACACTCTGGTTTTGTATTCAAGGGCATAACATGTTTACAGTTAAAAAGGCTTAATAGCTGCAAGCAAATTATTAAAAGCTGAGTTGGATAAGCACTCTATGCCAAAAAAATCAGTGTGAATACATACACACACATTTCAACTCAAATGTCGCTTATAAAAGCTTAAGGGAGTTCTTATTCCAGTTTTAGGTTTTGGCACGCTGACATTGCTGCACCTTTTAAGTACACTTTTGTACATAGAAAGTTTAAATGTTGCCCTGGGAATCTGCTGGAACCACATTCTTGGCTGCAGTTTCATTGCTGCGAGTAATACTCCTTCCAAGTGCACATCTTTTGGCCTTCATTTTCCACAATCACCATAGTTCTTTATTACCTCCATGAATTTCTGTGGTGTCATATCCTTTCATATTCACTCATCTCATTGTTGCTCTCTTATGAGAGATCTGCGTCTATCACATCTTTCTGTCTCTTCTGTTCTATTTCTGCAATGATCTGTTAACCTTATTAGCTTTTGTTTAGCTAGGATCAGCTGTATTATTTGTTGCATGTCCTGCTTGGACTTGAGGTCTTGCACTGTGAACATCCCGCCCCTCAAATGCATGTTAAGCCATTCTTTCCTACCTTGTACAGCCTGCTGCTACCAGCATAGACCACACCCAAGAGCATTTTGCACAATCTGCATTGTGGATGCTGTCTAGTGCAGCAGACACAATTTGTATTGACCAGGTGCTGAATGCTTGTTCTAGTGTTTTTAGGTGCTGCCTTTCTCTCTAGCCTTTTGTAACAATTGGGATTCCGATATCAGCCACCTCTGCTCTCTGTCAGCGGCACATTTAATGAAGGAGCTTGACTTGCCATGACACTCACGCAGAGTGAGAACTGCCCTAAATATACCTGTGGTACTGACATTTCCTAAGGCAAGTGCTAACATGCCGTGTATACCTTTGCCCGATAACTGTGTAGGAGGAGATCACATCTATTGATGTTGCTGCATTAGCTATTACTTGTTGTCTCTGTGGGTCAGAGATTCTTTTCAGTTTACCTCAAATCCATTACCGGTAGACAGAAAATTTTAAAAATGTAAGAAACTTGGAAAAATAAATGACTTTTTTCTTCCCCAGCTTCACATATCTCTACCTACCTCACATATATCTCTTATCTCTATCTGTAGGCTACCAACTTCAAAACTGCCATGATCCATTTCCTTTTGCAAACGGTGACATCATCAACAATGATTACAGCGCTGGGCAAGCTATAACTTTTCAGTGCTACCCTGGTTATGTTTTGATTGGACACACAGTGCTAACATGCCTGCATGGTATCAACCGGAAGTGGAACCACCCATTTCCACGATGTGAGGGTAAGAATAAGTCATAGCTTCTTGATATATTAGTATTTTGGAAAATATAAATACTTTTAAATTGGTTTTAAAAATAAAGATGTATTTAAAATGTGGAGGTCGTATAGTAGAAAGTTTATTTCATGCTGTTACACCCTTTCCAAACAAGCAGTTGCAATTTCTAATGTAGACATTTAGAAAATGAAAAATTTTTTTCTTTCACCAGTATCACAAGTTGACATTGTAAACAATTAATTAGTAAGTCACTTATGTCACTTGGAACATTTACTGGATAAATTATTTGTAAAATTATTATTCTGTCACTTCTGTCGCTTCTTGTTCCAGACTATTAATTACATTCCTCAGTGTTTGGTGTTCAGCAGTCATTCTTGACTTCAGTTTTTTAGCATTTTAGAAAAAGTGAAAATTATGTTATAATTCTGCTTTTTACAGCTCCTTGTGGCTATAATGTCACAGCTGAAAATGGGACCATCTACTCACCTCAGTACCCAAATGAATATCCAAACTCCCAAGATTGCAGCTGGCTCATCACTGTTCCCCACGGACATGGAGTTTATATAAATTTTACCTTACTGCAGACAGAACCCGTCACCGATTACATTGCTGTCTGGTAAGTCTGGGTACAGTTATGGCTTAATATTCATAAAAACACACGCAGACATATACTACACACGCAGAAATGAAGAAGTGTTATTTAATGTCTCATGCATGCAGGGATTGAATCATTGATGGGTAAGTCTTGAGTGTAGTTTCACTCTGTCTACTCTCTGCACATTAATGAGAATACACCAAAAATGTATCAACTTTTACTAAGATTATGCATTCAGTTGTCTGTCTCACACACATTCACACATTCTCCTCATATTTTAGGGCTATATATTGAATTTTATCCCTGGTATTGATCATCTTTTATTCATTTTTACTTTTCTATTTTCTCTAACGTTAATTATACATAAACTTTATCGTATATGTTCATATGCAGAGACCATACACTATAACCTAGATAATAAAGTACATACGCACACATACACTGTGCTATGTAATGCATACGCAGACTCTTCAGCAGTAATAATAGGATTCAGTGTGGAGGTAAGTGTAATACGGGGTGTATGAGAGCAATGCATTTACAATGGGACCACTGACCAATTCAATCTAACTCAGTACCAAGGCCATACGCAGACTCAGAGAGGGCTCGGGAACTCTGGAAGTAATCATGAGATTCAGTTGGGAGTGGGAAATGTAATGAAAAGAGTGGCAGAGCTGGGTTCACAAATCTAACAAGACTCAGCTGGATCTGAAGCGCCTGGGTCAAGAGAAAATTTCACCTAATATGCATTAATTTTCCTGAATAATAACAGTAGATTTAAACAGTAGATTTATGAGGAAGGAAATTAAGATCCAGCAGATTTTGGTTTTAGCTATACTTGGTGCTTAGGTGAGGTCAGGCTTTACATTTCAGGCTCTAGAGTCAAGCTCTAGGGAGCAAGCATCAGAAATGTAGGCGGTGGGAAAGTAATACATTTACAGTGGGTGACTACTCGCTTTCAATCTCGCCAGCTAAAAGAACCATGGATTCTGCTATGGAGAGGCGTTATGTTGAATTATTTTGCAGTTGCAAATTGATTTCAGTGATTTATGTGTTTTTGGCACATTTCACAGGGAACAAAATTATAAAATCACATTCATAGATTGTAGGGAACCAAAAGAACTCGGTTATTTGAGATTAGTTCACACATAATAGCTCAATGTAGCTATATCTCAGACACATGAATATATTTGGAAGTGACCTGGGGCTGACACTGAGGAGCACAGTGCTTTTCTCATACCCAGTGGGATGCTATCTACCTTCCAGGGTCTTAGACAGCTTAAGAGCACCTAATCCAAAGGTCTACTGCATTATATGCATGTAAATAGAGTCTACTGGCATTAATACTTATCACTTCAAACATCCTCTTATAAAAATGTTTCTTCCTTAATATTCTTTTTGACTTTTCGACTTACCCAGACAAAACCGAATATGCTTTTCATGTGGAAAATTGAAGCGATTTAACAGGAACAGTGGGTTTTACAGTGAATTACCAGACTACATTAAATTTACTATATGAACTCAGGCCTGCTGAATTTTTTTCTTTAATGATGGAGTTTGTATTTGAAATACTTTTAATTATATGCATCAGCGGTGAACTGTTAATAAAACAGGATAACTGACGTTATCTAATTGAACTCATAAGAGCATAAGATCGCAGCCACAGGTTTTATAATGATTTGGGACTACTTGGATGCTCTAATTCAGTCGGATAGAAAGTGGAATAAGACGATGTTTGTGCTGCTGAAAACGGGTCACACTAAATATGAAAAAACAACCTTGCTCTCAGTTTAAAAGAAATTACTGTACTGAAAAGGAAAGGGCTTTCAAAAAATGTCCTTTTTTACGTAGTAAATAGTACAGTATAAATGCTAATGAAATGGCCAAAATTGGACTTGGGAGTGGTGCATTCACAGAACCTTTCTTTGATTCAGACTGAGCAACAAATTGCTGCCGTTAGTAGAAGCTCACAATCACCAGTTGCATTTATAGTTAAGTCAGAGATCTACCTGTTACGCACGAAAACCCCCAGAATGCACTTGCACTGATGTGATCGTTAATTACTACTGGCTGCTCTTTGCAGTCACGCTGATTTCCTTTTCCCCTGTTTTGGCCTGTCATTACTCAAACTTGTTACAAATGTCTTTTGAATGCTCTTTATCTTGGTGTGTTTGCATCATATCGCAGTGATCCGTGTTTGCTGGTTTCTGTCCTGTACACCCCTGGGGTTTATGTGACAGCAGCTGCATCCAGATGTCAGGGACTAAAGCCAAACAGCCTCTGTGGTCTTCCACTTGTTGTGTTTGGCTGTATGCCAAATACCACTGCTAACAGTGGGCATCAGATCTAACATCAGAGCAACACAGTACAGTAGTTAATGGTGCTGGACACTCAATAAAAAAAGCAGTATTTCTTTATATACTTTAAACAAAATAATACTGGCAATATTTTATGCATTTTAGATGCTTTGTGTCACATTCAATATATCCCTGTGGTGGATGAGAATGAAATTTAGAATAATGTCGGTAAATAATTCAGATTTTATTCTCAGCTCAGAATAATAATTATACATTATCAGCATTCAATCAATATCAATGCAATATTTTGATATGCTCGGGGGGGAAAGTGGATTCTGAAATGTTATAACGTCTGAAATGTTATAAACTGAAATGATATCTAGAAAGATTAAGATAATAACCTGGCTTCAGAATGTAATCATCATTTTGCACCTGGAATCTCCAGATATCCTAAACTGTAAAATGCCCTCACCACAAAACAGCTCCTTTCCAAACTGCCCTTTGAAAGTATTCTGAAGATCAGGGTGTGGCTGCTGGGCTGGAGTCAGCATGCAACATCTGCTTTAACATCAGTCTGGATTCTTGGCCTAGCTTTGCATTAGCATGTTGTCTTTGCACACGCTTGCAAAGAGCAGACGTTCTGTTAGAAGGGGGTCGTTTCAGTCCTGGATGCACATTCCACTTTACAACAAAAACAACTTTTGAGGTTTTTCTGTTTTCTTTTCTATCTACCTGGCGTGCAGATAACTGAGGAACCATTGTAACGCAAGTGTCGACATGACTGTAACTGTAATGTAATTACAGAATTTAGTATGGTAACATCTTACAGTACTTACTACTAGGGCTGGGCCATATTATACCGTTCACGGTAATACCGGTATAATGTTAGGCAACGATAGGAAAATGAAATATCGCGATAGAATGGGAGTAAAACGCGCGTGCGCAGTGCCTTTGTTTTCATACGCACATGGCCGATTGTTGAGTGAAACAGATGAACCAGAATTGGTTTGTAAAAATGGTGCAACTTCCGTGATGTGGAACTGGTTTGGTGTTTGTCCATCAGATACACAACAAAGCACATTTTTTTGCAGAACATGCAAGCGGCCGTTGTTATTGTCATATTTGTCGGACTAAGATGCTCTTAAATCTGGGAGTAATCTGGGTCCTAAACTCCGTATGCTTCAGGTCAAACAACACTGCAGCATCACTTAGAGTTAAAAACTGTCTAAATTCTTTCATCTTTAATAAAACGATCAGCATTGCTGCTTTACCAGGTGTAACTATGAAGTTTAACTTCCAGGCATCCATGAAAACAAAAGTTATTACATTTAACGGAGTTAGAAGTTAGCAGGAAGCTAGCGGAAGTTAGCTCGCTAGTTTCGCTAGTTACCTAAGCATGATATTGCATGTTCTGACTGAGAGATTTCTGAAAAAAATCAAACGTACAGCTCTGCTATCACTTCCAACATAAATGAAGACGGGAAACTAAACAGCAGTGACGTTTGTAGGGTTACTGAAGTTGGGCTAGCTGGTATATAATGATGTGCTACGTGATCGCTAGCGACACAGCTATGTTAGCATAACATAAACAGTGAAGCTGGAGGACGAACACTAACACTTTTCCACTTATAAAAGTTAACGTGAAGGTTCTTC